>NC_083574.1:67118849-67466349 GCF_027579695.1 Neoarius graeffei | reverse complement strand
CATACCCTGAGTGACACTCTGGTATAGCACCATCTGGCAATAGAAAGAGTGGCTTTTTCACCCATCTCAACTTAGTAAAAAATTAACTCTTAATTGTCATGTTGTGTTAATCTGGTGATATTGTCAGAGGTGTGAGGATCCGTCATCACTGCTTGCGGCTATATTCTGATATTGGATTTGGAAGATTGAATTTCTCTGATTATTTAACACTAGAATTCCGGAGGGCTGTGAGAATTTTTGTTCCAACCCAAAGAGGGTGCACCTCCTTTTTCTCACCACACAAGCTCCTTCCTCTTCAACACAGTTATCACCACTGCAACTTTACATCGTAATGAAAATGTTGAACACTTGTCAGTTTGAGCAAAGCAGCACTTGACAGAAAAATCATGTGTGCATTTTTGATATAAGTGCAATACACACATTAGCACTGAATGTGAAACATTCAAGAGACAGTATTAGATGGTGTAAAATTTAAGTGTGTCCATCATTGACTACAGGAGCTATGGATTACTTTTAGAGCAGGCCAAGTTTTGTCTTGCTGATTGTTTTCATGATTTAGAAAATGGTGTTTTTCTGTTACTTGTATCTGTTCAATGCTCTGTTATCTGTTGCTTGTTAGGCATATGATACTCCATTACCTTGTGTTTACATCTGCTATGCTACTAGATGGGATTTGCCCATGCTGTTTTTTCTTTTGCTAATTAGTAAGGCTTTTAGTGTGGTTTTCTCAAAATCTCTCCTCCTCTCCCACCACTCCCATAACCTGTTCATTATGTGTCATTCCTGTTTATGGTCTCACACACAGAAGGCATTTCCATCACCAAGGCCCCCCATAAGGACAATGCCTCTCCAATCTCATCTACCCTTCAGCTACGTCCACTGACACCTTCTGGATCACTGCTGGATTATTAAACTGCCAGTCTGCCACACAGAAAGGTGACTTCATGTCTCCCTACACCTCCTTCCACAACCTTGCACTGATGGACACCTGCAGCCTTCTCCACCTCCTTATCCTTCTCTCAGATCCCTCAACCGTGTGGTGGTGGCACTGGTTTGTTCTCTCACCTGTGGAAGTTTTCACCTCTTCCTCTCTCCCACCTTTCCCATATCCTCTTTTGAATTTCACTCTATTTCAGTCTCTTCTACTGTTAACCTGTTTGTCATTGTTTATTGCCCTACTGACCCTGTGGGATGTTTCTTTTGATGAACTGGACATCCTACTCAGCTCCTTCCCAGAAGATGGCACACCACTGATGCTCCTGGGAGACTTCAGCCTTCACCAAGAAGCCTCCCACTCTGCTGCCTTCCTTCCACTACTCTATGTTAGGGTTTTGCTGGGAATCGAACCCGGGTCGTTGGTGTAGTAATCCAGCAAACCCCCACTAGGCCACCAGGGGAATGACTCAAATGCAGAGGAGTGAGGTGAAAGTAGAGTAGAAAAAACAGTTTATTTACAATGCAAAAAATCCAAGGCAAAAAACAAAAGTATAATCCAAACACTCAGAAGATATATGGGAAAAAATTAAAAATCCAAAAGTTCAAAGTCAAAACAAAAGCCAAAAAATAAGAAAAGAAAAGGCAAAAATCCAAATGCTCAGAAGATCCAAAATGGTAAATACAAAGTCCAAAAAGTCCACAAGAAAGCAAAGTACAAAAGACCACAAAGACAAAGGCAAGGAACACGGAACAGAGGTCTCTAGTGATAACATAACAGCACAAAGACTCCGTGACTATGGACCAAACTGAGGAAGTATTTATACACAGGGAAATTAAGAAACTGGGCAGGGCAGGAAATAAAGAACAGGTGGGGGTAAAAGGCACATGGAAACAGGCAATCAAAACAAACATAAAACACAGAAGCGGTGGTGGCCTCTAGAGGCCAAAACAAACATGACAAGATAAAGCAATAACAGCGGCCTCTAGAGGCCAAGACAGTCCCCAGTCCTAACAGGACCCCCCCCCCTCAAGGAGCGTCTCCTGATGTTCCCAGGGCGATCCGGATGGGCCAAATGGAAGTCCCAACACAGCTCCTTGTCTAACACGTCCCGAGCAGGAACCCAGCAGCGCTCCTCAGGGCCATAGCCCTCCCAGTTCACTAGATATTGGAGCCCACCGCGGACCCGGCGGGAGTCAAGCAGGCGGCACACAGTGAACACAGTCTGACCCTGGAAGATGGGGGGGGGGGATTCCTAGGGGCAGGGGCATATGTGGACGACAGTACAGGCCGCAACAGGGAAACATGGAATGTGGGGTTGATCCTTAGAGTCCGGGGCAACTGGAGCCGGTAGGCGACAGGGTTCACCCTGCGCACAACCTTGAAGGGGCCAATGTAGCGAGGAGCAAGCTTGCGGTTCTCCACCTGCAGCGGAAGGTCCTTGGCGGACAGCCAAACCCACTGCCCAGGGCGGAAAACTTGGGCAGGCCTTCTATGGCGGTTGGCCTGAGTCTGGTTGGCCCTGCAAGTCTGGATGAGGGTCCTCCTGACCTTGTTCCAGGTCTTGCAACACTGTCTCACATACTGGTTGACCGAGGGCACCCCAGCGTCCTCCTCCTGGTCCGGAAACAGAGGTGGCTGGAACCTGAATTGGCACTGGAATGGCGACAACCTGGTGGCCGATGACTGCAGGGTGTTGTGGGCATACTCCACCCATGGCAGCCAGGTGCTCCACGATGTCGGGTTATCCATCACCAGGCCTCGCAGGGTGGTTTCCAGGTCCTGGTTGAGCCTCTCCGTCTAGCCATTGGACTGGGGGTGGAACCCAGAGGAGAGGCTGGCAGTGGCCCCGATGAGCTTGCAGAACCCGCGCCACACTCAGGAGGAGAACTGGGGCCCCCGGTCTGAGATGATGTCCTGTGGGAGACCAAAGACT
Organism: Neoarius graeffei; assembly: GCF_027579695.1. Classification (NCBI taxonomy): domain Eukaryota; kingdom Metazoa; phylum Chordata; class Actinopteri; order Siluriformes; family Ariidae; genus Neoarius; species Neoarius graeffei. The sequence continues at coordinate 67,463,479 of NC_083574.1, read as the reverse complement.
CGGAAGACATGAGTAAATATAAGTTTAGCTGTTTCAAGGGCAGAAGGGAGCTTGCACAGTGGTATGAAGTGGCAGGCCTTAGAGAATCTGTCGACTATGACCAAAATGACAGTGTTACCTTGAGAGTCTGGAAGGCTCGTGATGAAGTCGACCGCCACATGGGACCAGGGACACTGGGGAAAAGGCAGAGGATGCAGGAGGCCCTGGGGACACTGTCATGGGTTCTTGGTTCTGGTGCACACATCACAGGACAGGACGAATGACCCCACTTCCTTCTCCATGCTCGGCCACCAGAAGCGTCTTTTCAAGAAGTCCAGGGTCCTCCGAGCTCCCGGGTGGGCGGTGAGAGGGGACGAGTGACCCCACTGGAGAACCTTAGCCCAGGCTTGACGAGGGATGTACAAGAGGCCTGGTGGCCCCGTCCCAGGACCGGGGTCCTGGCGTTGAGCTCGTCGGACGACCTCCTCGACACCCCAGTGGACAGGGGCCACAATCCGGGACACAGGGATAATAGGCCCAACTTCACTCTCCCTGTTGGTGGTAGAGAACAGCCTGGAAAGTGCGTCAGGTTTGGTGTTCTTAGAGCCGGGGCGGTACGATAGGGTGAAGTCGAATTGACTGAAAAACAAGGCCCACCTAGCCTGTCGTGGGTTCAGTCTCTTGGCTTGCTGGAGGTACTCCAGGTTCTTGTGGTCCGTCCAAACCAGGAATGGATGTTGCGCTCCCTCCAGCCAGTGCCTCCACTCCTCAAGGGCCAGTTTGACCGCTAGCAGTTCTCAATCCCCCACATCATACTGGGACTCCGCAGGGCTCAGGCGGTGGGAGAAGTATGCGCAGGGGTGCAACTTTCCTTCCGAGCATTGAGAGAGAACCACGCCGACACCACTGTCCAAGGCGTCCACCTCCATGATGAACGGTTGGGAAGTGTCCGGGAGGACCAGAATGGGTGCCGTGCAAAAGCGGTGCTTGAGGTCCTTGAACACCTTTTCCGCCTGAGGAGACCAGACATAAGATCCACCAGTCTTTTTGGTGAGATCCGATATGGGTGCTGCTAAAGAACTGAAGTTCCTGACAAACTTGCAGTAGAAGTTAGTGAATCCTAAGAACCGCTGAGCTTCTTTAACAGAATTGGGAGTAGGCCAGTCCCGGACGGCCAGGGTCTTGGCTGGGTCCATTTGGAGTTGTCCTGTCCGTACAATAAAACCCAGGAAGGAGACCTCGTGGACATGAAACTCGCATTTCTGGGCCTTAGCAAACAGATTGTTCTGTAGTAGCCTCTGGAGGACTTGGCGGACATGGTGGTGGTGCTCCTGTAAGGTCTTGGAAAATATCAAGATGTCGTCGAGGTAGATGAAAACGTACTGGTTAATCATGTCCCTCAAGACGTCGTTGATAAGGGCCTGAAAAACTGCTGGTGCGTTGGTGAGTCCGAAGGGCATAACTTGATACTCATAGTGCCCTGACAGGGTGTTATAGGCAGTCTTCCACTCGTCTCCCTGTCGGATACGGATGAGGTGGTATGCGTTCTGTAAGTCCAACTTGGTGAAGACAGTGGCGCCTTGGAGCAGGTCGAACGCTGTGGACATCAGTGGAAGGGGATAGCGGTTGCGCACAGTGATCTTGTTAAGGCCTCTGTAATCAATACACGGCCGGAGCCCCCCATCCTTCTTGCCGACAAAGAAGAAGCCGGCACCAGCGGGTGAGGTGGAGGGTCGAATGAACCCAGAGGCCAGGGGGTCCTTGATGTACTCCTCCATGGCCTTGCATTCTGGCTGAGAGAGGGAAAACAGTCTGCCACAAGGAGGGGTAGTCCCAGGGAGCAAGTCTATGGCACAGTCATAGGCACAGTGCAGAGGAAGAACGGCAGCCCTGCTCTTGCTAAAAATTTCTTTCAGATCCCAGTACTCTGTGGGAACTTGAGATAACTCAGTGAGATCAGGAGGCTCGGCAGGAGACACAGGAGAGCTAGAGAGCAGACAAGAGGCATGGCACGCAGGGCCCCATTCCACAACCTGGCTTGTTACCCAGTCTATGCGAGGGTTGTGGCGGGTAAGCCAAGGAAGGCCTAGAATAACTGGGAACTCTGGTGAATGAATCAGATGCAGGGATATTTCTTCTTTGTGACCTTGAGATTGGAGAAAGACTGGAGAAGTTACTTAGGTGACTCTTCCGTCACCTAAAGCTTGGCCATCCAGAGCAGACACAGACAGCGGGACTTCAAGAGGTGCAGTAGGGACATTGATTCTTCGGGCGAAGTGGACATCCATAAAGTTTCCCACCACCCCGGAGTCTAACAAGGCCTGGCAAGAGTGGACGGACTCACCCCAGGAGATGGAGACCGGGATGTAGACTCCTTGGCCAGGGAGTTCGGGAGAGAGGATAGGCCCCATCACAACCCTCCCTCAGTTGGACGGGGCAGTCCTTTTCCCGAGAGCTCGGGACATGATGCTCAGAAATGGCCAGGCTTGCCACAGTAGATGCAGCACTTGTCCCTCCTTCTGCGCTCCCTCTCAGATGCAGAGAGATGAGTACGGCCCACTTGCATGGGCTCCGGACAGTCACTGAAGGAGGTAGATGGGCTCCATGTTGAGGCAGTGAGGCCGGGGAGGCTCAGGACTTGGCGGCACTCTCTAATCCTGTTATCAAGACGAATGGCATGTGAAATCAGTGTTTCGAGGTCACTTGGGCATCCGATAGAGGCCAGACCGTCTTTGATGGGGTCAGACAGACCATGGTGGAAGGCTGAAACCAGGGCAGTCTCGTTCCATCCACTGACTGCTGCGAGCGTCCGGAACGAGATGGAGTAGTCTGCAATGCTTCCTTCCTGCTGGATGGACATGAGCTTCCTGGCTGCATCTTTACTGATGTCTGCCTGATCGAAGACCCGAGGCATCTCCTCCATAAACAGCTTGAAGGCAGAGCACTCGGGTCCCTGTCTCTGCCAGACGGCTGTTGCCCAAGCTCGTGCCTTATCAGCTAACAAGGTTATCACATATGCGATCTTGCGGCGATCCGTATTGTAGGTTGAAGGCTGGAGCTCAAAGGTGAGTTGGCACTGGGTAAGGAACTCCCGGCACTCCCTGTGCTTGCCGCCATACCTCTGTGGTGCAGGAAGGCAGGGTTCATGAGGTGACGTAGGCAGCATGGCAGAAGGCACTGGAGCAGGAGCAGATGGTGGAGCAGGAACAGGGGGAAGGTCAGGAGGAGGCGATGCGGGCATAGGAGTCAACTGTGCCAGAGCTTTCCCAATTTGCTGAAGCAGTACCTCATGGCGAGCAAGGGCCTCACGTTGGCTAGCGAGTGTTCGTCCATGAGTGTCCATGATCGCTCCGAAGCGTGTCAAAGCTGCCATAATTCCCTGAAGGTTGGTTGGGTAGACAGTTGAAGCAGCCTCTGCTGAGTCGGTCATGACGGAGTCTTTCTGTTAGGGTTTTGCTGGGAATCGAACCCGGGTCGTTGGTGTAGTAATCCAGCAAACCCCCACTAGGCCACCAGGGGAATGACTCAAGTGCAGAGGAGTGAGGTGAAAGTAGAGTAGAAAAAACAGTTTATTTACAATGCAAAAAATCCAAGGCAAAAAACAAAAGTATAATCCAAACACTCAGAAGATATACGGGAAAAAATAAAAAATCCAAAAGTTCAAAGTCAAAACAAAAAGCCAAAAAATAAGAAAAGAAAAGGCAAAAATCCAAACGCTCAGAAGATCCAAAATGGTAAATACAAAGTCCAAAAAGTCCACAAGAAAGCAAAGTACAAAAGACCACAAAGACAAAGGCAAGGAACACGGAACAGAGGTCTCTAGTGATAACATAACAGCACAAAGACTCCGTGACTAGGGACCAAACTGAGAAAGTATTTATACACAGGGAAATTAAGAAACTGGGTGGGGCAGGAAATAAAGAACAGGTGGGGGTAAAAGGCACATGGAAACAGGCAATCAAAACAAACACAGAACACAGAAGCGGTGGCGGCCTCTAGAGGCCAAAACAAACATGACAAGATAAAGCAATAACAGCGGCCTCTAGAGGCCAAGACAGTCCCCAGTCCTAACACTCTACTCCTTTGATCTCACCCTGCTGCACTCACCTGCAACCAAAAAAGCTGGCAACCTTCTCAACCTGGTCTTCCTCAGAAACTGCTCTGCCTCTGATCCCACAGTTACCCCTCTCCATCAGTCTGAGCACCACTTCATTTCATTCTTCCCCCTCCTACTCCCACATTACAGTCCATCATAACCTTCACTCTCTCTCTCTCTCTCTCTCTCTCTCTCTCCTCTCACTGCCCCCCTCCCTCAAAGCCTTCTCAAATCTCCCCACTGAATCTGGTGCATCTTCTCTGCTATCCTCTCTCTCCTCATCACTTGACACATTATCTCCTCTTGTCTCCAGGCCAGCAAGATCTTCCCCTCCTTGTCCCTGGATGTCTGAAACACTTTGCTCCAAGAGAAGCAGCCTATGAGCACTGGAGAGGAAGTGGATAAAACCCAGGGTCCCAGCCAGCCTGTCTCACTACCAGTCCCTCCTTATGTGAACTCACACAACTTCACTCAAATCAGCTAAGATCAAGTTTTATCACTTCAAAATTCATACATCCATTTCCAACCCTAAGTCAACTGTTTTCTGTTTTCTTCTCTCTCCTCAGCTCTCCACCAGCTGCACCTCAGTACTCCATCACTGCAGAGGACTTTCTGGTCTTCTTTGAGGAAAAGATTGTGGCCATCCACAACTCCTTCACCATGGCTGCCTCCCCCTCCTTGTTTTTCCCCCTTGCTCTGCTTTTTTCTCCTCTTTCCACTTCTGATGTCTCCCAGATCCTATTCTCACCATCCTACCACATGTGCCTTTGAACCTATCCCCACATCTCTCCTCCATACTATCGCTCCTGACATCCTCCCTTTTATCACCTCCCTTGTCAACTCCTCCTTGTCCTCTGGATACTCTCCCTCCAGCTTCAAACAGGCCCACATCACTCCTCTGTCATCCAGAACTACCGCCCAGTTTCTCTTCTCCCCTTCCTATCAAAGATGCTTCAACATGCTGTTGCTAACCAACTCTCCTTTTTTCTCTCTTGGAACAACCTCCTGGATCCTCACCAGTTTGGCTTCCAAGCCAGACACTCAACCAAGACTGCACTTCTCTCTGTCAGTGAGGCACTTAATGTAGAACATGCTACCTCCTTCTCTTCTGTCCTCATTCTCTGAGACCATTCTGCTGCATTTGACACAGATGATCACCCCATCCTCCTGTCATCCCTATCAGCTCTGAGGATCTGCATGACCACCCTAGACTGGTTCAAGTCCTATTTCTCTGGTCACTCCTTGCAGGTTACCTTGTCTGGTACTGTATCAGCACCACACCCACTTACCACTGGTGTCCCTCAAGGTTCAGTCCTTGGTCCACTTCTCTTCTCCCCCTACACCCAGTCTCTGTCCATTTATCTCTGTTCATGGTCTATCCTACCACTGCTAGTCTGATGACACCCAACTGTTTCTCTCTTTTCCTCCTTCTGACACACAGATCTCTGCTCACATCTCTGCTTGCCTGTGTGACATCCAGACCTGGATGGACAACCATCACCTGAAACTCAACCGAGGCAAGACAGAGGTGATCTACAGTCCCACTCCATCCTCTCCACCCCTGGACATCATCTCCCTGGGGAACATCTCTAGGTCACCTTCACCCAGCACGAAGTACCTACAGGTCATGTTCAACAGACTCTCCTCCTCAGTGGACATCACTGCAGTGACCTGGATGTGTATGTTTCTCATCTACAGCATCTGAAAGATCTGCCTTTTCCTCATCCCCTACTCTACTCAGCTCCTGGTCCAAGTGCTCATTGTCTCCCACTTGGACTACTGCAACCCTCTCCTTGCTTTCCTTCCAGCATCTGTCATAAGACCCCTTCAGCTCATCCAGAATGCTGAAGCCTGCCTGGTGTATAACCTCCCTCATTCCTCCCATGTTACTCCTCTGCTTGCTGCCTTGCACTGCCTACCTATCACAGCTTGTATCAAATTTAGGACATTGGTGTGAGCTTACCAAACTGTCAAGGAGTTAGGGCTAGCATAACTCCAGAGGCTGATCCACCCCTACACACCAGCCAGATCCCTGTGCTCTGCTACTACTGGCTGCTTGATCCCTCCTCCTCTCTGCTCCTGACTAGCCTGCTCAAGACTGCTCCCTGTTGGTCAAATGACCTTCCCATTGAGTTCAGAACTGCTGACTCCCTGACCACCTTCAAGCACAGACCTCTTCATGCTGCACCTCTCCCCTGCTTCCCTGCCCACTGTGTAACCATGTATTAGTTTTGACCAGCCCAGGCTGTGTACTGTCTCACCTTGTGTTAGTCATTGGAGTTTTATTTTTCTCTATTTAGTTGTACTTTGGGCGGCACGGTGGTGTAGTGGTTAGCACTGTCACCTCACAGCAAGAAGGTCCGGGTTCGAGCCCCGTGGCCGACAAGGGCCTTTCTGTGCGGAGTCTGTATGTTCTCCCCGTGTCCGCGTGGGTTTCCTCCGGGTGCTCCAGTTTCCCCCACAGTCCAAAGACATGCAGGTTAGGTTAACTGGTGACTCTAAATTGACCGTAGGTGTGAATGTGAGTGTGAATGGTTGTCTGTGTCTATGTGTCAGCCCTGTGATGACCTGGCGACTTGTCCAGGGTGTACCCTGCCTTTCACCTGTAGTCAGCTGGGATAGGCTCCAGCTTGCCTGCGACTCTGTAGAACAGGATAAAGCAGCTAGAGATAATGAGATGAGATAATGAGATGAGTTGTACTTTGTCAGCTCAGTTGTATGGTTGAATTCTTTTCCTTGTGTAACCCAGTGACAATAAAGGGTTAAATAATACATTAATGTTACTGCTCCTATTGAACCAAGTAAAGAAATGATCAGCCACACAGGACTGATTGTCTGGTTAAGTCCTGCCCTAGCCCACTTGATTGACAGATCATGATGTACCTGGAAGATCGGCTGCATGTGTGAGGAGGGAGAGAAGACATGTGCATATGACAGCGACCAGAGCAGAAAAAAACGGATGAGAAGTATAAAAAAAAAGTTGACAGATTTGGAAAAACTAGTTGATCTACAGCTAACAGATTAGTAAAGGGTATCCAAAGAAACAACTGGGAACTTGGGAAGTTACAGTTTTCTTCTTCCATCTATCTTGGTAAGCTACAGCGTGATGCTAATGTAGCTGATGTGTGTGTGGTGCTATGCTACTTCTGTGTCTATTGAGACTTGTGGAAATGCTGTGGCATAGTTGATACTGCTATCATTGAAACAGTAACACTTTAACACACAAGTCAGCTAGGTACTGTAGCAGCTTATTTTATTTTCTCTTGTACACATTTTCCTTGTTATGAAGGATATTTCAGTGAATTGTGCAGTATGATACTGTATGTGAATAGAAGGATGTTAAAAGACCATGCTTTTGTTCATTGTTGCTACATTGTAATTGATATTTTTGATTCATGTTATTCCTGTTAAGCTTTAATAGGTTACTGTGGAAGATGTGACAGTTTATGTTACTTGTACTTTCACTAGAGAATGGACATTGCAAATATTTGCAGGGCCATATGTAGCATGTGTAGCCAGCCTAATATGACACACCATCTGGCTGTTAATCTCTGCGTTGTGTCTTGGTTCTGTGTGAACAAAGAATGAGATGAAGACAACTGCTGCCTTGCCAACCGGGGGGAATTTATTCTGTGTGAAACATATTAATATAAGTACAGCAACTTTGCTCTGGTTTAACATGCACACCTCTCCTCAGCAGTGCCTTCAGCCAACTGAGAGTGCATTGCAAATCACACATCAAAATACATCTCATTCTGATCGTATAATTACAGTTACAATGGTCAACTTCACAGTTACATTTTCCACCCACCAGCGGCAATTTTAGCATTTTTATGAATTAATGAAATCTCAAAATGGACATAACCTCACAATAAACAGAAATATACATGTACAGCAATAAAAAATGACAAACAGGGAGCTCACATACCTGTGTGAAACATATTAATATAAGTACAGCAACTTCGCTCTGGTTTAACATGCACACCTTTAAAGGAGAAACAAAAAAAACAGCAGACACATGAAAAACCACCCGCGTGTTCTTGTAGCCTAGTTTACGTTAGCTTATGAGGCTAACAAACTGCCAAAGTGCTGGACTCAATGAAAAATAATACATTCATATAAGATAAACACTAACACAAGAGACCAACATTAGCAACTTACACAAAGTAACATACAAGTCTCTGTCTAGCGTTTTACCGTGTTTCACACAACAATGACCGGAGTGACGACCAAGTCTTACCTCTCCTCAGCAGCACCTTCAGCCGACTGAGGAGAGAGGCGCGAATAACAGTAACACAACATCACACACAGTGTCAGAATAAAAGACGACTACCAAAATAAAAGCTCCCTAAAAATAACTTATTCAAAACTGAATATACAATGAAAATACAATAAAACAAAGGGATTTTGGTGAAATATAAATCTCACACGCTCACATGGGCTACATCCACCCCTCCTAGATTTCACCAAAATCCTTACTATACCTCTGAAACCAATTAGAACACTTGTACAATGGACTCAAAATGCAAATACCTGACCAGGGTTCACTGAAAACTCTGAGTTTTACCATCAGCTGTATAAGCTACCTACTCCATAGGTTCAGAATAAGCACAAGGGTGATCAGGCCTTGGTTACTCTTAGATCAACATGCTGCCTTTTACACCATGCACACCCTCTGTCACCTCCAAAAAACTGAGTACCATTCACTTAGAAAGTGTTACATTGATCACTTCAAAAATCACAGGTACAAAACCACAAAGGAAACCAAACATATGTCCATCATCTTCAAAACAGTGTGACAAATGACTGAGATTTTCTGCTAAGTGAACCTGCCCTGAAACCAAAAGGCTTTTGAAACATGGACTCAATGAGACGATTGACTCTTTTACTGAGTCTGCCACCCCGTGTCCTAACCACTTGCTCTGTGTCTGCCGATGACTGTGCTTGTAAACTTGTGTCATAACCTGTATCCCTTGGATGCACCTGTAACTGTGTCTGTGTGCCACCATCTGTATCTGCTGGGGTCAGCTGGGTGTTCGACTGGTCCAAATGTGCATCTGACAAAGGTGATGGGGCTGAATCACATTCTGTAACTAAACTGCCCAGGTCATTGTCTCTGTTCAGATAGCTCTGATTGCTTGGAGAACTCTGGGTTTGCTCCTCCAACTCTGGAACATCCTGACTCAATTGCTCTGACTCCGACAGTCCTTCACTTGTGATCTCTTGACTCTGACCATCCTCTGATTCAGACACACTCACTTCCTCTTTGGTACTCACTGCAGGCAGAAAGCTGATGTCCAGGACAAGGTTGTGGTGCACTATCTTTGTGTGACCTTCACTATCCTCCAACTTGTATGTGTGAGTCTGCAGGTTTCTGTCTTTGACTGTGTACACTGTCGCATTCTATCTGTCAGCAAGCTTTTTCTTTCCTCTCTCACCTTTGTTTGCAATGAACACTCGGTCCCCAGTGTTCAAGTAAGTGCCCTTCACTCTTCTGTTATAGCCTTTAGCTTGTTTGTCCTGTTCTTTGATCGCGTGCTGTTGTGCGATTCTGGCTGCTTCATTGAGATGTGACATGAGCGTCTTTGCGTAGGTTTTATAGTCAACAATGACTGGATCATGCAACACCTGTCTGAACATCACATCCACAGGAAGTCTCGGGATACGGCCAAACACAAGCTGGAACGGTGCATATCCAGTGGTCTCATGCACTGTTGCGTTATACGCAAACATCAGAGTCTGTATTTGTTGGGGCCACTTGTGCTTTTCTTTGAGAGGGAGGGACTCCAGTATACTCCCAAGAGTTCGATTGAATCTTTCAGTTCCTCCATTTCCCATGGGATGATACACTGTAGTGTGTGACTTGAACACTCCAGAAAGCCTCAGCAGTTCTGCTATGAGCTCGCTCTCAAAATCGGCTCCCTGGTCAGTATGCAAACGTTCAGGGAATCCGTACACACAGAAGACGTGATCCCACAACTTCTTAGCCACCTGTTTTGCAGTCTGATTTGTGCATGGGAAAGCGTGGGCTAACTTAGTGAAATGGTCCGTCACTACGAGAACATCCACAGAGTGTTGCTTGCTGTCTTCTGCACTCCAGAAATCCAAACACACTAGTTCCATAGGAGCTGTAGTTCTAATGCTCTCAAGAGGGGCCCTAGCAGAGGGATCTGGTGTTTTGGCCAGAATGCACTTTTGACAGCACCTTACATACTCTTTCACATCAGATTCCATCTTAGGCCAGAAGAAACACTGTCTTGCTAGATTCAGGGTCCTCTCCTGCCCTTGATGTCCAGCAACATCATGTATGCCATGTAGTGCTTTGTCTTTGAGGCTATCAGGCAGGACGAACTGATGCCTCTTCTGTTTAGTGATGTTATCCTTGATGACACGATAGAGAATGCCATTTTGAACTTTGAGTCTCCCCCACTGCCTGAAGAGCACCATAGCCTTAGCATCAAATCTTGCCCTCTCACACCAGGAAGGATGCCACCCTTGGATGACAAAAGGCATGATGACTGAAATGGTGGGATCAAGTTCCTGACTATGCTGAAGCTCCTCTAGTTTGAACATGGGAAGCAAATCTTGCCCTTGTGACAGCAGATCTTGGACAGACTGGATCAGTTCCACAGCCCTTGTCTCAACAGCAGCCTCCCACTGGTCATGAGCATCCAGAAGAGCCTTAACAGAGACGGAATCAAAGTGACATTTTGAAGGGACCAGCGAGAGCTTCACATCACAAGTTGACTTTTTCACCCGGTGACACTGGACTTTAAGTTGGAAGGTGTCTTGGATACCATCATGACTAACACCCTCAGCTTCAGCAAGGAGATGGCTGTACTGCTCTGTGATGACCCTGTGGCTGACTGTTTTTGCAAAGGGGTCTCTGCTGAGAGCAACGGCCACAATGTTCTTGGTGCCAGGTATGTGCTTCAAGTCAAACTTGTAAGGGGCAAGCTTAGACACCCAATGTTGCTCACATGCGTCTAGCTTGGGTTTTGTCATAATATAGGTAAGAGGGTTGTTATCAGTCCATACCCATGAAAGAATGGCCTCTTAACCAATGACTGAATTTCTCACACTCCATTTCAGGGCTAGAAATTCAAGCCTGTGTGCTGGATATTTCTTCTGAGAACTGCTCAGGGTCTTACTAGCAAAGGCAATAGTAAGCAGTATCTGTGACAGTACGGCTCCAAGCCCGTCTAGTGACGTATCAATTGATAGGACCAAAGGCAGAGAGAAATCGGGGTGTGAGAGAACAACACAGTTCAAAAGACTCCCTTTCAGTTTACACAGAGCCTGATCACATTCATCTGTCCAGTCAGAAGGCCTGAGTTTCCTGTAAGAGCCAGCATTAGAGTCTATCTTGACTTTACCACACTTCTTTTGGCCAGCAGTGAGAGCAAACAGCGGTTTCGCTATGGAGGAGCAGTTAGCGATGAAGTGTTGATAGTAAAACACCATTCCAAGGAAAGATTTTATCCTCTTCACAGATGGCGTGCAGCCATCTTCCTCCATGAGGTCAGTCTTTGACATCCTTGTTATAACCTCAACTTTTGCTGGGTCCACTGCCACTCCATTACCATCGATAACATGTCCCAAAAATCTGACGAAGGATCTCATCACGTGGCATTTCTTGGGACTCAGTTTGAGGTTATGGAGTCTGAGCCGTTGGAAAACAACCTCTAGCCTCTTCAAAGCCTCCTCTTGAGTTAGTGCAAACACAAGTAGATCATCCAGATAGCACAACAGGTGACTGAAGTTCAAATTAGAGGTCTGCGCGGGTCGGATTTTTCAGTCCCGCTCCCGCCTGTGCCCGCATTGTGCAGTCCCGCTCCCGCTCGTGCCCGCAAATAATTATGATTTTCAGTCCCGCTCCCGCCCGCGCCCACAAAAAAATTATGATTTTCAGTCCCGCTCCTGCCCGCGCCTGCCATATTTTGTCCCGCTCCCGCCCGCAAATCCCACATGATGCAGACGTTCGCGTTATTTCTCAGGAAAGTTCTTGTCTTGACACAGCGTGATGGTGCCCCGCCCCCTACTTTGAGTGGATTTGAGCATAAATATCTACAGCTCACATTCACGTTTGTTATTATTTACCTTGTTTCTGAATTCAGCATGTAGTGTCTCTAATAATAATAATAATAATTAGTGCTGTCAAGCAATTAAAATATTTAATCGCGAATTGCACATTTTTATCACAGGAGAAACCATTGTAATTCTCTGATCAGCATAAAAGAGTGAATGGGCTTGCTTTGTACCAATGGTGTTTTTTTTTTTATTGCAAAGCAGAGCTAGTAAGAGAAGTGAATTGATTTACTGCTTGAGTTAGTCTACAACTCTAATCAGAGAGACAGGTTACACAGTGACGGTAGGCTTGACTCAATGCTATCCCAGAAATCCTTCCTGTAATATGCAAATTTGGCCGCCTCTGATTGGACAGACAAATTTGCATATTACAGGAAGGATTTCTGGGATAGCATTGAGTCAAGCCTACCGTCACTGTGTAACCTGTCTCTCTGATTAGAGTTGATTAGAGTTATAGACTAACACAAGCAGTAAATCACTTCACTCATGGTTCTCTTGCTAGCTGGGTGTGAACTGCGAGTCATTAGAGTGATCAAAGGATTTCCTGTTAGGGTGATCAATGGCAAATTTAAGATGCCATTCCTCACTCAATCTGGCAATCTGACTCTCTCTGCAAATTTAGGCATCTTAAAATGTTTTTATTAATGCCAAATAAAATATCCAGCACAAATTATATATGATAGACATAAATTAATAATTTATAAATTTTATTTCAGACACGTTTTTAGTTAGCGGGACTGCAGCTTGTCACCGCTCCCACCCGCACCACATATGTGCACTCCCGCTCCCGCCTGCGCGCGCATATGTGCACTTCCGGTCCCGCCCGTGCCCGCAATGAGCTTTCAAAATTTGTCCCGCGCCGCACTGCTTTGCGGCGGGTCCCGCGAGTCCCGCGGGACTCCCGCGGGAGTGCAGGGCTCTAGTTCAAATCTCCAAATATGCTGAGCATCATTCGCATAAATGAGACAGGGCTGTTGCACAGACCTTGGGGCATCCTGTTGTACTCATACAGTCCCATCGGGGTTGTGAATGCCATGTATTTCTTGTCCTCCTCTGCCATTGGAATGTTATAGAAGCCAGAAGTGAGGTCCATTGTGCTGAAGTAGGTGTTCCCACCCAAGGGGGCCAAACAGTCTGACTGATGTGGTAATGGGTGTGCATCTTTGATTGTTCTCGCATTTAGCCATCTGAAGTCAGTGCAGAGCCTCAAACTGCCATCTTTTTTCCACACCAGCACAAGGGGGGATGCGTACTCACTCACTGACTTCCTTATTATTTCCTGTTCTTCCATCTCAGACAGGACCTGTCACAGTTTCTGGTAATGAGCTGGTGGCACCCGCCGGCAAGGGAGGCGAAACGGTTTCTCATCTGTGAGTCTAATGCGATGCATGAAACCTTTTGCCTCACCGCAGTCCAGTGCATGTTTGGAGAAGATGTCATTGTACTGTTCAAGCAGCTCCACTAACTTCTCTTTCCACACTTGATCAGCATGACACTGTTGGATGTCAATGTCAGCAAGTCCGGCCCGCTGTAATCGCTGTTTGAGATCTGCAGGCTCGGCATTATCATGCTTCTTCTCCTGTTTGTCATTTCCGAGTTGGCGGGTGCCCTGGAAAATCTCAAAATCCTCCACAGCTAAACAAGGAGACACATCAGCCAGTTTGCTGTTTCTTTTGAGGGTGATGGGTTTGTCCAAGAGATTGGTAACTTTCATGGGGACCCATCCATCCCCCCACAAGGGTGTGATGATACGTCCGACTAGGATGTTTCAAGGCATAGACTTGGGTGCGGTGGGCTCAATAATCACTGTGCTGCCCAGTGACATGGGAGCAGTTTTTGGCAGTTTACCCCAGACTAAGTGTTCTTGTCTCGCCAGTAGGGTGATTGACTGCTGGAGCTTCACCGTCCCGATCTTCTCCGGGAGCTCCTCTCCAGCCACCGGAACTGTGCGATAGAAATCAGCCATAGGCATACATGAGTACGTTACTTCACTGAAATGTTGCCTGAGAATATCATAGATGACCTTTGGATTTTCTCGAGGTTTCATAGACGGGCTGCTTCTCAGAGTTATCCTCACTATGTCCTTTGCTTTGCCCATTAACTTAGACATTATTTCAGAGTGCTGTTCATCCAAAGGTGTGGTTCATTTCCTGAGGTACACTTCCATTAACTCTTCCCACTCACAGACTGTGTTTTTATCAGACCCATCTCGGAAAACCAGAGGTTCTCTCACATCTGACTGGAGGACTAACTTTGCACCAGCTAAGTTGAGGAAAGTGGGATCTCTGGGTAACTGGCCTGCACTGCTCTGAGCTTGTGTGCCACTGACATCTCTTTCCCCACACTCACCCCTTAACTGCTCTCTTATAGTCTGTCCTACCTGCTGAGCAATGTGTGTTATCAGGTTATTCAAAGTGAGTTTTGTAGTATCTGGAAGTGTGTCTCCCTGGCCTAGACTACCTGCTGCATGACCAGGTAAGTGAGTGGAGCAAAAAGCTGGGGAATCTACATTAGCTGCTGGTCGGGTTGGGGTACTAGATAACCCACTGACCGATCTCCCCCTTCCAATAGAGAAACTAAAATTATCATCTGACACTTTGTCTTCATCCATTTTTCCAACAGCATATGTCATTTCAGCCTTCTATGACACTTGACTGTTCACAATAAAAATTTACCAAAATGACAAATTGACCCTTTTTCATAAAGTGTTATATCACTGTATTGATAACAGTTCCAAAAAATGTTTTATTTCTGTCTGTTACCCTTTAAGACTTTTTACTCAGTTAGCACTGGAAAGTTTATTTATATCATGTGTGACACACAGCAACCTCTGGTAACCAAGCTGATGTTGATCCATAGTTCCAATTGCGATGACGAACCGATCTGAAGCAGCATGGATCCGGGTCACGGCACCACTGTAGCTGGCCTAATATGACACACCATCCGGCTGTTGATCTCTGCATTGTGTCTTGGTTCTGTGTGAACAAAGAATGAGATGAAGACAACTGCTGCCTTGCCAACCGGGGGGAATTTATTCTGTGTGAAACATATTAATATAAGTACAGCAACTTTGCTCTGGTTTAACATGCACACCTCTCCTCAGCAGTGCCTTCAGCCAACTGAGAGTGCATTGCAAATCACACATCAAAATACATCTCATTCTGATCATATAATTACAGTTACAATGGTCAACTTCACAGTTACATTTTCCACCTACCAGTGGCAATTTTAGCATTTTTATGAATTAATGAAATCTCAAAATGGACATAACCTCACAATAAACAGAAATATACATGTACAGCAATAAAAATGACAAACAGGGAGCTCACATACCTGTGTGAAACATATTAGTATAAGTACAGCAACTTCGCTCGGGTTTAACATGCACACCTTTAAAGGAGAAACAAAAAAAAACAGCAGACACATGAAAAACCACCCGCATGTTCTTGTAGCCTAGCTTACGTTAGCTTATGAGGCTAACAAACTGCCAAAGTGCTGGACTCAATGAAAAATAATACATTCATATAACAAGATAAACACTAACACAAGAGACCAACTGTAGAATGTCCCTTAGGTGTGGGTGGAGCACAGAGGACGGCAGGACAGAGATTAAGGTGACTAGAAGGCTTTATTGCCACACTTTTCAGTTTAACAATAAACACTGGAGAGAAACACACACACACACACACACACACACACACACACACACACACACACACACACACACTGTGTTCTTGTCCGGGGAAGAGCGTCTCCTCTGCTCTCCCTCTGCCTCCTTAAATAGGGCGCGGTTACTGGGAAGACATACAAACACAGGTTAATTACTGTCAGGTGTAGTGATTCTGCCACTCACCTTCCCTGGCTCCGCCCTCCTGTCACATACCGGCGCTTGACCACGCCCCCGCTACCACATACCCCCACCGCCCGACTCAGGCCGGGCAGCTATCCGGCCCGCAGCTGACTCCCCCCCCCCCCCTTGGCGGGAGAGGAAGTCCGCCACGACCATCTGCGCCCCCGGCCTGTGGACCACCTTGAAATTGAAGGGTTGGAGTGCCAGATACCAACGGGTGATCCGCGCGTTGGCATCTTTCATGCGGTGGAGCCACTGGAGGGGCACATGGTCCGAACAGAGGGTGAAAGGGCGCCCCAGCAGGTAGTACCGGAGGGTGAGGACCGCCCACTTGATCGCTAGACATTCTTTTTCAATAGTGCTGTAGTGCCCCTCACGCACTGACAGCTTCCTGCTAATGTACAGGATGGGGCGGTCCTCCCCCTCCACCTCCTGGGACAACACCGCCCCCAGCCCTCTGTCCGACGCATCGGTCTGCAACACAAAAGGGAGAGAAAAGTCAGGGGAGTGTAATAGTGGCCCCCCACACAGTGCAGCCTTTACCTCAGAGAAAGCCCGCTGGCACTGCTCCGTCCACTGAGGTCAGTCAGCGGGCTGGTGACGTCCGAATAATTAGGTATAAACCTACGATAGTAGCCAGCCAGCCCCAGGAACCATCTCACCCCCTTTTTGGTCTTGGGCCTCGGGCAGGCCGCAATCGCTGCTGTCTTATTAATTTGGGGACGCACCTGCCCGTTGCCCAAGTGGAAGCCCAGATACCGTACTTCCACCCGCCCAATCGCACACTTCTTCGGGTTGGCAGTGAGACCCGCCCGCCTCAGCGACCTAAGGACGGCCCTCAGGTGTTGCAAGTGCCGCTGCCAGTCGTTACTATAAACGATTATATCGTCCAGATATGCGGCCGCGTAGGTGGCGTGGGGCCGGAGGACCCTGTCCATCAGCCGCTGAAATGTAGCAGGCGCCCCAAACAGCCCAAAAGGAAGTGTGACGAATTGGTGTAAGCCGAACGGAGTGGAAAAGGCCATTTTTTCCCGGGATAGTGGAGTCAAGGGGATCTGCCAATATCCCTTCAT
This sequence comes from Neoarius graeffei, assembly GCF_027579695.1. NCBI lineage: Eukaryota > Metazoa > Chordata > Actinopteri > Siluriformes > Ariidae > Neoarius > Neoarius graeffei. Next base: position 67,446,393 of record NC_083574.1, on the reverse strand, counting down.
CAAATCCAGTGTCGAATAAAAGCGAGCCGTGCCTAGTCGATCGAGCAGCTCATCAATACGAGGCATTGGGTACGCGTCAAATTTAAACACTACGTTGACTTTTCTATAGTCCACACAGAACCGGACCGACCCGTCGGCCTTGGGGACCAAGACCACTGGGCTGCTCCAGTCACTGTGGGACTCCTCGACGATGCCCATTTCGAGCATGGTCTGAAGTTCTTCCCGAACCACCTTTTTTTTGTGTTCGGGTAGCCTGGAAGGGCGGCTATGCACTACCACCCCCAGGGGCGTCTCTATGTGGTGCTCTATGAGGTCAGTGCGACCAGGCAGGGGCGAGAACACATCCGAAAACTCGGCCTGCAACTGGGCGACCTCCGTGAGTTGGGTCGGGGAGAGGTGTTCTCCACAGGGGACCGGAGAGGTACGTGATGCCAATGTCCCTTTTTGAACCTCCGGCCCCAGCTCTGCCTTCTCTGGAACTACCGACACCAATGCCACGTGGACCTCCTCGTTCCAGAGTTTAAGCAGATTGAGGTGGTAAATCTTTAGCGCCCCACCCCTGTCCGTTCGCCTCACCTCATAGTCGACGTCCCCGACTCTCCGTGTGACCTCAAAGGGTCCTTGCCACTTGGCGATCAATTTGGAGCTCGACATGGGCAACAGTACGAGTACCTTATCTCCCGGAGTGAACTCTCTAAGGCGCGTACCCTTGTTGTACAGGCAGGCTTGCCATTCCTGGGCCTGCCGCAAATTCTTCTGAGTTAGGTGGGTGAGAGTGTGGAGTTTTGCGTGCAGGTCCATAACGTATTGGATTTCGTTTTTGCTTTGTGAAGGTCCCTCCTCCAATTTTCCCGCAGCACGTCTAGGATGCCCACGGCTTATGCCCATATAACAATTCGAATGGGGAGAACCCCATGGAGGCTTGGGGGACCTCTCGCACTGAGAACAGCAAGGGTTCGAGCCATTTATCCCAATTACGTGCGTCCTCACTTACGAATTTTTTAATAATATTCTTGAGGATGCGGTTGAACCGTTCTACTAAACTGTCCATTTGTGGGTGATACACACTGGTGCGGATCGGCTTAATCCCCAATAACCCATACAGTTCGCGCAGTGTCCGTGACATAAATGTAGTGCCTTGATCAGTCAGAATCTCTTTCGGGATTCCAACTCGGGAGATGACGCAGAACAGTGCCTCTGCAATACTGCGTGCGGAGATATTGCGCAGAGGCACTGCTTCCGGGTATCGCGTTGCATAGTCCACCAGGACCAATATAAAGCGGTACCCTCGTGCTGACCGATCTAATGGCCCGACGAGATCCATCCCAATTCTTTCGAACGGGGTCTCGATTAGAGGTAGAGGGCGCAAAGACGCTTTTGGAATGACCGCTGGATTTACTAATTGGCATTTGCGGCACGCCGTACACCACCTACGGACATTGCCGCGAATCCCCGGCCAATAGAATCGGGCCATTATTCAGGCTAGTGTCTTATCCTGCCCTAGGTGTCCAGCCATGGGATTAAAGTGAGCCGCCTGGAATACCAATTCCCGGCAGCTCTTTGGAATTAAAAGCTGCGTGACTTGCTCTTTCGTTTGAGTGTCCTGCGTCACTCGGTATAATCTATCCTTCATAATAGAGAAATAGGGGAAGGACGTGGTGGCGTTTGGCTGGAGCATTTGACCATCGATTACTCTCACTTGGTCAAACGCATGCCGCAGAGTCTCGTCTTGCGATTGTTCTAATGGGAAATCCGCGAGGGATTCCCCAACAGAAAGAGGAGGAGCCGGCGGCTCCTCACTCTGTCGCGGAGATGATGTAGACGGCTCTGTGACAGCAGCTCCAGCCAAAGCGACACCGGGACCTCCCCCTGTCAAATGGCAGGACCCACTCTTTACTAGGCACGTCATTAAACCCCAAAATCCCGGCCAATCAGTCCCCAAAATTAAAGAGTGGGTAAGGCGAGGATTAACCGCCGCCTTCACTATAGATTTTTCCCCTCTGAAAAATATGTAGACCGACACCAAAGGGTAGCTGTGAACATCCCCGTGCACACACAACACCTTCACCCCCTGTGCTCCCCCCAATGCCTCATCTTGCACCAGGCTTTGGCGGCTCGAGGTCTGATTGCAACCAGAATCCACCAACACCTGATATGTAGCCCCTTGGACACTCATCGGTATGCGATACACTCCGGCCCGATCGAGGGCGGCCTCTGGCACGTCGGGGATCCGTACCACCGCGCCCACCTCCATTGCTGTGCACTGTTGTTGCAGGTGGCCCGGTTCCCCGCAGCGCCAGCAAACTGGCCCGGGCTTTCCCTCTACACCGGTGCTCTGGGGCTCACCCACCTGAGGGGGGGGAGAGACAGACACAGAAGGGAGAAACGGGAGGGCACCACGGGTGCGGCGGGCCGGCTGGGGTGGAGCCGGCCCCCGTCTCCGTGGTGGGGGAATGGGGCGAGGACGGGACACAGAAGGGAGGGGAGAAAGAGAGAGAGAAGAGGAGAGAAGAGAAGACGTCGTCGGCTGTCCTGCCACCGGCACAGCCGCCAAATGATCCTCTGCCAGTCCGACTGCCTGATCCAGCGACGCCAGGTGGTGGCACTGGACCCACTCCGCGGTTCCTGCTGGTAAGCGGGCGATGAACTGTTCCAGCACCACCTGATCTACGATTCCCTCGGTGTCGCGATTGTCAGCCCTCAGCCACCGCCAGCAGGCGTCCCGGAGCTGCTGGCCGAACGCGAACGGCCGGCCGACTTCCTCCAATCGCAGCGCGTGGAAGCGCTGGCGCTGTTGTTCTGGTGTGCGCCCCACGCGCTGGAGGACGGCCCGGCGGAGGTCCGCGTAGGCCAGCCGGCGGTCGGCAGGGAGCTGTAGCGCAGCCAGCTGTGCCTCTCCCGTCAGGAGGGGGAGGAGGCGTGCCGCGCGCTGCTCCATCGGCCACCCCGAGGCTTCGGCGACCTGTTCAAACAATGTGAGGAACGCCTCGGGGTCGTCCTGCGGGCCCATCTTGGTGACAGTGAGGGGAGACGGGCCCGCAGCCGGGGCGCTGGTGGACCCCGCCGACGCGAGGAGATGCTGGAACGCCTCGCGATCTTCCTGCTGGGCCAGCACTAGGGCTTCGAAGCGCCGCTCTTGTTCCTTTTGGAGCGTGACGAGCGCCTGGTGCTGACTTTGCTGAGCCGTGGCGAGGGCGTGGACCAGGTCGGCGAATGGGGAGGATTCCATGGGGCTGTTGGGTTGGTGCTCCACCTTTGTCCCGGGTTTCGGCACCACTGTAGAATGTCCCTTAGGTGTGGGTGGAGCACAGAGGACGGCAGGACAGAGATTAAGGTGACTAGAAGGCTTTATTGCCACACTTTTCAGTTTAACAATAAACACTGGAGAGAAACACACACACACACACACACTGTGTTCTCGTCCGGGGAAGAGCGTCTCCTCTGCTCTCCCTCTGCCTCCTTAAATAGGGCGCGGTTACTGGGAAGACACACAAACACAGGTTAATTACCGTCAGGTGTAGTGATTCTGCCACTCACCTTCCCTGGCTCCGCCCTCCTGTCACAGACCGGTGCTTGACCACACCCCCGCTGCCACACCAACATTAGCAACTTACATAAAGTAACATACAATCTCTGTCTAGTGTTTTACCGTGTTTCACACAACAATGACCGGAGTGACGACCAAGTCTTACCTCTCCTCAGCAGCGCCTTCAGCTGACTGAGGAGAGAGGTGCGAATAACAGTAACACAATGTCACACACAGTGTCAAAATAAAAGACGACTACCAAAATAAAAGCTCCCTAAAAAGAACTTACTCAAAACTGAATATACAATGAAAATACAATAAAACAAAGGGATTTTGGTGAAATATAAATCTCACACGCTCACATGGGCTACACATGCATACTGCCTTCCTAATGTTGGATTGAGATAAAGCTGAATGCTTTTGTCATGATGGCTAAATTATTAGTCATTGTTAATTAGTGTTATGGCCACAATGATGTATAATGTAATGATTTAGATATTGATACTGAGATTTGAAGGTATTGAACTAAAGTGTGATGCTAAGCTTAAACATATTATTGAGTGTCATATGTGATGTATGTTTAATGTCATGGTGTTATTATGCTTTTGTATAAAAGTTGTGCAACAAATAGATAAAACAAAATCTTAAATTCCTGTTGCAAAAAGCAGGTCAGGTCTTATGGACAGAGTGAGAACTACTTATGAAGACCCATTCCTATTGATGGCGAGCCTCCCAGTGTGATCCTGCCTGGGACTCAGAAGTGGACCATCGATTATTGCACCTGGTAGTAGTGTGGTGCTAGTCACCAGGACTACAACGTACATTGACAAAGATTGTACTCTATCACAAGGAACTGTCACAAGAACAGTCACAGACATTAAAGGAACAGACAGCAGATTGACAGACTAGACATCAAAAGTGATCACAGACTACACAGACTTTAACAACCATCGACAAAGATAAGACTTTATTTAAAGGGACCATTTTTAATTTTCTTTCATCTTGTATTTGAATGTTGTGAGTTATTACCTGCAAACTTAAGTTACTAAATTTATACATTGCAACTCATCTTGTTGTTTGTGTATTTTCATCTATGGTTATTATGGTCTATGTCCATAGCTCCCTTACGAACCTAGAATAGAGGTGACCTTAACCAACATCAGGTTACACTTGGCTGTTTACTGAGTGTTGGTACTCAACAGAATATTACACTGTTATTCTTTCACTTGTTCAGTTGGCACTAGAACTTTCTTGTCTAGAAGTTCAGCACTTCTTGTATCTGACTTTTGCACTTGTTGGACGTCACTCTGGATGAGTGTCTGCTAAATGCCATGTAATGTAATGTCAAAAAAAAGTTAATTGGCAAAATTAATTGCCATCCATCATTGATTAATTTTTATTAAATATGGAATATACCTTGTTTTTGATTGAACAGAATTTTTTTAACATTAAAAAAATGAAACTGGCATGGACAAAAACATTGGGAACCTTATTTTTTTGTGATTAACTTTTTATTAAGTGTTTGAAAGATGAACAGAAGACAAACATACAGTCATCACACTAAGGACAAGAAAATACTGAGGAAACAGTTGCACACTACATTAACTGAAATACAAGAAGAAAAAAGAGATGGACCTTAAAATAAAGAAATAAACAAAAAAATTAGAGAGACATGTACTATTGATCTCTCAACTCATTAATTTGTACCACAGCATTTGCCCAGGCAGCTACTGTGTTGGGCTTCACCTGGTGAAATCTAGTAGTTGAATACTCCATATTAGCCATCTATTGTACATTGGTTGATTAATGTCTAATGACATTTATCTCCTTATTAAACCAATACTCTAAAATAGTTTTCTTTGCTTCTATAAAGCCACAATAAAAATAATTCTCCTATATATTAAAGCAACATTTAAAACAGTGTCATCATTCAACAGACATAAACATGGATCTGGGATAATCATAGTCCAAAGTATTTTACCCATAATACTACATAAATGAGTCCATAAAGGGGTGGCATGGTGGTGTAGTGGTTAGCGCTGTCGCCTCACAGCAAGAAGGTCCGGGTTCAAGCCCTGTGGCCAGCGAGGGCCTTTCTGTGCAGAGTTTGCATGTTCTCCCCATGTCCGCATGGGTTTCTTCCGGGTGCTCCAGTTTCCCCCACAGTCCAAAGACATGCAGGTTAGGTGACTCTAAATTGACCGTATGTGTCAGCCCTGTGATGACCTGGCAACTTGTCCAGGGTGTACCCTGCCTTTCGCCCGTAGTCAGCTGGGATAGGCTCCAGCTTGCCTGCAACCCTGTAGAAGGATAAAGTGGCTAGAGATAACGATATGAGATGAGTCCATAAAGTTTTGACTTTAGCACATTCCCAGAACGTGTAGTACTGTTCCCACAGAAGATTGTCACTGATAGCATCAGCAGAGTTCGTGGCAGCCTCCAAATATGGTCACCATGGACTACAATTCCCAAACACCTCAGTGCCCTCCCTCTACAGAATTCTAATCACCACTGTATCTGTTCATTATTACAGTCTCATTACCACTGTTGGAGCCATATTTGAGATTGATAGAAATTTGCTTTGAGTTGCTGGCAACCTGTAAAAGAAAATGATTTTTAGTTAGTTATTATAAATACTTACCTGTTATGTTTATATGCCTACCTCTTTATTTATATACTTACCTCTTATGTTATGTATACTTACCTGGACCTAAACACCCTCTGTCTGGCCCAATGCACCTGTGATTCACACCACCAATGCGCATCAGAGGGAGGGGTTTCACAGTACCACCCACATCACAGCTGCATTGGGCCAGACAGAGGGTGTTTAGGTCCAGGTAAGTATACCGTACATAACATAAGAGGTACGTATATAAACAAAGAGGTAGGCATATAAACATAACAGGTAAGTATTTATAATAACTAACTAAAAATCCTTTTCTTTTACAAGTTGCCAGCAACTCAAAGCAAATTTCTATCAATCTCAAATATGGCTCCAACACACTGGCCCCTAATTGGCATGGCTACTGCAGGACAATTACTAACATTATTTACCAAAAGGAGCCATACGACACTAAATAGATGCCATGCAAGACACCTTCTCATGTTCCATAACCATAATACATCAGTCCATATGTACAAAGGAAGCCATAAGCTACTAAAGGGAGCCAAAAGTACTAATAGAACTTCTGATGTTCTTACATCACTATACATCAGGTAATACCAAATATCAATCACAACAATGTTTACTTTTTTTTTACATTTTGTTCTTTTTTTTTGTGCGCCAGTAAAGTCCTTCTTTAAATTAAATTAAATCTGTGATTCGCGCCACCAATGCGCGTCGGAGGGAGGGGTGCTGGAGTGCTGGAGCCATATTGTGTCGAAATATGTGCTGGAGCCATATCTGAGATTGATAGAAATTTGCTTTGAGTTGCTGGCAACCTGTAAAAGAAAAATATTTTTAGTTAGTTATTATAAATACTTATCTGTTATGTTTATATGCCTACCTCTTTGTTTATATACTTACCTCTTATGTTATGTATACTTACCTGGACCTAAACACCCTCTATCTGGCCCAATGCACCTGTGATGTGGGTGGTACTGTGAAACCCCTCCCTCCGACGCACATTGGTGGTGCGAATCACAGATTTAATTGGTACACTCACAGGTGCCTCGCAGACAGAGTGTGAGTAGGACACAGTTTTCGACCGCATAGCGTACCCTCTTAGTTTATACCTTTTTTTTTTACCTTGTTTGTTGGATTCATTGAAAGTCAACCGGACTGTGGAAAATAAATGGAACAACATCTCATTTTATTTCACTCTCCATGTGTGCTTACTTTGGAATGCACATCTAAACAACCCCACACTCTGCCTTGCATGGCCAAGGAAATGTTTGGTATAAAAAAATGGCCACTACATTAGTCGAAAACTACTCCGAAGATTGACGCAGGAACAAAGGATTACAAACCTGGAAGATACCATTGTGGATTATACAGAAGCAAGGACAGGAGAAAGTTTGCTGCGTGAGCCGACGTTTAAGGACACAGTGCAATGAAGAGACTTCACCTGGCATTGTGAGTAATTAATGAATGAACTTTTGGAAATTACTTTGACGGACACAAAAGCAGCAGAACTTTATTCTTTGATCCTCTATCATTTGTTAAAAATGGACAGTTAATTGTTTAAGTTAAAATGACTGACATGGAAGCCCAGAGTGCCGCGGAAGCGGAGGAACTTTTAAAATCACTCCGTGCACCGCGAAGAAGAAAATTAGGAACATGTACGAGGAAAAGCAATGAAATTAAAGCCTTGCTTTTTAATATGTAGTGGAAGTTCATTATGTCTAACTATTAAAGCCATTTTAAGTTCGTTTCTTAAGACAAGGATTTTTTAAGATGTTACCTTGTTGACAGTTTCAGCGTGAATCTTCCGCCTTCTTCAAAACAGTCACCAGATGTCGAGTGACTGTGTCGAGACAATCTGTCGAGTGACAATCTGGTGACTGTTTTGAAGAAGGCGGAAGATTCACGCTGAAACTGTCAACAAGGTAACATCTTAAAAAAATCCTTGTCTTAAGAAACGAACTTAAAATAGCTTTGATAGTTAGACATAATGAACTTCCACTACATATTAAAAATAAGTTATGGAGAAGATTGTGCCAAAGAGGTACATTACCTGGAAAAGCTAAAGAAAAAACTGGCGCGACAAAGAAACCATCTCTGCTTCAATCTCCGCTGCTGGGATGAAGGCATCATTCCAGCAAGCCTCTACATAAAAAATCCAATTCCATCAAGAAACGCGGAAAGGACCATCGAAAAAGCGCGAATGACTCTGGTAAGAGAAAGAATTAGATGCACGACAAACAAAATCAACAATTTAAATACAGAAATAGCACAAAGAACACAAGATTTCAAATGCCGGTTCAAACTCAGCAGTGACATGGAAAAAAATATGGAAGAACATCTGAATAGGGCGGCACGGTGGTGTAGTGGTTAGCGCTGTCACCTCACAGCAAGAAGGTTCTGGGTTCGAGCCCCGTGGCCGGCGAGGGCCTTTCTGTGCAGAGTTTGCATGTTCTCCGTGTCCGCGTGGGTTTCCTCCGGGTGCTCCGGTTTCCCCCACAGTCCAAAGACATGCAGGTTAGGTTAACTGGTGACTCTAAATTGACCGTAGGTGTGAATGTGAGTGTGAATGGTTGTCTGTGTCTATGTGTCAGCCCTGTGATGACCTGGCGACTTGTCCAGGGTGTACCCCGCCTTTCGCCCGTAGTCAGCTGGGATAGGCTCCAGCTTGCCTGCGACCCTGTAGAACAGGATAAAGCGGCTAGAGATAATGAGATGAGATGAGAACATCTGAATATAATACAAGAACAAGAGTTCTCAAAAACAAAAACACGCCATATTAAAAAACTAAATAGGCTTATCAAAAAGAAACAAAATAAATGCAAGGACAAGCAAATAAATGAAAAATGGATTTGCAACCTGTCTAAACACACACTAACAACAGCAGAACGCATTATACTCTCACGGGGACTAAACTATGCCATTACACCAAATAAAATCCCGCATGAAGAATTCATATTAGCCACGGAACTAGCATGCAACATGATACAGGACCAAGGACAGAAGGCAGCATTAAGGAATGAAATAGCAGGCATCCTCACCTCAGCTAAACCGCCACCCAGAAACACAACTAAACAGGAAATGGAAGCCATCAGAACACTCACAAAGAACAAGAAAATAACAATACTACCGGCTGATAAAGGGAGGACCACGGTTATCCTGGACACTATTCAATATGAAAAACAAATGAATGAAATGCTCACGGACCCAAACTCATATGAAATACTCAAAAAAGACCCGACGGAGGAAAAGAAAAAAAGACAAACTATTACTCAAACCGTTACTGGACGACAACAAAATCGATAAACAAACATACAACCACTTCATCCCCACAGCAAACATCACCCCCCGGATATACGGCACACCAAAAATTCATAAACCCGGAGCACCACTAAGACCCATAGTAGACAGTATAGGATCAGTTACTTACAACCTTTCCAAGACACTGGCAGACATAATTAAACCACTCCTCGGACTCACGGAATACCACTGCAAAATCTCAAAACAACTGGCGAAAGAACTAAAGGATATCAAGATAAAAAAGGATGAAATCTTTGTATCACATGACATCATATCCCTCTTTAGAAAAATACCGGTCACAAACACACTCAACATAGTAGAAAACCGGTTAAAAGCAGACAGAACCCTGAAAAAACGTACAAAACTTACAGCACAGGACATAACAAAACTATTGCATTTCATTTCCACTTCCACATATTTCCAATTCAGAGGTACAATTTACAGACAAAAAGAGGGATTTGCAATGGGGGACCCGCTATCTGCCACTCTATGCAACTTTTTTATGGAGGATCTGGAAACCCGAGCCATAGAAACAGCACCGGACGACTGCAAACCCATTTTCTGGAAAAGATACGTTGATGACATTCTTGAAATAACCAAAACAGGCCACACACAACAACTCACGGATCATCTAAACTCCATAGACAAGACAGGTAAAATCAAATTCACACACGAAGAGGAAACGGACAAGACAATAGCTTTTTTGGACCTAAAAATACACCACACAGAAGAAGGTAACATTAGAATTACAACATACAGAAAACCTACACACACCGACCAATATCTTCTCTGGACATCTGAACATCCCATCGCACACAAAATGTCAGTAATCAGAACACTATACGACCGAACACAGAACATCACGGAGGAGAAAGACAGACAGGAGGAGGACCAACACATCCAACAGGCATTAAAAAACTGCCAATATCCACTGTGGGCAATCCGAAAAGGGAAATTACAGACACAAATAAAGGAAAAAAACAAACAAACAAAAAAAACAACGAAAAAACAAACCGGGGCTTTGTCACACTACCATACATAAAAGGAGTTACAGAACGCATCCAATGATCCATGAGGAAATACCATATCAACACCCCGGTCAAACCATACAAGAACCTCCGACAGCTGCTAGTTCACCCCAAAGACAAAATAAAACTGGACAATAAATGCAATGTCATCTATGAAATCCCTTGCTGTTCATGTAATAAAGTCTATATTGGTGAAACGGGCAGATGCTTCCATACTTGTAGGAAAGAACACCAAATAGAATGTGAGAAAGAAACAACAAAAAGACTCACAAGATCCAAAAAAGAAAAAGCAAACCAAGAAAACTTAAAATCAGCCATTTCAGACCACTGCAAACGACATAATCATATAATGAATTGGGAAGAGGCCAGAGTCATTCGCGCTGAAGAAAATAGATACCAGTGTTGGATTTTAGAGGCAGTGGAGATACGCAAGCGGGCGCAGAGGACGATGAACCGGGATGAGGGAGCGTATGCGCTGTCACACACCTGGAGCGCAGTCCTGGGGGAGCGACCTGACAGTAGGAGGCGTGAACTACCTGCCAAACTGGGCGGGATGTTCACGCCTCTGTAGCATAACATCAGCTGATAAGGCACGTCACCACTCGACATCTGGTGACTGTTTTGAAGAAGGCGGAAGATTCACGCTGAAACTGTCAACAAGGTAACATATTAAAAAATCCTTGTCTTAAGAAACGAACTTAAAATAGCTAAAGCCTTGCTTATCGAAAATGGAGATGTGGAAAAAGTAGAGCTGCTTATGAAAGACTTTGTAGCATACTGTAGGACTCCCTATGTGTGGATGGAGCACAGAGGACGGCAGGACAGAGATCAGGTTTATAATTTGGCTTTATTGCCACACTTTTCAGTCTAACAATAATCACTCGCACAGACACACACACAACTGGCATCTGGTTCAGGGATGAGCTCCTTCTGCTCTCGCTCTCCCTCCTCATATAGGGCGTGGTCACTGGGAAGACACACAAACACAGGTTAATTGCTCTCAGGTGTAGTGATTCTGCCACTTACCTTCCCTGACTCCGCCCTCCTGTCACAGACCGGTGCTTGACCACGCCCCCGCTGCCACATACCCCCACCGCCCGACTCAGGCCGGGCGGCCGTCCGGCCTGCAGCCGACTCCCCCCCCCCTTGACGGGAGAGGAAGTCCGCCACGACCATCTGCGCCCCCGGCCTGTGGACCACCTTGAAATTAAAGGGTTGGAGCGCCAGATACCAACGGGTGATCCGCGCGTTGGCATCTTTCATGCGGTGGAGCCACTGGAGGGGCGCGTGGTCCGAACAGAGGGTGAAAGGGTGCCCCAGCAGGTAGTACCGGAGGGCGAGAACCGCCCACTTGATGGCCAAACACTCTTTCTCTATTGTGCTGTAGCGCCCCTCACGCACTGACAGCTTCCTGCTGATATACAGGACCGGGCGGTCCTCCCCCTCCACCTCCTGGGACAAAACCGCCCCCAGCCCTCTGTCCGACGCATCGGTCTGCAACATAAAAGGGAGAGAAAAGTCAGGGGAGTGTAAAAGTGGCCCCCCACACAGTGCAGCCTTTACCTCTGAGAAAGCCCGCTGGCATTGCTCCGTCCACTGGACCGGATCAGGTGCCCCCTTTTTAGTGAGATCAGTCAGCGGGCTGGTGACGTCCGAATAATTAGGTATAAACCTACGATAATAGCCAGCCAGCCCCAGGAACTGTCTCACCCCCTTTTTGGTCTTGGGCCTTGGGCAGGCCGCAATTGCTGCCGTCTTATTAATTTGGGGATGCACCTGCCCGTTGCCAAAGTGGAAGCCCAGATACCGTACTTCCACCCGCCCAATCGCACACTTCTTTGGGTTGGCTGTGAGCCCCGCGCGCCTCAGCAACCTAAGGACGGCCCTCAGATGTTCGAGGTGCCGCTGCCAGTCATTACTATAGATGATGATGTCATCTAAATACGCGGCCGCATAAGTGGGGTGAGGGCGGAGGACTCTGTCCATCAGCCGCTGAAACGTAGCGGGTGCCCCAAACAGCCCAAACGGAAGGGTGACAAATTGGTGTAAACCAAACGGTGTGGAAAAGGCCATTTTTTCTCGGGATAGTGGAGTCAAGGGGATCTGCCAATATCCCTTCGTCAAATCCAGTGTCGAATAAAAGCGAGCAGTGCCGAGTCGGTCGAGCAACTCATCAATACGAGGCATTGGGTACGCGTCTAATTTAGACACCGCATTGACTTTTCTATAGTCCACACAGAACCGGACCGACCCGTCGGCCTTGGGTACCAAGACCACCGGGCTGCTCCAGTCACTGTGGGACTCCTCGACGATGCCCATTTCGAGCATGTTCTGAAGTTCTTCCCGAACCACCTTTTTTTTGTGTTCGGGTAGCCTGTAAGGGCGGCTACGCACTACCACCCCCGGGGGCATCTCTATGTGGTGCTCTATGAGGTTAGTGCGACCGGGCAGGGGCGAGAACACATCCGAAAACTCGGTCTGCAACTGGGCGACCTCCGTGAGTTGGGTTGGGGAGAGGTGGTCTCCACAGGGGACCGGAGAGGTACGTGATGCCAATGTCCCTTTTTGAACCTCCGGCCCCAGCTCCGCCTTCTCCGGAACCACCGACACCAACGCCACGGGGACCTCCTCATTCCAGAGTTTAAGCAGATTGAGGTGGTAAATCTGTAGCGCCCCACCCCTGTCTGTTCGCCTCACCTCATAGTCGACGTCCCCGACTCGCCGTGTGACCTCAAAGGGTCCTTGCCACTTGGCGATCAATTTGGAGCTCGACGTGGGCAACAGCACGAGTACTTTATCTCCCGGTGTGAACTCTCTAAGACGCGTACCCTTGTTGTACAGGCGGGCTTGCCGTTCCTGGGCCTGCCGCAAATTCTCCTGAGTTAGGTGGGTGAGCGTGTGGAGTTTTGCGCGCAGGTCCATAACGTACTGAATTTCGTTCTTACTTTGTGAAGGTCCCTCCTCCCAATTTTCCCGCAGCACGTCCAGGATGCCGCGCGGCTTACGCTTATATAATAATTCAAACAGGGAGAACCCCGTGGAGGCTTGGGGGACCTCTCGCACTGAGAACAGCAAGGGTTCGAGCCATTTATCCCAATTACGTGCGTCCTCACTTACGAATTTCTTAATAATATTTTTGAGGGTGCGGTTGAACCGTTCCACTAAACCGTCCGTTTGTGGGTGATATATGCTGGTGCAGGTCAGCTTAATCCCCAATAACCCATACAGTTCGCGCAGTGTTCGTGACATAAACGTAGTGCCTTGATCAGTCAGAATCTCTTTCGGGATTCCAACTCGGGAGATGACGCGGAAGAGTGCCTCTGCAATACTGCGTGCTGAGATATTGCGCAGAGGCACTGCTTCCGGGTATCGCGTTGTATAGTCCACCAGAACTAATATAAAGCAGTACCCTCGTGCTGACCGATCTAATGGCCCGACGAGATCCATCCCAATTCTCTCAAACGGGGTCTCGATTAACGGTAGAGGGCGCAAAGGCGCTTTTGGAATGGCCGCTGGATTTACTAACTGGCATTCGCGGCATGCCGTACACCATCTATGGACATCGCCGCGAATCCCCGGCCAATAGAATCGGGCCATTATTCGGGCTAGGGTTTTATCCTGCCCTAAGTGTCCAGCCATGGGATTAAAGTGAGCCGCCTGGAATACCAATTCCCGGCGGCTCTTTGGAATCAAAAGCTGTGTGACTCGCTCTTTGAGTGTCCTGCATCACTCGGTATAATCTATCCTTCATAATCGTGAAGTAGGGGAAGGACGGGGTGGCGTTCGGCGGGAGCGTTTGACCATCGATTACTCTCACTTGGTCAAACGCATGCCGCAGAGTCTCATCTCGTGACTGCTCTAATGGGAAATCCGCGAGGGATTCCCCAATAGAGAGAGGAGGAGCCAGCGGCTCCTCACTCTGACGCGGAGATGACGTAGATGGCTCTGTGACAGCTGCTCCCGCCAAAGCGACACCTGGACCTCCCCCTGTCAACTGGCAGGACCCACTCTCTACTAGGTGTGTCATTAAACCCCGAAATCCCGGCCAATCAGTCCCCAAAATTAAAGAGTGGGTAAGGCGAGGATTAACCGCCGCCTTCACTATAAATTTTTCCCCTCTGAAAATAATGTGGACCGACACCAAAGGGTAGCGGTGAACATCCCCGTGCACACACAAAACCTTCACCCCTTGTGCTCCCCCCAATGCCTCGTTTTGAACCAGGCTTTGGCGAATTGAGGTCTGATTACAACCAGAATCCACCAGTGCCTGATATGTAGCCCCTTGGATACTCACCGGTATGCAATACGCTCCGGCCCGATCGAGGGCGGCCTCTGGCGTGTCGGGGATCCGAACCACCGCGCCCACTTCCATTGCTGTGCACTGCTGTTGAAGGTGGCCCGGTTCCCCGCAGCGCCAGCAAACTGGCCCGGGCTTTCCCTCTGCACCGGTGATCTGGGGCTCACTCACCTGAGGTGGGGGAGAGACAGACACAGAAGGGAGAAACGGGAGGGCACCGCGGGTGCAGCGGGCCGGCTGGGGTGGTGCCGGCCCCCGCCTCCACGGTGGGGGAATGGGGCGAGGACGGGACACAGGAGGAGGGGGAGAGAGAGAGAGAAGAGGAGAGAAGAGAAGATGTCATCTGCTGTCCTGCCGCCGGGACAGCCACCAGATGATCCTCCGCCAGCTCGACTGCCTGATCCAGCGACGCCGGGCGGTGGCACTGGACCCACTCTGCGGTTCCTGCTGGTAAGCGGGCGATGAACGGTTCCAGTACCACCTGGTCGACGATTCCCTCGGCGTCGCGATCGTCGGCCCTCAGCCACCGCCAGCAGGCGTCCCGGAGCTGCTGGCTGAACGCGAACGGCCGGCCGACTTTCTCCAATTGCAGCACGCGGAAGCGCTGGCGCTGTTGTTCCGGTGTGTGCCCCACGCGCTGGAGGATGGCCCGGTGGAGGTCCGCGTAGGCCAGCCAGCGGTCGGCGGGGAGCTGTAGCACGGCCAGCTGTGCCTCTCCCGTGAGCAGGGGGAGGAGGCGCACCGCGCGCTGCTCCATCGGCCACCCCGAGGCTTCGGCGACCTGTTCAAACAACGTGAGGAACGCCTCGGGGTCGTCCTGCTGGCCCATCTTGGTGACAGTGAGGGGAGACGGGCCCGCGGCCAGAGCGCTGGTGGGCCCCGCTGACGCAAGGAGATGCCAGAATGCCTTGAGATCTTCCTGCTGGGCCAGCACCAGGGCTTCAAAGCACCGCTCTTGTTCCTTTTGGAGTGTGATGAGCGCCTGGTGCTGGCTTTGCTGAGCCGTGGCGAGGGCGTGGACCAGGTCGGCGAACAGGGAGGATTCCATGGGGCTGCTGGGTTGGTGCTCCACTGTCCCAGGTTCTGGCACCACTGTAGGACTCCCTATGTGTGGGTGGAGCACAGAGGACGGCAGGAAAGAGATCAGGTTTATAATTTGACTTTATTGCCACACTTTTCAGTCTAACAATAATCACTCGCACAGATACACACACAACCACCGTCTGGTTCAGGGATGAGCTCCTTCTGCTCTCGCTCTCCCTCCTCATATAGGGTGCGGTCACTGGGAAGACACACAAACACAGGTTAATTGCTCTCAGGTGTAGTGATTCTGCCACTTACCTTCCCTGACTCCGCCCTCCTGTCACAGACCGGCACTTGACCACGCCCCTGCTGCCACACATACTTAAATTACTTTAAAGATGTACATGGAAAGGTGCAGGATCTTCTCGGCGAAGATGAAAGGGAGACTGTTTACGTGGAGTGGTACGAGCCCCGAATGATAAACTTTGAATATTTTATGAAGGATGTGGACACTTGGAAAACGCAACAGTGCAAGCTGCAAGAGCTCGTTGACCACAAAGACAGTGTTTCCATTGTTTCCCGGGTCTCGACTAAATCATCTTCCTCCTCCTCTTCTGTTAAAGTCGCTGCAGCTGAGAAGGCTGCGCTGGAGGCGCGCTCTAAAGCTCTGCCTGCATTGCATGCTCTGAAGATGGAAGAAACTGCTTTAAAATCAAAAATGAAACAACTAGAACTTAAGACAAAGCTGGATGCTGCACCAAGTTTGCATTGGAGCCTCATGTTGTGGAAGCAGAACATCTGAAAAACAACGGTCACTGCTTTGGCTGTCTTAGAAGGGGTCACATGAGCAAAACCTGTCAGAAAAGACTAGAATGCCAAACATGTAAAGGAAGACACCCCACACTGCTGCACATTGACCATGCCGACCACAAGCAGCAGCAGCAGCCTTCAGCAAAGCCCACCAACTCAAACACCCCCGTGGAAAGCACTCAGGTGTCAGCGAATCATGCAGCAACAGGGGCCAGTAACAACTGTGCTATGGCCATTGTACCAGTTCAGATCAAAGCGGCAAATGGAAGTAAGACCCACTTCAAAGATGTTGTTCAGGCCTATAAGAGCTTACTGAAGGAGAAGGAGGCATTGGAAGCTAGCTTGAAAGTGCTGACTGTGTCTGCACAGTGCCCAGCACCCACCGAGCATGCTGAAGACCATGGCTCACTTCACAGTGAAGACAGTCTGGATGCTGCTGAATCCAGTGTTGAAAGTGTCGTGACTAGCAGCAGCTCTGCAGCAGATGAAGATCAGGTCAGTCGTGGAGAAGGTAACGCGATGCTTCTGCAGTCAGAGAAGAGCGAACTGGATAATGGCATCATATCTAGCAGCACTGCAACGGTGGAACAAACTGCAGAATCAGATCGCCGAGTGAACCAACTAAAGTCCCAGCTATCTACGTTGACCACCTCTTTGGCCACGGTTACACAGGAAAAGTCTCGCATGGAAGCCTCGTTCCAAGCAGATAAGCGTAAGATGAAGCAGGAGTTTGAGGAGGTTTGGGAGAAAATAGAGGAGGAGCGTAAGCAGCACCAGTCTGAACTCCAGGTTGTACAGGAACAGCTTGCAGAGAGCAGAGCACGTGTGATTATGCAGCAACATCAGTATGATCAAGAACAACATGACCATGGCCACATGCTTCGTGAACTCCAAAAACTCTTGCAAGAGGAGAGGAGCCTTAGGCAGGATGCTGAACTTAAGTTGGAGGATGCCAGGAAAACCTTTGCAGAAACCATGCAGGAAAAAGACCAGGTGATAGATTATGAAGAGCGGCTGAAGCAGGTTACTCAGGAGTGTGAAACATTGAGAATGAGCCTGCAGGATCTGGAGGTTGCAAGAAACAAGCCTGAGCAGCAGGTGGTGGAACTGCAGCAAGAAATTGCTGATCTGAAGGCACACTTTAACCAACAACTTCAACAAGAGATTCAAAAGGTTGCTCAGGAAGAAGCCTGCTTGCAGGAGCAGGCACAGCTAGAGGAACAGCGAGTTGCAAGTCTAGAGGAGCGGGTTTCTGAGCTGTCAGGGCTGTTGGGTGCCTGTGAGAAGGCCAGGCAGAAGGACCAACAGAATGGTCAGAGGCTATGTGAGCAAATCCTCCAGCTGGATGCAGAAAACAAGGCCCTAGCTCTTGCAGCCTGCACTACCAGGACCACCTCGTCTGACCTTGGAATTGATGAAATGAACCTGGACGTGAACACACTGAAGGACAAGCTGGAGAAGGTGAAGAAGCTGTTGCAGCTGGTTGCACAGAAATCTCCAGAGCAAAGTTTGGAAATTGAGAAAATACTGGAGGAAGCAGGAGGTCAGGATGTGGAGAAGGCTTCAGTACAGTATTATCAGCAAGAGCTGTGGCAGCTAAAGGAGGAGTTTGAATGCTACAAAGTGCGAGCACAGGTGGTCCTAAAGAACAAGAATGGCAAAGACACTGCTCAGACCAAGGAGCTCGAGGAAGCTCGGGATCAGCTGGTTGAACTGAAAAGTACATCAACCTGCGTGTCCAGTCAGACGAAGCCAAAGTGATACACAAACAGCAGATTAAGGAGCACCAACAAGCACTGGCAGCCCTTCATCAGGCTCATAAGCACGACCTAGAGAAGATAGAGGCTCAGCACAGAGAGAACTTTTTGCATCTTGAGGAAGAGCTGCACAAGCAGATGGCATGCACCATGGCATTACTCGAAGAGAAGGACCTCGAGCTGGAAAAACTACGAGCTGAAAGCATTCAGGGACAGATTATAAGTGATGGTGTAGCAGAGAGAGGAGATGTCGATTTTGAAAATGGCAGCTCTGTGCATGAAGATTGTGAGATGATTGCTCACACTCGGAAGCTATCCAACCCCCCAAAAAACAATTTACTGCTGTATGCTGAACAGCTAGCTCAAAACGAGGTGGAACTTTCTGCTTCGCGCAAACAGAAGCATCAGCTGGAGGAAGGCTTGCATCAACTACAGGGAAAATTGTTTGCTAATGAAGAGAGGCACAAAGAGGAGATAGAGGAGTTGCAGGCACAGCTGGACAAGAGGATTCGTGACCAAAGTCGAGACGGTGCTAATTTAGAATACCTCAAAAACATCATGTATAGATTCCTCACACTACAAGACTCAAAAGGACGTCAGCAGATGCTCACGGCCATCCTGACTATCTTACACTTCAGCCCTCAAGAAAGGCAGGTGGTCATGAAGCAGCAAGTACAGAGGTGGTGGACGCCCAGGAAGAGATGATGCTGTCCTTTAACATTCCTGTGTGTGCTCACACACACCAGCCCATACACTTGCATTCATGGACTTCACAATTCTGCACCACATTTACATTCATTGTTTGCACATACATGGACTTTGCCATATTGCACTACATTTACATTGGACTTCAACTTTTCAACTTTTTTGAACCTTTTTGACCTTTTTCACCTGAAGGACTTTACTGGCGCACAAAAAAAAAAAAGAACAAAATATAAAAAAAACAAAAACAAATGTAAACATTGTTGTGATTGATATTTGGTATTACCTGATGTATAGTGATGTAAGAACATCAGAAGTTCTATTGCATTTCATTTAGTACTTTTGGCTCCCTTTAGTAGCTTATGGCTTCCTTTGTATATACGGACTGATGTATTATGGTTATGGAACATGAGAAGGTGTCTTGCATGGCATCTGTTTAGTGTCATATGGCTCCTTTTGGTAAATAATGTTAGTAATTGTCCTGCAGTAGCCATGACAATTAGGGGCCAGTGTGCTGGAACCATATTTGAGATTGATAGAAATTTGCTTTGAGTTGCTGGCAACCTGTAAAAGAAAAAGATTTTTAGTTAGTTATTATAAATACTTACCTGTTATGTTTATATGCCTACCTCTTTGTTTATATACTTACCTCTTATGTTATGTATACTTACCTGGACCTAAACACCCTCTGTCTGGCCCAATGCACCTGTGATGTGGGTGGTACTGTGAAACCCCTCCCTCTGACGTGCATTGGTGGCAGGAATCACAGATTTAATTGGTACACTCACAGGTGCCTCGCAGACAGAGTGTGAGTAGGACACAGTTTTCGACCGCATAGTGTACCCTCTTAGTTTATACCTTTTTTTTTTACCTTGTTTGTTGGATTCATTGAAAGTCAACCGGACTGTGGAAAATAAATGGAACAACATCTCGTTTTATTTCACTCTCCGTGTGTGCTTACTTTGGAATGCGCGTCTAAACAACCCCACACTCTGCCTCGTGTGGCCAAGGAAATGTTTGGTATAAAAAAATGGCCACAACATTATGGCTCCCCATCAGGGAATCAAACCCCGGTTTTCCGCGTGATAAACGGAGATACTGTCCACTATACAATGGAATATATTGTATAGTTTTCGACTAATGTTGACCACCAATACTTAAAAACTTCAGTTCCAAGCCTTCTTTATGAAGTGCTATTCAGCGTATCCTTACCTGATCATATGGAGCCATTTGTTCCTCATGATTGATGCTTTGTGACTTTGACCTTGTTTTCTATTTATTCCAGACTCTGAACTTTCACCTGATCTCTGACATGTTGTTTGTACATTGACCCACCCCTTGCTCGACACTGAACTTGTTAGAAGTCTCACAATTTGGATTTAGCTGCCAGTTTGCAATGCACCCATTCTCCCCTGCAACTGCATCTGTAAGTGCCTGTACTTCTGATAGGATACTTCTCCAACATGGATGCAACAGAGGAGGTGAAGCAAACTGTTCTTTCTGTGCAGGCATCTGTTAGGAGAACACCAGCAACTGTTGATTGATGTAGACATTCATATATCGCAACTCACTGCTGCTGTCTCACAGGCCCTTCTAACACATTCAGTACCACCTATGAGCTCATCTACATTTGTTCCTCGATCAGAAAAATTATTTGGGGAAGTATCTGAGTGCAAGGGCTTCCTTCTGCAGTGCTCACTGTTCTTCATGGCACAATCTGGAACTACCAATCAGCAGACAATCACTCAGTTTCTCAATCTGCTCACCAGCAAGGTGCTTAAATGGGCAACCGCAGTATGGGAATGAGGTGGCAAGCCCACAACCTCCTACAACCACTTCATAGACTTGTTGAAGAGAGTGTTTGTTTGACCACCAGCCTGAGGGCATGGAAGTAGGAGAAAAGCTGTTGACCATGCGGCAAGGGGAAAAGCAAGTGGCTGAATACAACCTCGAGTTCCATACTCTTGCTGCCAGCAGTGGATGGAATGAGCTAGCTCTGAAAGCTGTGTTCCATCAAAGTTTAGGCCCACTCATCCTTACAGAACTCACATGCCGTGATGAACAACAAACTTTGGATTCTCTCATTGACCTGGCTATTAGACTGGACAATCTCTTCCACAACAGGCCTCCCCTGCAGAAATCTCTTGTAAACATCCAGCCTACACAGTCTCCCATGCCAATGGAAGTTTCCAACACTTGCATGCCCCACTCGGAGAGAGAAAGGAGATGCCAGGAGGGACTATGTTTTTTATTGTGGAGCTCCTGGTCATCTGTTAGTCCACTGTCCAGTCAGGCCTCCCAACCCGAGAAGGTTTGATGACCTTGGGAAAGGCGCTAACACCACACCCCCAAAGTCTCTCCATCGATTCCTCAATCTCAAAGTATTATTAAACCTCTCAGAGACCTCCCATGTTCTTTCTGCTCTGAAAGACTCTAGAGCTGAGGGCAACTTAATCAACCATGAGGTCGTTCAAAGGCTCGAGTTACCCACAGAAGAGCTCCCACAACCCATAAGTCTTAAAGCCATTGATGGCAGACCCATTTGGAAGGGATTCATCACTGCCCACACTTCTATCGCTGCCTTCTATCATAAATTAGCTGATGTGGTAGACAGGGTACCTCAAGTAGAAAAGCTTCTGCTCCTAGGAGATTTCAATGCAAGAGTAGGGAATAATCACATAACATACGAAGGTACTACTGGGAAATTTGGCAAGGGAAATAGGAATGCAAATGGTGAACTCATGCTCAACTTTTGTATTCAATGTGAACTATGTATCAATAATAATAATAATAATAATAATAATAATAATTTCAATTTATATAGCGCCTTTCTCAAAACCCAAGGTCACTTTACAATTATAGGAAAAAAAAGGCCACCAAATAAAGATCAGGATGTCATTCCAATGGTGTAGCAGCCACAGTCCCACCAAAAGGTGCACAAAAACAAGTCCCACACCGCCAGCACAGCCGTTGTGACACCGCCAGGCAACATCACTTGGAACACCGTGCCATGGATCCACAAAGCGAGCACAGATCCACTGCCATGCAGAGCACTGGCATGTCCCAAACTGCCTGCACAGCCACTGCAACGCCACCAAGCAACATCGCTCGGAACTTCACACCAAGCACTAAAGCACTGCTGTACAGAGCGCTGGACAATCACGATGTTAAAATGAGCAACGAGCTCCCTGCAGTCTATAGCTAGGAGCACAGGCATCACTCACAGCAAACTAAGGCCTGGAGGGAACCGACGCCCAAAACTGGGTCCGGAGCTACACCACAACCGGCAGACAAAACACTCAAACAAAAACAAACATGAAACTACACAAACACACACACACACACACACACACAAATACAAATACCTACTGTGGCAACGGGGATGTGGCCAAGCGGCAGTTTGTGAATGGAGGGCGGGGTCAGGGAAGGTAAGTGGCTAATGTTGGTGTCAATTAGTGTGTGTGTGTGTGTGTGTTTGTTGCAGGAATGGAGCATAAAAGGAGGGGGAAAGCAGAGAAGCGCTGACTCCCAACCAGTATGCATGTGTGAGTGAGTGAGTGAGTGAGTGAGTGAGTGAGTGAGTGAGTGAGTGAAGAAATAGCACATGAGTAAAGCTGAAAAGCTAGATAAAATAAAGTTTGCAAGAACATCAGTTCCCGTCTGCCATGCTTCTGTTCTCCACCCACATCAGGGATTTACTACAGTGGTGCTGAAAACCAGGGAGGAGTACGGAAGGGAACCACCCCATGGAGTCCTCTCCAATTATGGAGTTCATCCATGCCCTCGCTGCTGCCCAGCAGAGCTAGCATCAGGTGCTGACCGTCCTCCGGAGGGACCAAGAGCAACACTTTGAAGCCTTGATGCTGACCCAGCAGGAAGATCGCCAGGCGTTCTGGCATTGACTGGCGTCAGCAGGGGCATCCAACGTCACCACCATGGACTCCCCTCACGTCACCCTTACGAAGATGGGCCTGCATGACGAGCCTGAAGCCTTCATCGCTCTCTTTGAGCAAGTGGCCCAAGCATGAGGGTTGCCAATTGAGTAGCGCGTGGCCTGCTTCCTCCCGCTCCTGACAGGCGAGGTGCAGCTCGCAGCGCAGCAGGTCCCTGCCAGCAGCTGGTTCAACTACTCTGACCTCAAGAGGGCCATCTTGCAGTGGGTCAGCTGCTCCCCAGAACAACATCGCCAGCAGTTCTGGAAGCTGACATTGGAGGAGGTCGGCTGACCATTTGCATTTGGCCAACAACTCCAGGACGCCTGCCGGCAGTGGCTGAGGGCAGAAGACTGCAAAGCTGACAGGATCATCAAACTGGTGGCACTGGAACAGTTCATCTCTTGGCTTCTGGAAGGAATAGCAGAATGGGTCCAGTGTCACTGCTCGGCGTCACTCCAGCAAGCTATCGAGTTGACAGAGGACCATCTAGTGGCAGTTCCGATGGTAGGCGGATGAGGAGAAGGTGCCTCTCCTCATTTCTCTTATCTCCTCCTCTCTCTCTGCCCTCTCTCTCTCTCTCGCCCTCGCCCCATTCCCTCACCATGGAGGCGTGGGCTGGCTCCTCCCCAGCCTGCCTGTCGCACCCATGGTGGCCTCCTGTCTCTCTCTTCCGTGTCTGTGTCCTCCCCCCCTCAGGTTAGTGATGCCCATTACACCGGTGCAGAGGGAAAGCCTGGGCCAGTATGCTGGCACAGTGAGGAGCCGGAGCATCTCCAGAATCAGGGCTCTGCAAGGGAGGTGGAAGCCATGATTTGGATCCCCGACACACCAGAGACCACCCCCGATTGGGCCGGAACATATCACATACCTGTAAGTATTCAAGGGGATACATATCACATGTTTGTGGATTCCAGTTGTAATCAGACCTCAATTCACCAACGCCTGGTGCAAGGTGAAGCATTGGAGAGAGTACAAGTGGTGAAAGTGTTGTGTGTGTGTGCATGGGGATGTTCACAATTATCCCTTAGTGTCTGTCCGTATCCTATTCCAGGGCCAAATGTATAGAATAAAGGCAGTGGCTAATCCTCGTCTCACCCACTCATTGATTTTGGGAACTGATTGGCCAGGGTTTAAAAAACTGATGGAACATTTAATATGTAGTGAGTCCTGCACTAGTTTGTCATGGGAAGATCCCAGTGTGGTGTTGACTGGAGAAGCTGTCACAGAGCCATCTACATCAGCACTGCGTCAGAGCGACACGAGGAGTGAGGAGCACCCTGCCCCTCCTCCCTCTCTCGGGGATTATCTTAAGGATTTCCCGTTAGAGCAGTCGTGAGACGAGACTCTGTGGCATGCGTTTGACCAAGTGAGAGTAATCGATGGTCAAACTCTTCAGCCAAGCGCGACACCGGCCTTCCCTTATTTTGCTATTATTAAAGATAGATTGTACCGAGTGATGGAGGACACTCAAACTAGTGAACAAATAACTCAATTATTAATCCCAAAGAGCCGTAGGGAACTCATATTACATGCGGCTCACTTTAATCCCATGGCTGGACACTTAGGGCAAGATAAAACACTAGCCCAAATAATGGCCTGGTTCTATTGACCAAGGATTTGCGGGGATGTCTGTCGGTGGTGTTTGGCATGCCGCGAATGCCAACTAGTAAATCCTGCGGCCACTCCAAAAGCGCCTTTGCACCCTCTCCCTTTAATCGAGACCCTGTTTGAGCGAATTGGGATGGATCTCGTCGGGCCATTGGATCGGTTAGCATGGGGGATGTCACTTTATTTTAGTTCTGGTGGACTATGCAACGCGATATTCGGAAGCAGTGCCTCTCCACAATATCTCAGCACGAAGTATTGCGGAAGCACTCTCCCATATTATCTCCCGGGTCGGGATTCCGAAAGAAATCCTGACAGACCAAGGCACTACATTTATGTCACACGCACTGAGCGAACTGTATGGGTACTTACTGGGGATTAAGTCTATCCACACCAGTGTCTATCACCCACAAATGAATGGCTTAGTGGAGCGTTTTAATCAAACCCTCAAAAATGTAATCCAGAAATTTGTGACTGAATCAGAATTACTTTATTAATCCCCGGAGGGAAATTCAAATTTGCAACCAAGCTCCTGAATCAAAGAAGAATGTCTAAAAATAGAAGATAAAATAGTCTTTAAAAAAAGAATAAATAAAAATAAAATAAATTTAAATAAGTTCAATAACTTAAAGGGCTGATGACACGAACATGACTCTATGCAATTTCTTAAATAAACTATACAACATGGCAAACATGTTAGATTTCTGTTATAATTACGTGAAAAGAAGCTGTTGTTACGCGAATATCCAACTTTTAATTGCACAGCGCAAGAAAACTGGGTCCGTGGCTCGCGGCCATGTTGTGACGTCAGCGGAAGAACACGCTGCGGTTCACTGGCTATCTACTCAATGGAAATGGCGCATGAAAACGCCGGTGAACTCTCTAGCTCTTCCTCTTCTGGGAGTCTAGAATTGTGTTGTGAGTGGGATAGATCGGAAGAATCAAGTGATGACGAACACGGGTGCATCCAACCGTACAGGTTTGAACCTGTTACTGTGCAATCTGAGAGCGACTCCGACCCCGAGATGGACAGCGGACAGGCAGACAGCCCAGCATTGAACACCACAAGGTTGGATAACAAGGATTGGTAGGTCAACCCATATTTGTTCAAAATGTTATGGAATCAATATTTTAATATTGTGTATTGTTGTCTTGCATGTGTAAACACTGCTTATATAATGTAAGCCATATGCTACACTGAATACATAGTTCCTAATGGAGCATGCAAACGGCTAACATAATAAGCTTACGACTATGCCTGATCCGTGATACATTTAGGATAATATTGGCAGGCACGTCTTCTAGTTTATGGCTTCTTAGTTTTATCCTTGAATGAAGCAAAATATTTGATAACCTACATCAGCGTAAGCAAATGACCATCTGTAGCCTACTTGTCTGGCTAAGTTAGCTTTCCCTCAGTGTTTGCTTTGAGAAACAAGCTTTCACAAGCAAATACATGACTGATATCATGCCGACTTTATGATTACATTTATGATTATCATGAATGTGTACTCTATGATGTGTACTCTATGATGTGTACTCTATGAGCGCTCTGGAGCGAGTCACTTCCAAGATGGCTGCGCAGACTGCATGGTTACTAATTTTAGCATCATGTCGGAGCACTCTATAGCTCTACGTACCTTAATCTTATGTCGTTTCTCAACACATGTTCTGACAGTTGGACTGTCTTTGGAGGAGTCGCCTTGTCCCAGGGGACTGCTGGATCCGGCATAGCTACTAGTAGACCCCCTCCGGAATACTGTAGGCACTGCTGATGGTAGCAGCACATGTTTGTGCTGAACTGAACACCCAAGAGATTCCTTTAAGCTGGGAAGGGTGTCAAAACAATCCAAATCGAAGTGTTCAGAGCACAGGACGGATGTTGGTGAAGGCTCCCACTTGTCACGAGTGCGCCTGACTTGCTTCACCCACTTCGCATGCAGCTCGGGATCTCTGGGAAACTTGAATAAACTTACCCCATCCTTGTGGGTTTTGGAGCAAAAGCCGGCAACACAACACGAAGGCATAATAACTATAATAACTATACACGGTATATATATATATATATATATATATATATATATATATATATATATATATATATAAAATGTCTAATAAAAATACTAATAATGATAAACTGAACACCTGCCTCATCAACAACAAACTGGTAAGTTAGGAGGAAGGTTCTTTCGCTGACGTCATATAGCTCCTCCTCCTCCTTCGTCTCCTGGGTGCTGCAGCCCCATCAAATTTGCCCAAATAGCCGCGTTTTTTATCATAACTTGTAAAATAGGCGCCTTCGTGAATTAATATATGGATCATCGGGAATTACTTTTTATGTTATAAAACATCGCCAAAGATGTCAAAAACGTGTCATCAGCACTTTAAGTAAAAGTAAAATGAAGTGATTTTATATACAATGATTCCTATATACATATATTGCACCTGAGTTAAGGATACATGGTAAGACAGTGTACCACAGTTATACAGTGGCATTGTACAGCTTGACAGCAACAGGTAGGAATGATTTCCTGTGTCTCTCAGTTGTGCAGCATGGAAGAATCAGCTGTTTACTGAATGTGCTCCTGTGGCTGATCAGCTCCTCATGTAGAGGGTGGGAAGGACAGTCTAAGATTGTTTTTATTTTGGACAGTGTCCTCTTCTCCAACACCACTGTCAGACAGTCCAGTTCCACGCTTACAACATGGCCGGCCTTCCTGATGATCTTATTGAGTCTGTTAGTGTCCTTCACCTTTAAGCCGCTGCCTCAGCAGACAACAGCGTACAGGATGATGCTGGCCACCACAGACTCATAGAACATCCGCAGCATCGTTCGGCAGATGTTGAAGGACCTCAGCCATCTCAGAAAATAGAGACGGCTCTGGCCCTTTTTGTATACAGTGTCCACGTTTTTGGACCAGTCCAGTTTATTATCCAAGTACACCCCCAGGTATTTATATTCCTCCACCACATCCACACTGACCCCTTGGATGTTAACAGGGTTCACTGGAGCCCTGATTCTCTTCAGATCGACCACCAGTTATTTCGTCTTCGTCACATTGAGCTGTAGGTGGTTCTTCCTGCTCCATGTGACAAAGTTGTCAACCACCATCCTGTACTTGCTCTCATCACCACCGGTAATAGGTCCAACCACTGCAGAGTCATCAGAAAATTTCTGGAGGTGGCAGGTCTCCATGCAGTAGTTGAAATCAGTGGTGTAGAGAGTGAAAAGGAAAGGAGAAAGGACAGTCCCTTGCGGAGCCCGGGTGTTGCTGATCACTCTGTCCGACACACAGCACTGCAAGCGCACATACTGTGGTCTGCCAGTCAAATAATCTACAATCCAGGACACCAGTGGATTGTAGATTATTTGACTTCGCATGCGCACATAATTGGGATAAGTGGCGCATGCGCACGTAATTGGGATAAGTGGCTCGAGCCCCTTTTATTTGCAGTACAAGAGGTCCCACAAGCCTCCACAGGGTTTTCTCCATTTGAATTATTATATAGGCATAAGCCACATGGCATTTTGGATGTGCTATGAGAAAATTGGGAGGAGGTCTTCACCTAGCAAAAACAAAATTCGGTACATTCTTGACTTGCATGCAAAACTCCACACCCTCATGCACCTAACCCAGGAGAATTTGCAGCAAGCACAAGAATGTCAAATCCGGCTGTATAACAGAGGCACATGCCTTAGAGAGTTCATGCCAGGAGACAAAGTAAATAAATACAAATTTAAAAAATGTAAAAAATAAAGTACTAGTATTATTGCCCACATCGAGTTCTAAATTAATCGCCAAGTGGCAAGGGCTCTTTGAGGTCACACGGCGAGTCGGGGACATTGACTATGAGGTGAGGCGAAAGGAGAAGGGGTGGGGCATTGCAAATCTACCACCTCAACCTTTTAAAACGCTGGAATGAGGGGGTCCCCATGGCGTTGGCATCGGTAGTCCTGGAGAAGGCAGAGCTGGGGCCAGAAGTAAAACAGATAACATCTCAAACCACTCCGGTCCCTTGTGGAGACCACCTCTCACCGGCCCAACTCATGGAGGTGGCCAAGTTGCAAAAGGAATTTTCTGATGTGTTCTCACCCCTTCATGGTTGTACCCACCTCATAGAACACCACATCGAAACACCCCCAGGGGTCGTAGTGCGTAGCCGCCCTTACCGCTTGCCTGAACACAAGAAAAAGGTGGTTTGGGATGAACTCAAGGCCATGCTTGAAATGGGCATAATCAAGAAGTCCCACAGTGACTGGAGCAGCCCAGTGGTCCTGGTTCCCAAGACCGTTCTGTGTGGACTATAGAAAGGTCAGCACAGTGTCTAAATTTGACGCATACCCAATGCCTCACATTGATGAGTTGCTTGATCAGTTAGGCACTGATCACTTTTATTCAACACTGGATCTAACAAAGGGATATTGGCAGATCCCCTTGACTCCTCTATCCTGAGAGAAAATGGCCTTTTCCACACTGTTTGGATTGCACCAATTTGTCATGCTCCCTTTTGGGTTGTTTGGGGCGCCTGCTACATTCCAGTGGCTCATGGACAGGGTCCTCCGCCCTCATGCTGCCTACACAGCTGCATACCTAGATGATATAATAATCTACAGCCATGATTGGCCACAGCACCTGGAACATCTGAGGGCCTTTCTAAAGTCACTGAGGCATACGGGCCTCACAGCTAACCCAAAAAAGTGTGCAATTGGGTGGGTGGAAGTACGGTATCTGGGGTTCCACTTGGGTCATGGGCAGGTGCGTCCCCAAATTAACAAGACTGCAGCAATTGTGGCCTGCCCGAGGCCCAAGACCAAAAAGGGGGTGAAACAGTTCCTGGGGCTGGCTGGCTATTATTGTAGGTTTATACCTAATTATTGAGATGTCACCAGCCTGTTAACCAATCTCACTAAAAAGGGGGCTCCAGATCCGGTCCAGTGGACGCAGCAGTGCCAACAGGCTTTCTCTGAGGTAAAATCTACACTGTTTGGAGGTCGACTTTTGCACTCCCCTGAATTCTCTCTCCCCTTTATTTTGCAGACTGACGCATTGGACAGAGGGCTGGGGGCCGTTTTGTCCCAGAAGGTGGAGGGTGAGGAGCACCCTGTGCTGTACATCAACCGTAAACTCTCGATGTGTGAAAGCAAGTACAGCACCATCGAAAAAGAGTGTCTTGCCATCATGTGGGTGGTCCTCGCCCTCCGATACTACCTGCTAGGGTGCCCTTTCACACTCTGTTCATGCGCCCCTCCAGTGGCTCCACCGCATAAAGGATGCCAATGCACGGATCACCCGTTGGTGGTGGCAGACTTCCTGTCCTGTCGGGGGGTCGGGGAAGGTAAGTGGCTAAGTCATTACACCTGGTGTCAATTAATGTGTGTGTGTGTGTGTGTGTGTGTGTGTGTGTGTGTGTGTGTGTGTGTGTGTGTGTGTGTGTGTGTTGCAGGGATGGAGCAAAAAAGGAGGGGGAAAGCAGAGAAGAGCTGACTCCCGACCAGAATGCATGTGTGGGAGTGAGTGAGTGTATGAATAAGTAAATAAATAAATAAATAAATAAATAGCACATGAGTAAAGCTGAAAAGCTAGATAAAATAAAGTTTGCAAGAACTTCAGTTCCCACCTGCCATGCTTCCGTACTCCACCCACATCAGGGATTTATTACACCTACTTTCACCAACCAGACAAAAATGACTTCACCTTGTGCCACCCAAGACCTAAACACTTACATCTCCTTGATTGTCATAGCTCACAGGTCTAACATGAAAGAGATTCTGTCAACAAAGGTAAAGGGAGGAGATGAATGCTCAACAGACCACTATATGGTCCAATCAAAGCTGAGACTCAGACTTGTATTTCCTAGATGCAAGAGAGCAGCCTCCACAGCAAATAAAAAAACTAGACATCGACAAGTTGAAGAATGATGAGACACAGCACAAACTCAAAATAGCTATTCCAACTGCTCTACAGGAAAACACCCCTGATCAAGAAGACACAGAAAATGTTGAGGACATGCGGCAATGGCTGAAAGATATTGTGTACACAACTGCAAGTTATATACTTGGGCAGCAGAAGAAAAGTACACCTGACTGGTTTCAAGAACAGACCGATTCTATCCAAGCTTTGTTAGAAAAAAAAATGCAAAATTTATAATCTATATCTAAAAGAGAACTCTGACAGAAAGGTGAAAGCTTTCAAAGATTTTAAAGCGAAAGTGCAATGAGAAATCAGTCATGAAAGACAGATGGTGGTGCAAGAAAGTTGAGGAACTACAGGAACTGGCAGACAGGGAGGACTACCATGGATTATTTGCTGGACTGAAGACTCTCTGTGGACCAAAAAGCAATGTCGTGGCACCAGTAAAAAGTGCTGATGGAAGTATGCTCCACACAAATCTGGAAGACATAAAAAGAAGGTGGAAGGAGCAATTCTCCAATCTCCTAAACCAGCAAGGGTCAGCCAATCCTGAGGCATATCACTGGCTTGAGAGGAGACTAACAAGAGAAGATCTGTGTGTACCCATCACATCAGATGAGCTTGAGAAAGCACTCAAGGAGACTAGATGTGTCAAAGCACCCAGCCAAGATGGCATCCCAGCTGACGTGTTGAAGCGAGGTAGCCCCAGCCTAACAGCTGCACTCTTAAAACTGTACAATGCATGTTGGGAGAACATGTGTCTTCCCCAAAACTTCAAAGATGCACTTATTGTGACCATCTACAAAAAGAAAGGAGAAAGGAGTGAATGTGGAAACCACCTTCTCTCTGCTTTCCATTGCAGGCAAGATTCTGGCCAAGATAGTTCTAAACCAGAGCTTTGTATTTTAATTAAATTTTATTTTATCTTTTGTTTTTCTTTTTTGTGTTTGTGTAGTTTGATGTTTGTTTTTGTTTGAGTGTTTTTGTCTGTCAGTTGTGGTGTAGCTCCGGACCCAGTTTTGGGCGTCAGTTCCCTCCAGACCTTGGTTCACCGTGGGTGATGCCTGTGCTCCTTGCTATGGACTGCAGTGAGCTCATTGCTATTTTTAACATTGTGGTTGTCCAGTGCTCTGTGCAACGGTGCTTTAGTGCTTGGTGTGATGTTCCAAGTGATGTTGCTCTGTGGTGTCGCGGCGGCTGTGCAGGCGGCTTGGGACATACAGTACCAGCGCTCTGCGTGGCAATGCATCTGTGCTCGTTTTGTGGATCCATGGCATGGTGTTCTGGGCAGTGTTGCTCGGTGCCATTGCAGCAGCTGTGCTGGAGGTGTGGGACTTGTTTGCATGCACCTTTTTCATGCGTGGACTGTGGCTGCTACACCACTGGAATGTCATTCTGACCTTTTTTTTCCCCCATAATTGTAAAGCGACCTTGGGTTTTGAGAAAGGCGCTATATAAATTGAAATTATTATTATTATTATTATTATTATTATTAAACCAAATTAAAATATCTCAGAAGATGTACTTTCAGAAAGTCAGTGTGGTTTCAGGACTGGCAGATCTAACTCAGATATGATCTTTACCCTGAGGCAACTCCAAGAGAAAGCCATCGAGCAATGTCAACCTCCATATGTGGTTTTAGTAAACTTCTCAAAGACCTTTGACACCATTGATTGAGAGATGCTTTGGAAGATACTAGAAGTGTTTGGATGCCTGGAAAGACTGATATGGCTCATTAAGTTCTTCCATGAGAACATGTCTGGGAAGGTTTTGATTGGAGGAGACATTCGTGAAGCTTTTCCTGTCAATCATGGTGTCAAACAGGGATCTGATCTTGCCCCAACATTGTTTATACTCTACCTTACAACAGTCCTACAGACTGTGGGCATTAACCTAGATGAAGGAGTCTACATCAGGACTCGATCAGAAGGCCAACTCTTCAATCTTGCCAGACTCAAGTTTTCAACCAAAACTTGGCAAATTTGTGTGTGAGAACTGCTGTAGACAGACAACTCTGCATTTGTAGCAACAGATTTGGATGACATGCAGGAAATCATTGATCGCTATGCCACAGCTGCAACCCTCTTTGAATTGAAAATCAATATCACAAAAACCAGAACTCCTGTACCAGTCTTCACCTGAGCCACAGGCAATGTCCTACAACATTGTTTTGGTCAATGGAACACCTCTTAGGAGTTCTGGGAGTTTTATCTACTTAGGCAGTGCAGTTACCAACACAAAGTCATCAGACTTGGAGGTAGACCACTGGATTCAGGCTGCCACCAAAGCCTTTGGTGCATCACAAAAGCAACTATGGTCTCTCCATCACATCAAGAGAACCACCAAGTTGAAAGTATACAAGACTGCAGTCTTACCATCTCTGCTTTATGCCACTGAATGCATGATGCTCTACCATAAACATTTCAAGAAACTGACCAGGCTACAACTCTGACACCTGCATCAAATCCTCAAAATAAGATGGCAGGACAAGGTGGCAGGACAAGGTCCCCAATGTAGAAGTTCTAAGGCAAGCCAATACAGTAAGAATGGAAGCCCTTATCACAGCCTCCCAACTTTGTTGGGCTGGGCACATCTGGCGCATGTCTGACATGAGACTACCCAAAGCGGTTTTCTACAGAGAACTGAGCCAAGGAAAGAGGAGACAAGGAGGACAGAAACTGAGGTACAAAGACCCCTTGAAGAGGAACATGAAGAATGCCGGAGTTACTGATCAGATGTGGGAAAGGGATGCCTCAGATAGAGCAACATGGCAAAGCATAGTTAAAAGCTCAGTGTCCTGCAATTGAAGACAAGTGTCAGAGGCAGTATACAATGGCTCACAAAACCAGACATTCCATAGCAGCTCAATCAGGCCATTCATGCCACCACTGCTATGACTCTGTCGCTCTGGTGCGGGCCTCGCAGCCCATCTCAATTTCTGTGCATCCTAATGAAGTAGTCATCATTGCTAGTATCCAGGCTTTAGAGAAGGCCAGTGAGAATGAGAACAGTGTAGTTTCTGTAGGGGAAAGTCTGGATGCCCTAGGTGGAGTTAGTAATCCCCCAACTCTGGTATTAGAGCCCTTACAGTGGGGAGAATGGGTGATGGCACGGCAGCATAAGCGTAGAGCCAAAGCTACCGCTGAGGCTCGCCCACAGGAGCACCACTCCTCTCTGCATCACGTGTCGAATTGGTTTGCTCTCCTTAGTGATGCACCCACTGAGAAACCTGAAAGAGCTCTGGTTATAGGGGACTCTATTATATGGCATGTGAAATTAATTCAGCCTTTAGGGGCACCAGCAGCTTTAGTCAGGTGTATACCAGGAGCCAGGGTGCCAGACATAGCAGGTAATCTTAGGGTCCTAGGCAAGCACAGGTTCTCAAAGATAGTTATCTATGCAGGAGCTAATGATACACGCCTTTGTCAGTCTGAGGTTACTAAGAGTAACTTTGTAGAAGTGCTTAAATTAGCAAAGGCAATGTCCGATGCAATGCTGTAGTATGCTCTGGCCCCATCCCAATGCGGCGTGGCGAAGTAGCTTACAGCAGGTTATGATCGCTGAACTGCTGGTTGTGCAAGTGGTACTCTGAAAACAGTGTGGGCTATATAGATAATTGGGCTCATTTTGAGGGCACTGCTGGCCTGTTAGGGCAGGACGGTAGCCATCCCACTCGGGAAGGTGCTGCTCTCATTTCCTGTAGCATAGGTCATAGTCTCAGAACAGGCCTAGTTAATTTCTGACAATCAAGAGCCAAGGCCAGGGAGCAGACGAACAGGCTAAACCGACTGTCTGCTAGCTGCACAGAGTCATCACTCAGGGTCCACTACATCGAGACTGTGTCTGTTCCCTGAGCTCAACAAAAAAGTAGAAATACTCAGAGTTTGTTCCAGTAACCTAATCAATATAAAATTAGATCATACTGACTGTACAGCTGCTGCCAGCACCTTTGATCTAAAGGTGGAGCTATTAAATATTAGATCTCTTACATCTAAAGTGCTAATGGTTAATGAACTCATTACTGATCAGGAGTTTAATGTACTTTGTTTAACTGAAACATGGATCAAGCCAAATTAATATATAGCATTAAAGGCGTCACGCAGTGGCGATAAAAGTCGCATTATTCTGCACCAGAATGCTTTCGAGATTCGAAATAAATTGACCATCGATTTTTCAAAAGCTTCCCGCGGTTGTAATCGGGCCTTATTTGGTCATGCCCATCACTTGAAATTTCCCACGTTCGCAGCGCCCCCTGTCTGTCAATGGAACAGCTGCGTGACGTCATACCAGTAACCACTCGGTGCAGTTGCAATGGCGGACACACCAGAAAATAGGAGCGATGCTGAGGAAATTAGCTTTGATTTTACCGATACAGAAGAAGAAAATGGCCCACAAGTAGAGATTTTGACAGCTGAATGTCCTGGTGGTATCCAGCCTTACAGATTTGAACCTGAGCACTCATCTTCAGAAGAAAATGAGGACAGTTCTGACGACGACAGAAACGAAGACGAGAATGAAGAAGACCGGCGACTTGAAGACTTGTTTTGGTTGGTTTCTCTGACTAAATCACTACTTGTGTGTATTTTTAAAGACCATTTTCACTTGAATTAGAATGCTGTGTGATTAATCTATGATTATCAAATCAAGTTTCAAGTTTATTTGTACAGCACTTTTAACAATAAAAATTGTCGCAAAGCAGCTTTACAGAATTTGAACGACTTAAAACATGAGCTAATTGTATCCCTAATCTATCCCTAATCTATCCCCAATGAGCAAGCCTGTGGCGATGGTGGCAAGGAAAAACTCCCTCAGACGACATGAGGAAGAAACCTCGAGAGGAACCAGACTCAAAAGGGAACCCATCCTCATTTGGGCAACAACAGACAGCCTGACTATAATATTAACAGTTTTAACAGGTATAACCCTCAACTGTCCTCATGGGGCCGTCCTTCACAGGAGTGGGGCGATAAAACTCTGACCAGACACAGGGCACCAGGATGGATCAAGCAGGTCCGAGGGGCAGAAGAGGCCAGCATCTCAATCCCAGGATCAACATGTAACTCAGAGGGACAGATGGGGGGGGAGAGAGAGAGAAAGAAAACACGTTGTTAGGTATGCCCTAAAAATGACAAGTATTAAATCTGTGTGGTAGGCTCGCAGAGACGAGAGTCTTTACATCAGGCATAACACACAATGGCATGCTAATATGGTAAAAAATATATCATGACCTGCTCTGGCTGGATGCTTGATTGGGTGATGGGAGCACACTCCTCAGCAATGATGAGATGCAGATGGGACCCTTAGGCCTGGTCAAGACAATTCAGTTACATTTCACCGGGTCTGGGACATGCGACAGAATGTCTGACGGCCGATTCCCTGCAGGCTACGATAGCCAGTCGAGGTCCCCACCGTCTCCACCAAAAGATTTCCTGTTGACTCCATGTAACTCAGAGGGACAGATTTGGGGTGGGAGGGAGGGAAAGAAAACACAGGTGGTTAGGTATGCCCAATGTCACCTAAATAAGTAGGAACAGTATACATATTGCACCGAGTACAAGCAGGGACTCCGGCAACTAACTATGACAGCATAACTAAAAGGAGAGAGCCAGAAGGTAACACAGGCATGAGGGAGCCCCGGGACATAAAGCAGCAGCCACTACACCGTCAACAAACTCGAGTGAGCAAGCGAGTGGGGACTGACAGCATCCATACATCCCAGTTTACCAAAACACTCTATGTCTGAGGACCCTCCAGATCTACTCCTTTACCTCATAAACACCATTAACAAAAGGCTTGACTAAACAGATATGTTTTCAGCCTAGACTTAAATGCTGAGACTGTGTCTGATTCCCGAACATTACTTGGAAGGCTGTTCCATAACAGTGGGGCTTTGTAAGAAAAGGCTCTGCCCCCTGATGTAGCCTTCACTATACGAGGTACCAGCAGATAGCCTGCACCTTTTGATCTAAGTAGGCGTGGCGGGTCATAGAGGAGCAGAAGTTCACTCAGGTACTGTGGTGCGAGACCATTTAGTGCTTTAAAGGTCAATAGTAGTATTTTATAATCAATACGAAATTTGATTGGGAGCCAATGCAGTGTGGATAAGACAGGCGTGATGTGGTCATATTTTCTAGTTCTAGTAAGGACTCTTGCTGCGGCATTTTGAACTAACTGGAGCTTGTTTATGCACTTATTGGAACATCCAGACAGTAAGGCATTACAATAATCCAACCTGGAGGTAACGAAAGCATGGACTAGTTTTTCTGCATCATGCAATGACATTAAATTTCTTATCTTTGCAATATTTCTGAGATGAAAGAAAGCTATCCGGGTGATGTTATCAATGTGAGTTTCGAATGAAAGACTGGGGTCAATAATCACTCCGAGGTCTTTTACTGCTGCACGTGAAGAAACAGAAAGGCCATCCAGAGTTACTGTGTAATCAGAAATACTGATAGCTGTAGGGGGTGAAAGTATAGCTAGAAAGATTGAATTCTAGCAACTTGGCAGCTTGCGATCTCGCGAAATGCAGTGGGCCTTCTGATACAGTAGACCCCTTGATATTCCAGTTTTCATCATTTTCCTTTTATTGCAGTTGATTTTAACTTGATATTCAGTATGTTATAGGCTGGGAGTATTGAGCTTTGTATTGTATTGTTTAGTAAACGTACAATCGTCAGTAATAAGTGATAATTATTAGTTAAAGGCAGCTCTGTGGCATAAATCTTTCAATTAATCTTCTGTCATCCATTTGCTAAAATTATGTGCCACATATGTTATCAAGACAACACTTCATGTGACAAAGAAAGATATGACAAATACATAAATGTATGAAAATCATTTTGTACAATTAATGATTGATACATAGAAACACTTAAAACATGTGTTTTTAAAAAAATATTTTTTTCTATCAATACCTAGCCATGACCTTGAAATCAGATCCATTGATAACAACAGTCACAAATAGTGTTCAGTGTTTGTTGTTACAGCCAAACACAATACACCGATTAGGCATTTTGTATCACAGAATATTAATACATCATTTCATAGTGTTTTGAGTGTTCAAAACTATCCACAAACTGAATAAATCCACAAAATCTGCAATGTAAACAACTCTGGTAAACACACGCTATAGAGAAAACATGGCGACAGGCCAGCATCACCCAAGGGAGGTTACTGGTATGACGTCACACATAAGTTGACCTAGTTAACGGCTGGCTGCCTAATAGTCCGGGAGCCATGGGGTCGGACCTGGAATTTTTGGTTAAAGTTTTTTTTTTTTTGCTTTATCTTATAGATTTGAGGTAGCTCTTCAAGATTTAAGAGGGTGCCCGGTGATATCCCTTGGGCAATTTAATATATTAACCCTTTAATGCCCTATATGCCCAAATAATAGAAGAAAATACAAAAAAAATAATATCAGTGTAAATACTGATATTAAATGCACCAAGTTGGCTGTATCTGATAGGTATTCACATTTTTCTCTATATTTGTCATTCAAATACATCAAATGTGGATTAATTAACCCTTTCATAACTTTTCCAAATTAGCGATTTTTATACAAGTATTACATAAACTCTACAGTTAATACAAAATAATGATCAATATCTATGTAAGAACTATACAGCATGCAAAAGAACTATATACAGCATGCACACACACACTAATGACCAATAACTATGTAAAAGAACTATATACAGCATGCATACACTCACACCAATGATCCACTATGTAAACGAACTATATACAGCATGTATACACTCACACCAGTGATCCACTATGTAAAAGAACTATATACAGCATGTATACACTCACACCAGTGATCCACTATGTAAAAGAACTACAGCATGCAATAGAACTATATACAGCATGCATACACTCACACCAGTGATCCACTATGTAAAAGAACTACTGTATATACAGCATGAAATAGAAATATATACAGCATGCATATACATTCACACCAGTGATCCACTATGTAAAAGAACTATATACAGCATGCAATAGAACTATATACAGCATGCATATACACTCACACCAGTGATCCACTATGTAAAACTACAGTATGCAATATATCAAGCATGCAAAATGGCATATACAGCATGCGCACACACACACAAGAATAGCAAAAGATACTGATTTTCAATTAACCAAATTGGCTGTACAGTATTCACGCTTTACTGTCATTCAAATTAGTCAAACGTGTAATTGACCCTTTCATAAATTTGCAAAATTAACAATTTTGATACAAAAACTACAGTACATAAAGCATGTACGTGCATGCATGCATGCACACGCACACACATACACACCCACACACACTAATGAGCAATAATTATGTAAAATAATTACATACAGTATGCAAACACACACACAAAACACAAAAACTATTTAAGGAAAGAACTAAGAGTTCAGATGAAAAAAAAAACCCTCTAAACCCTTTGCCATTGCTTAGTGTCTGTAAAAATATGCTTATGTACTGGATGCCAGCTAGTACAGAGGAGAATGTTAAGTAAACCTTACTCCCCAACGTTTTAAAAGTCGTGCTAGTCAGTGGAAGAGCAGTGTGGTTTGGAGTGAGGGTGAATCGGGGACAATGCCCTGAATTTTACTAGGGAACCAGAAACATTACTATTTCAACAGTCAATATCGTTAAAATAAGCAATCTATTAGCTTAATGTATTAGCTTAAAAAAATCAGTGACTAGCATTTACTAGGTGAGAGTTGGGTGTGCTAGCCAGTGTTGTGAAACTATGGGTCTAGTTCACTGGTGAGCAGTGAGTACATGTCACTGCTCTTTCATGATTACAGTCAAATAGTTTCTCTGCTTAGCTTATGCGTGCTGTGATCTTTTGGGGGCAGTGTGATTGACAGAGTTAGCAAGATAGCTACACAAGTTGGCTTGAATTAGCTAATTGTGTCCCTCATATGCCCCTGCAGAAGTAAACACAAGGATGACAATGGAGTGTATGCCTAATAATTTAAGGCTCGCATTAACAACCAAAGTAATAGAGTAATAAAGGGCTTTTTGGTATAAGCCCCGCCCCCAATTGCATGGCCACACCCCCAACCATGGCTGGAACCCCACCACCAGGCCTTAAACTCATCCTATTATGTTAACAAACACAAAAATAAGTATGATATATAGACTTTGGTGAACATAAAGTGAAGAATGTCAAAATGTCAGAATTTAGGCTATGACTGCAGCACATCCAACAATAAAGGGCCAATATCCGGAATTGCCCAAGGGATATCACCGGGCACCCTCTCTTATCTTAATGAGTAGACCTTGGACAACAACAAACAGCAAAAAAAAAAACTTTAACCGACGAAGCCAGGTTCAGCCAAATTTGGGCCTTTGGCTCCCGGACTATAAATTTGGCTGTGCGCGTCAACTTTAAATGCTTGTAGCGGGTGCATCGTGACACTGAGATCGCGGGAAACCGAGGGGCTTGAATAACCCACCAAACCCGACATTTTGACACATGATATAGCCTGATTGCTGAAATTACCGCACGACGCCTTTAAATGAAGCTAGTCCTCCTGGATACAGTTATATACACCAGCCTTGTCTAACTGGCAGAGGAGGAGGTGTCGAGGTTATTTATAACGATTATCTAGGTGTAACACAAAAACCTGGTTATAAATTTAATACATTTGCAGTTCTTCATACTCATATAATGTATGTAGCCTCGAAAAATAGGTCTACCCAGTTAATTCCATTACTTATTATTTACAGGCCCCCAGGGCTATATTCTGAGTTTCTTTCTGAATTTGCAGGCTTTATTTCAGATCTGGTTATTTCCTTAGACAAAGCTTTAGTTGTCGGAGATTTTAATATTCACTTCGATAACCCAGAAGACCCTTTGCAAACAGTGTTTGTGTCCATTTTAGATTCAGTAGGGATTAATCAGAATGTCATAGGACCGACCCATAATGGTGGTCACACCCTCGATCTAATACTAACATTCGGGTTAAACATAGAAAATATAGTCATACTTCCACAGTCTGAAGTTATCTCAGATCATTATCTCATCTCATTCAAACTATGTCTGAGTAATAATATATGCACCTCACCACGCTACTGTATTAAACATACGTTCACGTCAACTACTGCACAGAATTTTATAAATGATCTTCCAGAGTTATCAACTTTGATTGGGTCACTGTCTGCCCCTGCAGAACTTGATCAAGCAACTGAATGCTTAGAGTCAACGTTCTGTCATACTTTAGATAATGTAGCTCCTCTTAAAAGGAAAATGGTCAGAGACAAAAATTTAGCACCCTGGTATAATGATGACACTTGCACTTTAAAACAGACCACTCCAAAATTGGAACGTAAATGGCATCAAACAAAATTGGTAACGTTCAAATTAGCGTGGAAGGAGAGCTTCCTGAAGTATAGAAAAGCTCTTAGTGCTGCTAGATCAACTTATCTCTCCTCCCTAATAGAAGATAACAAAAATAATCCTAGATTCCTATTTAATACTGTCGCAAAATTAACCAGGAACAAGTCCACTATAGACACATGCACACCTGTAGTATGTAGTAGCAATGACTTCATGAATTTCTTTAATGACAAAATTGAGAATATCCGACAAAAAATTCAAACTACTAATTTAAGGTCAGACGATGTAAGTGACCCTGTAGTTAACAATATAACTATCAGATCAGCAATTCGAATGTTTTACTCCCCTCAGAGAAATTGAATTACTTTCATTAATCTCCTCATCAAAAGCCTCAACTTGTGTACTAGATCCCTTACCGACACGTCTATTCAAACAGATAATACCTGAAGTAATTGAACCACTTCTAAAAATAATAAATTATTCTCTTAGGATCAGCTATGTACCCAAATCCTTTAAACTAGCAGTTATCAAACACCTGATTAAAAAACCTGACCTTGATCCCTGTCAGCTGTCCAATTATCAGCCGATATCAAACCTCCCCTTTATCTCCAAGATCCTTGAAAAAGCTGTGGCACAGCAGTTATGCTCATATTTACATAGGAATAACATCCATGAAATGTATCAGTCAGGATTTAGACCTCATCATAGCACAGAGACAGCTTTGGTTAAAGTAGTAAATGACTTACTGTTGGCGTCTGATCAGGGCTGTGTCTCGCTGCTTGTGTTGCTTGACCTTAGTGCAGCATTTGATACCATTGATCATTCCATTCTTCTGGATAGACTAGAAAATGTTGTGGGAGTTAAGGGAACGGCCCTCTCCTGGCTCTGGTCTTATTTAACTGATCGCTATCAGTATGTTGATATAAATGGTGATTATTTCTAGATGTACTGAGGTAAAGTTTGGTGTTCCACATGGTTCTGTCTTGGGTCCACTGCTTTTTTCTTTATATATGTTACCTCTGGGTGATATTATTCGTAAACATTGTATTAGTTTCCACTGTTATGCTGATGACACACAGTTGTATGTTTCTGCAAAATCTGATGAGAGACACCAGCTTAAGAGAATTGAGGAATGTGTAAAGGACATTAGACACTGGATGCTTATTAACTTTCTTCTGCTTAACTCTGACAAGACTGAAGTACTTGTACTAGGACCACATGCAGCTAGAAGTAAGTTTTCTGATTACACAGTAACTCTGGATGGCCTTTCTGTTTCTTCACATGCAGCAGTAAAAGACCTCAAAGTGATTATTGACCCCAGTCTTTCATTCGAAACTCACATTGATAACATTACCCAGATAGCTTTCTTTCATCTCAGAAATATTGCTAAGATAAGAAATTTAATGTCACTACATGACGTGGAAAAACTAGTTCATGCTTTTGTTACCTCCAGGTTGGATTATTGTAATGCCTTACTGTCTGGATGTTCCAATAAGTGCATAAACAAGCTCCAGTTAGTTCAAAATGCAGCAGCAAGAGTCCTTACTAGAACTAGAAAATATGACCACATCACCCCTGTCTTATCCACACTGCATTGGCTCCCAATCAAATTTTGTATTGATTATAAAATACTCCTCTTGACCTTTAAAGCACTGAATGGTCTCACGCCACAGTACCTGAGTGAACTTCTGGTCCTCTATGACCCG
The DNA here is from genome assembly GCF_027579695.1 of Neoarius graeffei. NCBI lineage: Eukaryota > Metazoa > Chordata > Actinopteri > Siluriformes > Ariidae > Neoarius > Neoarius graeffei. Next base: position 67,403,820 of record NC_083574.1, on the reverse strand, counting down.
CCACGCCTACTTAGATCAAAAGGTGCAGGCTCTCTGCTGGTACCTCATATAGTGAAGGCTACATCAGGGGGCAAAGCCTTTTCTTACAAAGCCCCACAATTATGGAACAGCCTTCCAAGTAATATTCGGGAATCAGACACAGTCTCAGTGTTTAAATCTAGGCTGAAAACATATGTTTAGTTAAGCCTTTTGTTAATGGTGTTTATGAGGTAAAGGAGTAGATCTGGAGGGTCCTCAGACATAGAGTGTTTTGGTAAACTGGGATGTATGGATGCTGTCAGTCCCCACTCGCTTTATCGCTCGAGTTTGTTGATGGTGTAGCGGCTGACTGCTTTATGTCCCGGGGCTCTCTCATGCCTGTGTTACCTTCTGGCTCTCCCCTTTTAGTTATGCTGTCATAGTTAGTTGCCGGAGTCCCTGCTTGTACTCAGTGCAATATGTATCCTGCTCCTACTTATTCAGGTGATATTGGGCATACCTAACAACCTGTGTTTTCTCTCTCTTCCCCCCCACCCCCAATCTGTCCCTCTGAGTTACATGTCGGTCCTGGGATCGAGATGCTGACCTCTTCTGCTCCTCGGACCTGCCTGATCCATCCTGGTGCCCTGTGTCTGGTTGGAGTCTCATCGCATCACTCCTGTGGAGGATGGCCCCATGTGGACAGTTGAAAGTCACACTTGGAGGATGCTCTGGACACTTACAGTAATGCTTTTATGGCTGAGGACTACAGTTGACTTGCTAACTTTAGGACTGCAGTTGTCATGAACAGTTTTGCACTCAAGTTTCTATCACTGAAGAGTTTATAACATCAACGAAACTGACTTCATGTTAAAACTGTTAATGTTATAGTCATGTTGTCTGTTGCTGCCCAAATGAGGATGGGTTCCCTTTTGAGTCTGGTTCCTCTCAAGGTTTTTTCCTCATGTCGTCTGAGGGAGTTTTTCCTTGCCACCGTCACCACAGGCTTGCTCATTGGGGATAGATTAGGGATAAAATTACCTCATGTTTTAAGTCGTTCAAATTCTGTGAAGCTGCTTTGTGACAATGTTTATTGTTAAAAGCGCTATACAAATAAACTTGACTTGAATTGGCTAGTGATGGACAGCCAACAACAACAATCAGGGCCTGGAACAAGTAGCAAGGAAGTACAAGTTCTTTTTCGATAAGCACAGAGGGGAGACACCTGTGTATGCACAGGGTGATAGAGTCTGGCCCAGATAGCAGAGGGACGTTGAAACGGCGCCGATGCTTGGTCAGAATGGTCGGTTTCCGTCGTAAGTCAGAAAATCAATGCTGAAACGGCGCCGTGAAACGTTGATTTCTCCGCCGTCGGAGAAGGTCGATTTATCACTGTTGAATCACCGTGGGTAAAGGTTGATCTGTCGACTGTCAGAGAAGGTCGAATATACGATGTTGAACCATCGTTACTTTTGCCGGCCAGTTTTCAACATTGGTAGGATGCAACTAATTCTGGCCTGTAGCCAGGAGGGATCGGAGGGTTCGTTCGACCCCCCCCGTGCGACACCGCGCCCCGGACACACACGCCCCTCAAGATTACTCAAGATTTATTCATTTGTTCATGTCCGATCAATATACATTGATTCACATTTAAATTTACAATATCAAATCCAGACTAATCAAAAAAGAAAAGTAGACTAAGTGAGGACGAGTTAGAAAAACGGGTTCATTTCTCCTATGTTTATGTTTACACGTTTTGTTCAGACTGCTTTATACCCCAATCCAGTGGGTGGCGGTAATGCCCCCATTAGACCCCTTTCACTGACGTCACCCGAAACCGGAAGTAAACAAACCCTGCACCACATTGGAAGACCAACAAACTCGTGATTAGGGGGAAATAACGGCAGCGTGCGGTATGTGAACCCACGAGGCACTTGGTTCAGCAAAAACCTACAATGGTAAACTTTTGTGCTGTGTTAGGGTTCTAACAAAGCTGATGGGAAAGGTGAAAAGAAGTCTTTCTACAGAATACCAGCTGTGATTGAGACACAAGCAAACCAAGGAGCTTTCTGCCAGGAGACAGAGAGAGGATCTGAATACTTCAAGTCTATTTTGTTACTGGTAAGTCACTAGGCTAGAGTGTTGTAGAACATTTTTTTAAATGTTTACTGAATAAAAACATCCTTAATTTTATCAGATATTCTCTACTCTATATTTCATTTCTTTCTTTTGTTTTAATTTTCCTCCCTCCATCCCTCTTTGGATTTTAAATATAGTTTTTCCCCATGTCCAAATAATGAGGTAGGGTGGCATTTAGAAACCCATAGCCTACTGCTGACTTTCTTTATCAATGCTGCATCAAATTAATTTTGGTTATGTTTTTCTGTTTCCATGTACAGGTGTCTGCGCCGCAGGAGGAATAGGCCACAATTATAAATTATAAATAAATCATAAAATGTTTCTAAGAACTTGTTCAAGTGTGTTCTGTTCCTTATAAATGTTAAAAGTTATGCCTCATTAGATAGCTTGACAAACATTAGGAGAGGTGCATTGTTGCATGCATTTTTATATCCTGTTGTACATAAAGCAGGACGTAGCCTACGCACATTGATATAAATTAAGTTTCACTTTCATGGTTGAAGTATGCATGTGTGTGTGTTCATCCTAGGCAAGAGCCCCGATGCTTTATTGTTAGCTAGTTTAATTTAGCCTGTTTTGCTTAATTTGTAGCCTTCCTGTTGTACATAAAACAGGAAGTAAAGTTGGATGAAGCATCGCCGAAAATTAAACTATAAATCGACCGAAATCCGTAGTTGAATAAAGGGTGAAAGGGGGTCTATTCTCTGTCGGCGACCATCCACTTTTCAACGTCGTTTCAACGCAAACTCGTATGAGCAAAGCGGTGTTGAATCAACGCCTGTGATCCACGATGATTCGACGGCGTATGGTCGAAGAACATGCCGATGATTCCCCGTCGAATCAACGCCCTTTTGCTATCTGGGGGGTATCTACCAAAGACTTTCAGGATCCCAATGCCTGTCAGAAACTCAGAATCAGATACATTGGCCCCTTTAAGGTCCTCTGTCAAATCAATGAAGTCTTTTACAAACTGGAGCTCCCACAACACTGCCACCTGTCACCCACTTTCCATATATCATATCTAAAGTGTGCCATTCCTGGACCTACAGCTACAAACACACCCACCACTGAATGCCCCTTACCTTTGGAGCTGGTGGTGTACCAGGCACACAGGATCCTAAACTTCTGCTGTACACCGGGCAACCTTGAATATCTGGTAAACCAGGAGCATTACATTCCAAAGGAGCACTGCTGGGTACCTGCCAAGGAAATCTTACACCCATTATTAACCCAGGAATTCCATTCCAGTCATCCTGTAGAGCCAGCACCAAGAAAACATGGACATCCAAGAAAGGAAAGCTCACATCTTGATCTCAGGATTGACATGTAATTAGGGATAAAATTAGCTCATGTTTAAAGTCATTCAAATTCTGTAAAGCTGCTTTGCGACAATGTGTATTGTTAAAAGCGCTATAGAAATAAACTTGACTTGACTTCCAGAATGAGCACCTTGGGAAGGTCTGTCACTGACATTGCTAGCAATCAGAGTTCATGGCAGCCTCCAAACATGGCCACCATAGACTACAACTCCCAAACACCTCAGCACCCTCCCTCTCCAGAATTCTAATCACCACCAAACCTGTTCATCATTACAGCCTCATTACCACCAGTACTTAAAGATTCTAGTTCCAAGCCTTCTGTGTGAAGTATTGCTCTCTCTCTCTCTCTCATATATCATCAGATGGCCAACTCAGTGTCGTGCAGCCACGCCCTCGTCTCTGGTCCTAAGTCAAAGAGGCCAGCTTCTGAGGGTGGGCTGTATGGGGGCAGCTGGTGATTATGTGCTCGGCAGTCTGTTCAGATTCGCCACTGTCCGATAGGCCCTACTTCTTCAAAGATGACTTGAAGCAGCCGACCCCAGTGCATAGATGGTTCAGCAAGGTCCACAAGTGGTGTGGCAGGTCTTCTCCTTTTACACCACCTCCTGGGTCCCTGATGTATTGTTGGATGCGGGAGGGCCCAGCCATCTCCCACGTCTGTTTCCAGGATGCTCCCAGCCAGGTGTCTCTGGACAAGTCCTCAGGGATAGACTGTAGCATCTCTTATGCTGCCTTGTTGTCGGGATGGTGAGACTTGAGCCTGCCTGGTGGAGCCAGTGTTATTGTGGCTTTGTGCAGGATGTGCCAGTCATACTTCTGGGCTTTTCTTGCCAGGGTGAGGGTAGCTGCATCCCATCAGAGACTGGCCAGGGCGATTCCAGCAAGGACTGGCAGGTGGGACACAGGAGTGGGTTTCAGACAACCAGTTACTATCCAGAGGGCATTGTTGATGGCAGTATCTACCTTGTTCACATGTGGACTTCTGCTCCAGGCAGGGGCACAGTATTCGGCTACGGGTAGGACAAGGGCTTGCATGGATATGTGAAGGGTCTGGGAGGAAGCTCCCCAAGTCGAACCCACCAGGCAGCGGATAAGCGAGACCCTTGCTGTTACCTTGGCCTTCACTTCATCCAGGTGTTGCTTATAGGACAGTGTCCGATCCAAGCGTACACCAAGGTACTTGGGGGCTTGCTGGAACTCCAGGCGGTTGTTGCCAACATAGACGTCTAGCTCCCTTCTTGCTTCCCAATTGTTGAGATGATATGCTGCAGACACTGTCTTGCCCACACTGAGCTGAAGGTGCGACTTCTGAAGGTAGTCTGCCAAGATGCCCATGTCTCGGTTGAGACCATCTTCCATTGCCTTCCATGTTGGGCATTGAAGCATGATGGCCAAATCGTCCGCATAGCCATACTTTGTAGATATTATATCAGGCAGGTCGTGAATGTAGATGTTGAATAGCATTGGTGAGAGGACGGAGCCTTGCGGGACACTGTTCTTCAGCCTTTGGAGCCTGCTGGTCTGGCCATCACTGGTCTGTAGGATAAAATTACAGTTTGATAGCATCTCCATGATGAACCTCACCATGTGCCAGTCCAGGATTGTCCTCAACAGTTTCAAATGTAGTCCACGGTGCCACACAGTGTCATAGGCAACTGTCAGGTCCAGGAATACTACTCCAGCTTTCTCATTATCCTGAAAGCTGTCTTCGATGTCCTGAGTGAGTAGGGTTACCTGATCCACTGTTGACCTACCTCGGCAGAAGCCAGCTTGTTCCAGTGGGAGTTGTGGGTCCACCACTGGCTCAATGTGGCTGTGAATCAGCCTCTCCAGGATCTTATATGGGACACAGAGCAGAGAGATGGGCCTGTAGGACTTTGGATCTTCAGCGGGTTTGTTTGGCTTTGGCAAGGCTATGACGGAAGCACAGCGCCAGATCTTTGTAAGCTTGGACCTCCGGAAGCATGCTGAGAAGAATAAGCATAGCCAGCAAGGTATTCTTTCACTTTAGTGTATGACAAACTCTGGGTGATATTGTCTCAACCTGGTGACTTGCCCGGCTTCAGTTTGTTAATTGCTGCACTTAGTTCGGCTGCTGTGAAGTCTCCTGAGAGGTTGGCATCGATGCTGGCTGCCCTGGAGAGAGACGATACCTCACACGAAATCAGTTGTGTGAAGTTTTTGTCTGCATCTGGGAAGCGGCCATTTTTCAGGAGCTGGGAAGCAATGGCATTTGCTGTCACTTGACACCTGTGAGGTGCTGTTTTTCTCCCTGAGAGCAGGTTGATGGTCTGCCACACCTTCCGGCTAGAGTGGGTGAAGTCGATAGATTCCACTACTTCAGTCCACCTCGTCCTTCGGGTGTCATCCAGCTTCTGCAGTAAGGTTGTTGCTGTTGCATCTATTTCTTCCCTAGAGCTCGCCTGCTGGTGTTGGTGTAGCAGGCAGCTGCACTCCTCATCCCAGCCTGGGATGTAGTTCTTGTTGTAGCCATGCGGGATATTGTGCTTTGCTGCCCTTAGAAGGACTTTACAGTAAGCGGTGTATGCAGCGTCCACATCAGCTGCTTCTGGGTCCAGCAGACCAGCAGTTCTTCTTTCCATTTCTGCCATAAACAACTGCTAGTTCGCCTTCCTGAAATTCCATCTCCTAACCGGTTTGCCAGCTATCGGCTGTACCAGCGATGGTACTTTGATGATGGATGGCCAGTGGTGTGAACGAGGGAACCTGTCCAAGACACATCTCTCCGGTTTCAGGTCATTACTGCGGTATACGGCGAAGGCCAGGTCTGGGTGGTGTAAGAGTTCCAGCATGCAGAAAAGAAGCTTGGGGGCTCTTTTGGGTTGAAGAGCAGCAGTGCTTCAATGTTAGAAGCCCATTCACTCAGCACTTCACCATCATGTGATGTGTGGTTGTAACCCCAAACTGTATGTTGGCAGTTGAAGTCACCTGCATAGATGGCAGGAGCAGGCACAGGTGGAAGTGATGATACAAGTCAGCGCTGTTGGTGCGGGCTTGTATACATTCACAACAGATGTTTCTTGGATTTTGGTGACCAGCCACTCAATGTTGCAGCCAGGTGGAGAGTGGCTGGTGGCTGACCAACTTAATCCTTCCCAGACAAAGGTTGCCATTCCATGCGTCTTGCTGTGGATGGACCCAGCGAGGAGGAACCCAGGCAGCTTGAGGTTGTCATCAGAAACCCAGTGTGTCTCTTGCAGGAGAACAACTACCACTTTATTGGAATCGGCGAGATGTCTGATGACTTCGAGTTTGGCGATGGGAAGGCCCTCAAGGTTGAGTTGGAGCACTGACAGGCCTTGGTTTTCAACAGTGGGGGTATCCGCCCATCTTAAGGAGGATGTTCTCTGCCTTGGTCTTGACCTTGGCTTGTACCTTTGTCTGCCAGCTTGATGATTCTTCGGCGACATTAGTTTCATGAATTGGTCTTGCACCATTTCTCACTACTCACAGGGGAGGCCACGTGGAGGCTGTCATCTTCTCTCCCAAAGTATTGCTCAGTGTATCCTTATCTGATCATACCAAGCTGTTTGTTCCTAGTGATTGACTCTCTGTGACTTTGACCCTGTTTTCTGTTTATTCCAGACTCTGAACTTTCACCTGATCTCTGACACATTGTTTGTATATCGACCAATTCCATGCTTGACACTGTCCTTCTAGTTGTCTCACAATTTGGATTTGGCTGCCAGTTTGTGATGCACCCACTCTCCCCTGCAATTGCATCCATAAGTGTCTGCACTTCTGACAAATAATTTAAACACAAAGTACAATGAGGACTTGAAAGCAGACCTATTCTATAAAGTTTGTAAGGAGTGGCATAATATCTATGGAATAATTTAAAATTGATCATTTGGTACTTATAACTAGTGCTTATAACCTGGTCTGGATTTGAGAAGGTGATGAGTGGAAGATGGTTTTCAGCAGCACTGCTGGCCATTTTGAATATTTGGTCATGCATTATGGCCTTTCTTTCATGCCAAGCATCTTCCAGTGCCTAATCAATGATGTCCTGAGGGACATGCTGAGGAAATTTGTAATCACCTACATAGATGATATTCTGATCTACTCCCCAGATAAGGACATTCACCACGAGCACGTCAGGTCAGTACTCTCCTGCCTGCTTCAGAATAATCTATATGTCAAAATAGAGAAGTGTGAGTTCCATGTCAATCAGATCTCATTCCTAGGGTACATCATCATCAGCTCTGAGGGAGTGAGCATGGACCAAGCCAAGGTTTCAGTGGTCATTTCATGGCCCACTCCCACATCAGTAAAGGAGTTGCAGCTCTTCCTGGGGTTCGCAAACTTTTTTCCCCAGCACTTCATCCAGGGTGTCAGCACTATCACTGCCCCTCTTACTTCCCTTATGAAGAATGGACCATGTCACCTCCATTGGAACCCTGCTGCCAAAGAGGCATTTAACCAGCTCAAAGCAGTATTCATGACTGCTCCCATTCTACAGCACCCTGATCTAACCAAAGCCCTTCATTGTGGAGGTAGATGGGTCCAAAACAGGAGTAGGAGGGGTTCTTTCTAAGTAGTTTGAGGAAAAAACCCAAGCTTCACCCTGTCACTTCCTTTTCCAAGAAGCTCATGCCCATGGAGAGGAGCTATTACGTTGTCAACAGAGAACTCTTGGCAATCAAATTGGCCTTAGAGGAATGGAGGCATTGGCTGGAGGGTGCAGCACATCCATTCATTATTCTGAATGACCATAAGAATTTGGAATACTTAAAGACAGTGAAACATTTGAACCCATGGCAAGCCAGATGGGCCCTGTTTTTCAACCACTTCCAGTTCATAATATCTTATTGCCCCAGCTATATGGTAGAAACACCAATGCTGATGCCCTCGGGAGCGAGGCTGCGTGAGAGCGGACCGAGAGATTGCGCAGGAGCGAGGCTGCGCGAGAGCGGACCGAGAGGTTGCGCAGGAGCGAGGCTGCACGAGAGTGGACCGAGAGGTTGCGCGGGAGCGAGGCTGCGCGAGAGCGGGCCGAGAGGCTGCGCGGGAGCAGGCCGAGAGGTAGCGCGGGAACGGGCCGCGTAACAACAACCAACACAATGCCCCCGAAGAAAGCTCCTACGGTCGAGGAGATAGACGATATTAAAAAATCCCTCGACTTTCTGGGTGAAGAAATCTCTGCTTTCAGGATGCAGCAGAAGACCATCTTGGACCTGGTAGAAGAGGTCAAAGCTCTGAGGCTGCAGAACAAGGAGAAGGAAAAGAGGATCGCCATTCTCGAGAACCGAGTGGAGGAGCTGGAGCAGTACACCCGGATAAATGACATCATTGTGACCGGACTGCAAATTCAACCCCGCTCATATGCTGGAGCAGTGGCGAGAAGAGATGGAGAGGAACTGAATGAGGAGGATGCTAACTCTGTGGAGAAACAGGTGTTAGCATTCCTGCACTCCAAGGGGATTGAGGTAAAAAGCACTAACATCGAAGCATGTCACCCTCTCCCACGGAGAAGCAACACAGGCAAACCGGTGGTAATAATGCGATTTGCCAACAGAAAGCATAAGATGCAACTGTTAAAACCAGGGAAGAAACTGAAAGGCTCAGATGTGTTTTTAAATGAGCACTTAACCAAAAAAAATGCAGACATTGCAAAAAAGGCGAGACTACTAAGGAAACAGGGGAAAATCCAGAACACTTGGACACAAAACTGCAAGATTTTCATCAAGCTGAAGGGATCTCCAGAAGAGGCCAAGATCTTGGTCATCCGAGATATTGGGGAACTGGACAAATTCTGAGGGAGCCAATCAAAGCAATTTACAATCATGACACAAGGACTGGACACTGGACACAAGAATTGGACACTTTCCATTATGCTGAGCACAAAATACAAGATATGGAAAATAACATTGATCCGGAAAATAATCTTTTCAGCAACATCAATATCAGCTGCCGGTATTACACTGAATATCAATACAATGCAAAGATCAGAGACGGAAATAAGATATCAATTATTCATTTCAATACCAGAAGTCTGTATGCCAATTTCCATAAAATGAAGGAATATCTCAGTCAGTTCAATACTCCATTCAATATAATAGCCATATCAGAAACTTGGATCAACGATGAGATGGGAGTAGATTTTGAGCTGAACGGGTATGAATTAAATTATATCAATAGAAAGAACAAAAGAGGAGGGGGAGTGGCAATATATGTTGATAATAGTTTGGAATATAAAATTAATAATAAAATGACGGTAGCTGTTGATGATTGGATGGAGTGTATTACAATAGAAATATGTTGTGAAAAAATGAAAAATATAATGGTGAGCTGTATATACAGATCTCCTGGATCTAGCATAGAAGTTTTTATAGATTGGATGGAAAGTATGTTTATAAAATCAACTCAGAAGGTCATGTACATCTGTGGTGATCTTAACATTGACCTCTTTAATCATAAGAAACACAAAATGACAGAAGAGTTCATTAACTCAATGTTCAGTATGGGACTGTATCCAACTATTACCAGACCAAGCAGGATCACTTCTCACAGCACCACTTTAATACATAATATATTTACTAATATCATGGAAAATAATATAGAGAGTGGACTACTATTAACAGACATCAGTGACCACCTACCTATTTTTAATGTATATTACTGTAATTATAGCAAGAAAAAGGATACTAAAAATTATAAATATATAAGAGTGAAAACTGAAGAAACCATGATTGCACTAAAAAATGATTTAATAATACAGGACTGGAATGTAGTTTATAAAGAAAAAGATGTTGATAAAGCATATGAGGAATTTTTAATAATATTCAATGAACTATATAATAAAAATTGTCCTATAAAGAAATACAGTAATATACATAAATATACAAATAGTCCGTGGGTCACCAAGGGGCTACAAAATGCCTGCAAAAAGAAAAATATATTATACAGACAATTCTTAAAGCATCGAACTATAGAGGCAGAGGAAAAATATAAAAAATATAAAAATAAATTAACTAATATTATAAGGATATGTAAGAAAGACTATTATAATAAATTAGTGGAGAAAAATAAAAACAATATTAAAGGTATATGGACTGTACTAAATGGTATTGTGAGAAATGGATCCAAAACTACAAATTACCCGGAGTATTACACTGAAAATGATAAGACCATAAATAATATGGAGGATGTGGTGAATGGTTTTAATCAATTCTTTGTAAATGTGGGACCAGATTTAGCGGCAAAAATAAAGGAACCTGAGACAACACAATGTGGGGACATAGAAGATATGGGGTACAGAAATCCAAGTACAATTTTTCTAACTGCAACTGATGAGGAAGAAGTTATCCAAATTGTAAGAAAATGTAAAAACAAAACTTCTGCAGACTGGAATGATATAGACATGTTAACAGTAAAGACAGTTATTGAGGGAATTGTGAAACCACTCACCCACATCTGCAATTTATCTTTTCAATCAGGTACATTTCCAGACAAAATGAAAATTGCAAAAGTGATACCATTGTTTAAAAATGGAGATAGACACCATTTCACAAACTACAGGCCTGTTTCTTTACTCCCCCAATTCTCCAAAATACTCGAAAAACTTTTTTCAGATAGATTGGACAAATTCATTGAAAAACACAACCTCCTTACAGACAGTCAATATGGATTCAGAACGGACAGATCAACATCGATGGCACTAATGGAACTAATAGAGGAAATCACAAAATGTATAGACAATAAAAAAATAGCAATTGGAGTATTTGTGGACCTAAAAAAAGCATTTGATACTATTGATCATAGTATATTATTAAGTAAACTAGAAAAGTGTGGTGTTAGGGGAGTTGGGTGGAGTTGGCTGTCGAGCTATCTAAGAAACAGGCAACAGTTTGTGCAGATAGGTGACCATAAATCTGAATTCATGAACATTACATGCGGGGTACCACAGGGGTCAATATTAGGTCCGAAATTATTCATAATATATATCAATGACATATGTACAATTTCACAAGTACTGAAATTTGTTTTGTTTGCAGATGACACCAATATTTTTTGTTCCGGTGAGAATTTGCAGCAGACTTTAGAGATAATCACAACTGAAATAAATAAACTAAAACTATGGTTTGACAAAAATAAATTATCATTAAATCTAAGCAAAACAAAGATTATGTTGTTTGGGAGACACAAAATAGATTGTAATGTAGAATTGATAATAGACAATACTAAGATAGAAATGGTACAGGAAATTAAATTTCTTGGTGTGATTTTGGATCCTAAAGTCTGCTGGAAACCTCATGTAGGATATGTACGAGCAAAACTGGCAAAGTGCTCAGCAATTCTGTGGAAAACAAAATATATTCTTGATTGTAAATCTTTGCATACTCTATATTACTCATTATTTTTGCCATATCTGACTTATTATGTCGAAGTCTGGGGAAACACCTACAAAACCACTCTGCAGCCGATATGTACAATACAGAAAAGAGCAATAAGGACAATAAACAAAACAGGATACAGAGAACATACAAACTCACTATTTATAAAATCACACATGTTGAAATTTATGGATCTGGTCAAATTCAGAACAGCACAAATAATGTACAAAGCAAGAAATAATCTATTGCCGAAAAATATACAAGGAATGTTTAGTGAGAGAGAGGGGGGATATAATCTAAAGGGAGACCTAAATTTTAAAAAACCAAAGGTTAGAACAAATATGAAAAGCATGTGCGTATCGAGCTGTGGGGTGACTTTATGGAACAGACTGGAGACAGAAATAAAACAAAGTGCAAATATAAATCTGTTTAAAAAAAGGTACAAAAATATTTTTAAATAAGTATATTGAAGAGGAAGTATGTTAATGGAGGATGATGAGGGATAAATAGAATAGGGTTGATTGTTATATTAGAACTAACTTAGTATATGGTATATATTTATTTATGGGGATAGATATCTTCATATTTACAGGGACAGGTATGTAGTAGATATTTATTTTTGTAATTATATATTTATATAGATATTTATGAAGTGTATATATGGTATAAAGTATATATATATATATTTTTGTAATTATATATTTATATAGATATTTATGAAGTGTATATATGGTATAAAGTATATATATATATATATTTTTGTAATTATATATTTATATAGATATTTATGAAGTGTATATATGGTATAAAGTATATATATATATTTTTTTGTAATTATATATTTATATAGATATTTATGAAGTGTATATATGGAATGAAGTATATATTTAATTTTGTAACTAAATATTTATATAGATATTTATGAAGTGTATGTGTATGTGTGTATATGTATATATGTGTGTGTGTGTGTGTGTGTGTGTGTGTGTGTGTGTATATATATATATATATATATGAGTGTATATATATAATGTGTGTGTATGTGTATATATATATATATATATATGGATATGGTATGTAGTATATATTTATTTTTGTAATTATATATTTATATGGATAATCATGAAGTGTATATATGGTATATATTTTTATAGGTGTATTAATGTAGTTTGGATTTCAGGGTAGTTAAAACGGGGTGGGAAATTAAAAAAAAAGTATTGTACTTCTTCCCACTCCTTTTTCGAACAATGTGAGGTGTATTGTAATGTCTTAGCTCTTTATGTTATTTTATTTATTCTTTTTTGTCACTTTTTTCATTTTCTTTCTTTTGTATGTACAAATAGTTACATACATTTTTATACATGTTCGAAATGTTTGAAATAAAATAAATAAATTCATTCATTCATTCATTCATTCATTCATTCCTTTCCAGAGTCCACAATCCATCACTCCACACCTCTGAACCAATTCCCATCTTACCACCCAAATATTTTGTGCAAGCCTTTACATGGGACATTTACAAGGAAATCAGACAGTCACAGTCCACTGATCACCCTGAGAACTGTCCTCCTGGGCTCCTGCATGTTCCACCCAAGATCAGAGGAAAATTCATCACCTGCTTCTCCAGCCACTGGGCATCCCAACAGCCACCATACATATCAGCTCATCAGAAACAAGTACTGGTGGGAAAATATGATCTCTGACATCAACCATTTAATCTCCTCATACTCTGCCTGCACACAAGCTAAGGTACCCTGTGCTCCACATGCCAGAAAACTATGTCCTCTCCCAGTACCCCAGAGACCCTGGTCACATATACTGCCATTGACTTTCTCACAGACCTACCACAATCTCAAGGCAACACAATCATTCTGGTAATCATCAACAGATTTTCCAAGGCACTCAGACTCATCCTGCTACCTGGACTACCCACAGCTTTTGAGACAGCCAAACTGCTATTCAACCACATCTTCCATTATTTTGGTACCCCTGAGGACATAGTAAGTGACCGGGGTCCCCAATTCATCTCCAGACTATGGTCCAGATTCATGGACAGACTAGGAGCGTCCGAAAGCCAGGACGCTCCTAATGTCAGGATATCACCCCCAATCCAACAGCCAGGTAGAACAGGCTAATCAAGAAATGGGGGTGTTTCCTTTGTATTTTCTGTATGAGGAACCAAGGGGACTTGGGCATGATTTCTTCCATGGGCTGAGTATGCACTGAATTCACTTAAACACTCAGGTACTCAGTTAACTCAATTCCAGTGCATACTCAGCTATCAACTTCCTCTCTTCCCATGGGATGATACACCCATTCAGATGCCAGCAGTGGACTCATGGTTTCAGAGAAGCTAGCAGGTATGGGAGGAGGTCCATCAAAGACTGGAACAAGTAAATGCCACCCTGACATTTGGGCCAAATGGGCAAATAGGGTAGGCAGGTACAAACCAGATCCATTCCAGCTCTGGACCAAATGCTTAAAAAGATGGGGATTTTCTTGAATCAAGTCTATTCCAACGTTCAGGATTTGTAAATCAAGTGAAATAGTGTTACTTTTAAGCTGCTGTAACTTTTTGTGTAGTGTATGATGTTCTGCAGTTCAATCAAATTCTACGTACTGGAAAATAACAATCTGTCCTGACAGGGCTGCCTTTTACTGCAACATTTATTTGCCTTGGCAATTGAACCACTAGCGATTGCACTATGTGGCGACATTGCAATTAAAGGTATACAGAGGGGAAATTCTGAACATAAAGTATCCCTTTATGTGGATGATATGCTCATGTACCTATCTGATCTGCTAAGCAGCGTGCCACAAATACTTACCTTACTAGATACAATTAGGAGAATATCAGGTTATAAACACACAAAAAAACGAACTGATGCCCATCAACTCTACAGCCGAACAGATTGTGTTTAGTTCATTGCCCTTTAAAGTAAGTAAAACTAAATTTAAATACTTAAGAATTTGGATCACTCATAATTTTAAACACCTTTATAAAGTCAACTTCCTCAAACTTATAGAGTCTCTGAAACAAGACTTTGAACGTTGGAACTTATCACTATCATTAGGAGGTAGAATTGATACCATTAAAATAAATGTGCAGGGCGGCACGGTGGTGTAGTGGTTAGCGCTGTCGCCTCACAGCAAGAAGATCCGGGTTCGAGCCCCGTGGCCGGCAAGGGCCTTTCTGTGTGGAGTTTGCATGTTCTCCCCGTGTCCGTGTGGGTTTCCTCCAGGTGCTCCGGTTTCCCCCACAGTCCAAAGACATGCAGGTTAGGTTAACTGGTGACTCTAAATTGACCGTAGGTGTGAATGGTTGTCTGTGTCTATGTGTCAGCCCTGTGATGACCTGGCGACTTGTCCAGGGTGTACCCTGCCTTTCGCCCATACGGTAGTCAGCTGGGATAGGCTCCAGCTTGCCTGCGACCCTGTAGAACAGGATAAAGCGGCTAGAGATAATGAGATGAGAAAATGAATGTGCTGCTTAGAATTTTATATCTACAACCCTGATTCCAAAAAAAGTTGGGACAAAGTACAAATTGTAAATAAAAATGGAATGCAATAATTTACAAATCTCAAAAACTGATATTGTATTTACAATAGCGCATAGACAACATATCAAATGTCGAAAGTGAGACATTTTGAAATGTCATGCCAAATATTGGCTCATTTGAAATTTCATGACAGCAACACATCTTAAAAAAGTTGGGACAGGGGCAATAAGAGGCTGGAAAAGTTAAAGGTACAAAAAAGAAACAGCTGGAGAACCAAATTGCAATTCATTAGGTCAATTAGCAATAGGTCATTAACATGACTGGGTATACAAAGAGCATCTTGGAGTGGCAGCGGCTCTCAGAAGTAAAGATGAAAACTTGTGTTATATACATTAATGACCGGGGCGGCACGGTGGTGTAGTGGTTAGCGCTGTCGCCTCACAGCAAGAAGGTCCTGGGTTCAAGCCCCAGGGCCGGCGAGGGCCTTTCTGTGTGGAGTTTGCATGTTCTCCCCGTGTCCGAGTGGGTTTCCTCCGGGTGCTCCGGTTTCCCCCACAGTCCAAAGACATGCAGGTTAGGTTAACTGGTGACTCTAAATTGACCGTAGGTGTGAATGTGAGTGTGAATGGTTGTCTGTGTCTATGTGTCAGCCCTGTGATGACCTGGCGACTTGTCCAGGGTGTACCCCGCCTTTCGCCCATAGTCAGCTGGGATAGGCTCCAGCTTGCCTGCGACCCTGTAGAAGGATAAAGCGGCTAGAGATAATGAGATGAGATGAGACATTAATGACCTTGATATAGGAATCTGTAGTGAAATCTTGAAGTTTGCAGATGACACTAAGATATTCAAGTACATTGCAACATACCATGATGCTGAAAAACTACAGGCGGACCTGAGGAAGTTATTCCAGTGGAGTAAGGAGTGGATGATGCTATTTAACGCTGATAAATGTAAATGTGTGTATTATGGTTACAACAACCCACAATATGACTACTTTATGGGAGATGAACCAATTGGAACTTCCCACGAAGAGAAGGATTTAGGTGTTTTCATCAACGACAAACTGGATGTAGCTTCCCACTGTGCCAGAGCAGCAAAGAAAGCCAACTCCATCTTGGGTATGATAGCAAGGTCCATCAAGTATACGGTAAAACCAAAGCTACGGTGATAACTTTGTACAAAACACTTGTAAGGCCCCATCTGGACTATGTGATTCAAGCATGGCATCCATGGCAGCAGAAAGATGTCAACCTTCTGGAGAGTGTACAGCGTAGAGCCACCCGAATGTTCCCTGGAATTGGACATTTAGATTATCCATCTAGACTTAAGGTAGTAAATCTTACCACACTGGAGATAAGGCGAGCACGGGCGGATCTTCTAGAGGTATTTAAAATATTTAAAGGAATGGAATGTATAGATCCCAAAGAAATATTTACTATCGAACACAGTAGGACAACAAGAGGCCATCCCTACAAAATAGCTAAGTTGCATTCCAGACTGAATGTAAGGAAATACTTCTTTGCCAGAAGGATTGTCAATGACTGGAATAGACTTCCTACAGAAGCAGTGATGTCAGAAGATATCAACCAGTTCAAGGGGCATCTGGACAGATTCCTCAAGCACCGAGTGGGGGATTATACGAGTCAGAAGATGACTCTCTTCCCCGTCATCTCCTCAACTACATCGCCGTAAGATGTAGAAGAGGAAGATCAAGGTAAATCAAGATGGGAAGAGGATCACCAATCCCCCTAATTCTCCACCGACAAATAATGGAGCAATATCAGAAAGGAGTTCGACAGTGTAAAATTGCAAAGAGTTTGAACATATCATCATCTACAGTGCATAATATCATCAAAAGATTCAGAGAATCTGGAAGAATCTCTGTGCGTAAGGGTCAAGGCCGGAAAACCATATTGGGTGCCCGTGATCTTCGGGCCCTTAGACAGCACTGCATCACATACAGGCATGCTTCTGTATTGGAAATCACAAAATGGGCTCAGGAATATTTCCAGAGAACATTATCTGTGAACACAATTCACCGTGCCATCCGCCGTTGCCAGCTAAAACTCTATAGTTCAAAGAAGAAGCCGTATCTAAACATGATCCAGAAGCGCAGACGTCTTCTCTGGGCCAAGGCTCATTTAAAATGGACTGTGGCAAAGTGGAAAACTGTTCTGTGGTCAGACAAATCAAAATTTGAAGTTCTTTATGGAAATCAGGGACACCGTGTCATTCAGACTAAAGAGGAGAAGGACGACCCAAGTTGTTATCAGTGCTCAGTTCAGAAGCCTGCATCTCTGATGGTATGGGGTTGCATTAGTGCGTGTGGCATGGGCAGCTTACACATCTGGAAAGACACCATCAATGCTGAAAGGTATATCCAGGTTCTAGAGCAACATAGTATGCTCCCATCCAGACAACGTCTCTTTCAGGGAAGACCTTGCATTTTCCAACATGACAATGCCAAACCACATACTGCATCAATTGCAGCATCATGGCTGCGTAGAAGAAGGGTCCGGGTACTGAACTGGCCAGCCTGCAGTCCAGATCTTTCACCCATAGAAAACATTTGGCGCATCATAAAACGGAATATATGACAAAAAAGACCTAAGACAGTTGAGCAAGTAGAATCCTACATTAGACAAGAATGGGTTAACATTCCTATCCCTAAACTTGAGCAACTTGTCTCCTCAGTCCCCAGACATTTACAGACTATTGTAAAGAGAAAAGGGGATGTCTCACAGTGGTAAACATGGCCTTGTCCCAACTTTTTTGAGATGTGTTGTTGTCATGAAATTTAAAATCACCTAATTTTTCTCTTTAAATTATACATTTTCTCAGTTTAAACATTTGATATGTCATCTATGTTCTATTCTGAATAAAATATGGACTTTTGAAACTTCCACATCATTGCGTTCCGTTTTTATTTACAATTTGTACTTTGTCCCAACTTTTTTGGAATTGGGGTTGTATTCCAATATTTACCTATCTTTTTGAAAAATTCCTTCATTCTCCTTATAGACAAATTGATATCCTCATTCATCTGGAATAAGAAAAATCCACAAATACATAAGAACATTTTACAATGACACCGTGAACATGGAGGGTTATCTTTGCCCAATTTTCAATATTATTATTGGGCAGCCAATATACGCGCTATGTTATATTGGCTTCATCTATCATATGATAGTGACCCAAAATGGTTACAGTTAGAGAACTTGTCATGTGGGCCTACCTCCCTACATGCTTTACTGTGCTCCAAGCTCCCACCACCTGAACCTACACTCAGGCACTCTATGAACCCAGTGGTTAAGCGTTCCTTGAAGATCTGGGCACAGTTTAGATGAACATTTTCATTCAACAATCTCTCAATTAATGCCCCTATAGCAAGAAACAATATGTTTAAACCCTCTATTACAGATGTCTCTTTCAGTGCTTGGACCAAGAACAGTCTGGTCACATTAAAGGACTTGTATGTTGATGATAGTTTTGCATTTGAGCAGCTGAGATCTAAATTCAAAATTCCTAACTCTCATTTTTTTTTAAATACTTGCAACTTTGCAGCTTTATATCATCAAATTCAGCTAATTTTCCATCATTACCATCCAGTACGGGGCGGCACGGTGGTGTAGTAGTTAGCGCTGCCGCCTCACAGCAAGAAGGTCCTGGGTTCAAGCCCCATGGCTGGCAAGGGCCTTTCTGTGTGGAGTTTGCATGTTCTCCCCGTGTCCGCGTGGGTTTCCTCCGGGTGCTCCGGTTTCCCCCACAGTCCAAAGACATGCAGGTTAGGTTAACTGGTGACTCTAAATTGACCGTAGGTGTGAATGTGAGTGTGAATGGTTGTCTGTGTCTATGTGTCAGCCCTGTGATGACCTGGCGACTTGTCCAGGGTGTACCCCGCCTTTCGCCCGTAGTCAGCTGGGATAGGCTCCAGCTTGCCTGCGACCCTGTAGAAGGATAAAGCGGCTAGAGATAATGAGATGAGATGAGATGAGATGAGATGAGATGAGATGAGATGAGATGAGACCATCCAGTACTTTCCTTGAATTGGTTTTAGAGCTCAGTTCCAACTCTAAAGAGTATTGGAAAAATCTATACTTTACTCAACTCTTACAATTTAGAATCCCTGACATGTTTAAAAAGACAATGGGAGGAAGAATTAGATACAAAACTTTCTGAAGACATATGGCAATCAATATTATATAAGATACACTCATCCTCAATTTGTTTAAAACATAAAGTAATACAATTCAAGATTGTACATAGATTGCACTGGTCTAAAGCAAGGTTGGCCAAATTTATACCAAATTTCAACCCTAACTGTGATTGCTGTGGAACAACATTAGCCACTTTATCACGTGTTTTGGCTCTGCCCAAAATTAACAGACTTTTGGCAAGCTATATTTCAATTTTTTTCTGACATGCTAGGAACATTCAGAGAGCCCCACACCATAATAGCAATATTTGGCACAGTACCACGGGATCTCTGTCTCAACAAATGTGGCAAGCATATAATAGCTTTTGCTACACTCCTGGCCAGGAGACTTGTACTGCTCAAATGGAAAGAAAGATCCCCTCCAACTTTCCATATATGGATTAGAGCTCTTATGGATCATCTGACCCAAGAGAAAATTCGTTATGCTACAAGTGGCTGTGCTCTTAAATTTTACACCACCTGGTGACCAGTTCTGGATCAGGTAGAAAAGATGGATGCTTCAGACATATTAAATGTATAGATGTAAACTCCCCCCCCCCCTCCTTTTTCCCTCTTTTTCTCAATTACTATTTTTTCCTTTTTTCTGAACTCATTTGTGTTTCTTTTTGTGTCTTCTACAAATTGTTTATCATACGTAATATGATGTGTAATGTTTTACATTTGGGATGGTGCAAAGGGGTAGGGTTGTGTGTTGGAGTCTGTTGGACTATATTAAACTGTTTTTAAAGTTATTTTGTATAACCTAAAAGTTAATAAAAAAATACCTTAAATTCTAGGTACTGGTAAATATATACACAAAGGCATACAGTATTGAGACATCTTAATTGATTACAGGATCATTAAGAAATAAGAATTTTAATAAACAAATGTATTTTATTAAAATATAATATATAGACAACTGCAAAGATCAAGAGATAATTTTAGTTATATTATACAATAAAATATAGAAAAAGTCTGTTCAATAAAAACTTTGTGCATTATGTAAATATCTCATCTCATCTCATTATCTCTAGCCGCTTTATCCTTCTACAGGGTCGCAGGCAAGCTGGAGCCTATCCCAGCTGACTACGGGCGAAAGGCGGGGTACACCCTGGACAAGTCGCCAGGTCATCACAGGGCTGACACATAGACACAGACAACCATTCACACTCACATTCACACCTATGGTCAATTTAGAGTCACCAGTTAACCTAACCTGCATGTCTTTGGACTGTGGGGGAAACCGGAGCACCCGGAGGAAACCCACGCGGACACGGGGAGAACATGCAAACTCCACACAGAAAGGCCCTCGCCGGCCCTGAACCCAGGACCTTCTTGCTGTGAGGTGACAGCGCTAACCACTACACCACCGTGCCGCCCATTATGTAAATATGTAATATGTAAAGCAAGATATCTTTGATCAAAGGGGTTAAACACTGCTTTACTAAATATGTATGGAAATCAGAAGATATTCACTATGTTCCAGTAAGAATATATATCCATAAATAATGGTTCTAGCTTGCTTAAGGTTGTAAGAAATATTGTATGTCAGTCATTTACATAGGGTGTTTCAAAAAATTTGATATCATTTCACAATCTAATAACTTTGCCAATTCTTGTTCAATTGACCTCAAATTTTAACAGCATGTGTGGAAACAGGTCAAAATTTTATGTTTAATGTTTTTTGTATTTATCTTTTATAGGTATAGAAATGGGGCAGCACAGTGGTGTAGTGGTTAGCGCTGTCGCCTCACAGCAAGAAGGTCCTGGGTTCGAGCCCCGTGGCTGGCGAGGGCCTTTCTGTGCGGAGTTTGCATGTTCTCCCTGTGTCCGCGTGGGTTTCCTCTGGGTGCTCCGGTTTCCCCCACAGTCCAAAGACATGCAGGTTAGGTTAACTGGTGACTTTAAATTGACCGTAGGTGTGAATGTGAGTGTGAATGGTTGTCTGTGTCTATGTGTCAGCCCTGTGATGACCTGCCGACTTGTCCAGGGTGTACCCTGCCTTTCGCCTGTAGTCAGCTGGGATAGGCTCCAGCTTGCCTGCGACCCTGTAGAACAGGATAAAGTGGCTAGAGATGATGAGATGAGATGAGATGAGGTATAGAAATGCCATTCACTGGAAAAGAAAAGGCATTTTGTGTGTTAGAGTATGCTCAAACACAGTCGAACAAGACTGTGCAGCATTCATTTATGAGAGAATTCTCTAAAAATGCACCAAATGCAATGCAGATTTGGACATGGCACAAAAAGTTCAAAGACGAAGGCTGTCTGTGTGTCTGTTTCAGGCGGTACACATATTGAAAATTTGTGAAATCATTCATGGGATCCACATACCTTTGAATTTCTCATTCAAATTTTGAGGAATAAATCTTATATTGCTCAATATTAAGCCTGTTCAGTTTCATTTGCCTAGACTTTGTAGTTTCTGGGATA
Source organism: Neoarius graeffei (assembly GCF_027579695.1). Classification (NCBI taxonomy): domain Eukaryota; kingdom Metazoa; phylum Chordata; class Actinopteri; order Siluriformes; family Ariidae; genus Neoarius; species Neoarius graeffei. The sequence continues at coordinate 67,381,922 of NC_083574.1, read as the reverse complement.
TTTACATCTCAAATAATAACTTTTTTTTTAAACACCCTGTATTTTTAGTTCTGTTTCCTGCCTTCTTTGCTGCTGCCTTCTCTGCTCGTGCCTTGTGACCACCAGCTCTATCAGATGCTAATGAAAACCACCTAATGATATGGGCAGTGATTTCTTGCACTGTGGCATCGCTGGCCTTCGAATTCTTCTGCACCGATTCTAAAAGGAAAAAAAAAAAAACAGCAATATGATAATCACTCCAGAAAAGATGTAACACATTATACCCAGTTACCAAATTAACTTCTAGTTATCAAAACGTATGCTCATTTCTGTTTGTTTATTTTTCCTGACCAAGTCTTTGTGCACATTGTGTTTTATATAAGCAGAAAATTTTATGTTCATATATGCCTTAAAGCTTACAGATACCATTTAAAAATGAATATTTTATATTGTGACACAAAAACTAATATAACTTCTTACTCTACTGCTGTCATCCACTGGAAACTTTTTTTTCCATAAGTTTTCCTTAAAATATTTAATAAAGTTCATATATATAAGGAAATCATTAACATACTTATTACAAGGTCCTTGGCCTGTGTTGATTGGAATGTCTGCTTGTGGCTTGGCCCACTGTCTGTCCAATTCATCTGCTTTGCAATATTATCGGACAAGACGTGTGCAAGGATATTCCAGGTAATCTACTTTACCCCAGTTCCTCTGATAGCTCCAAGTATGGTTTGCTGAAAAAGACAAATACAAGATGCCATAAAACTATATTAAAATTGCTTCAACAAATAGAAATAGTTTGAATGCAACTGGAATTAGTTTTTGCAATATTGATTCTTGCACTACTGTTACATCTGACAATACTAGTATACTGTATTGTCAAGAAACATTAACAACCATTTCATTTTAGCATTTTTTTAATATTCAAAAATATTAGCACTCAGTAATTTTTCACATAATACAAACGAAAACACTTCCCATTTCACAAAGATTTTCTGCATAATATTAAGCTAATTAAGTTTCTTTTCCAAAAGTGCTAAAATTTACTCCCTAAAAAGTAGATTTACAGTAATACATTCCAGAATCCTAATGTGTTAACTTGATGTACATGTGAAATAAAACTAAACTTGACCAAAATTTACTTATAAGAGTCTCATTAACACAAAGTTATCAGCATATTATGGTTTACTCCTATTAGGAGTTTTTAAAATAGGAAGACCATATAATTAAGATGCATAAAAACTGAATCAGGAATAAATATTCAAGCAAATGTGTTTTATTGTAGAATCAAAATATAAACCAGCAACTACCACTGCCCTACATTCACTCATTAAATTTGCTAATATACTTCAGTCACATGTGCCTCTTTTTCTCCTTCCCCTGAAGGTGCAAATGTTTTGTTTCAAATTTTGCAATAGAGATAATTTTACATACACTCACCTGAACATGGGAACGGTGCACTGCCTATTCTTCCAAGTTTGCATGCCAGCATGAACATAACCTGCCTACTGGCTGGCTGTTCATTGATGCTTGCATTATGTAGATTCTGAACGGAAGGTGTCTTAGGCGTGGAAGGTTCTGCAATTAGTTCTGCTACTGAGGGTGATGCAGGACTTGAAGATATGGCTAAGGAATTTAGCAGTCAGACAGCCATTTCTGCTGATCTAGCAGTTGCTAAGTTTGTTAGTTCAAGCAACATTTCAGATGAAGAGGATGCTGGTTGTGATGATGATGTTGACATTCCTGTTGCAGATCTTGCACCTGGTCTGGAGGATTTTGGTGTTGATTGGTGTTTGGTGTTATTCTCCTCCTGAACTCTAAGAAGTCTAAGACAGTTACAATAACTTAAGTCTTTTGTACAATACTCTAGTGCAATATCACATGTCCTGATGTGCAATATTACAATATCACCTTGTCACTTTAACTACAATGTCACTCTAATCATATTGTCACTTTAATTTTATCCACGCTTCATTTTATTTATTTGCCATATTTTATCTGCTGCTTTTTTTTTTACTTTGTTACTAGCAGCAGGCCTGCCATTGTACATTGTACATAATACGCTGTTTGTTTGGTTTTTTTTTGCCCACCCACTTTTGTGATTTTATTCTTTTTGTGATTTTACTCACTTGCTCTTATTTTAATGTACCGCTCTTCGCCCTTCTAATTGCCCTTCGGGGATAAATAAAGTTTTGTCTGATTCTGGTCTGATTCTGATGTCAAAGTGTGCTGATTGGTAAATGGTGCAACAGTCAGCGGAGATTGTGTTATACTTTTTCCCAACTGGGAAGTCACACCTATGTTCTTCTTTGATGTACTTGTCGATTTCGACTTCTTGCTTGGATTTTCCTCAACATCAGCTTCATCTCCAGAGTCTCCAAAATGAATTCTAAGGAATAAAAATTATGAACTATACTTATAAGCCATACTTTAATGTGATTGGTGTAAACCATACTTTAGTAAATGTGATTGGTGTACATATAGCATATTTCAAAAGAAATAGTGCAGTATATTAAATACATCCTAATGAAATTTACAGTGCTTAACAAATTTATTAGACCACCACCTGATTTAAGGTTTATGCCACAGCAACCATAAATATACAGTAATGGTGATCACCAAAATAGTTTGTCATGTTTCTGAAATGGTTAATCCACCAGTATGTGCATATTCTTGAACTGAAATGACATTTTTAATGCTAAAATAAAATTAGTGTTGTGATCTGAATTTTTTTAATTTACTGGTTTTTTTTTAAATAGCAAAGTACAGTGTTATTTTTTATTAAAATGTCAAATTATAGTGATTTACTTGCATTCCTAAGTAGAAAAATTAGTTTCAATTTTCAAATATTACGCTTGATTAATTTCTGACTTGTCAAAGACGTCCTGGTTGTCAGCTCACATTTGGGTATAAAAACCGTGAATTCAGTTTGAAATTCCTCACTTCTGTTCAAAATGGCAAAACGCAGAGAACTGACTGAAAAGGAAAGAGTGCACATTAAAGCACTCCGTGATGCTGGATGGTCTTTGAGACAAATAGGGCAAGACATTAAGTGTTTTCACAGTGTGGTCAAGTATGCTTTGGATTCCATTGGCGAGACGGGTACCTACAAAATGCGCAAAGGAAGAGGCAGAAAATGAAAGCTGACTGAAGCAGATGTCAGGCACCTCAAGATTTTAAGTACTAGAGACAGAAGGAAGACCTCTGCTGATCTTCAGGCGGAGATGGATAGTTCTAGATCAGAGTCCAAAAAAGTCTCCAGAATGACCATAAGCAGATGACTGCAGGAACAAGGCTTACAGGGAAGAATAGCTGCTAAGAAGCCATTATTGAGGACTGCAAACATCCAGAAACGTCTCAGATTTGCCAGGGAGCATAAACACTGGACTGCAAATGACTAGAAGAAGGTACTCTGGACAGATGAGTCCAAGTTTGAACTCTTTGGTCAGCATCATCGTGTTTATGTCCGTAGAAAAGCTGGAGAACGTTTTAATGCTAGATGTATTGCACCCACAGTGAAACACAGTGGAGATTCCGTTATGGTATGGGGTTCAATTTCTGGAAACGGCATGGGCAAATTAGTGAAAATCGATGGTATCATGAACAAGAAGGTCTACCATAACATCTTGGTGCATCATGGAATCCCTTCTGGACCGAAACTAATGACCCTAAGCACACTGCAAAGCTGTGCAGAGACTATTTGACCAAGAAAAGGGAATCTGGAGTACTGAACTGATGGATTGGCCAAGTCAAAGTCCCGACTTGAATCCTATTGAACAGATTTGGGATTTAGTGGATTCAAAAATAGATCGAACAAAAGTTTCATCCAAAGCAAGTCTCTGGGAACAGTTACAAACTATTTGGAACACGATAGCAAAAGAGACTGTTGAAAAGTACGTAAAAACAACGCCAGCAAGAATGCAAGCCGTTATCAAGGCCAAAGGAGGCCATACAAAATATTAAGTTTTTTGGTTATTATATATAAACAAAAACTATTTAGTTGTTTCATTTTGTTATTTTCCTAATAAACAACCATTAACTTTTTAGTTTTAAACAAATTTTTGAGAGATTTCTAAAATATTTGTGTTTTCTTGCTTTTATGACAGGTGGTCTAATAAATTTGTTAAGCACTGTATGTATGATGACCTGTTCTAGCCTTCTGTCTGTGTCACTAATGCTGTTGAGAGTGTCAGTCCGAACCCAACTACAAACATGGCCGCTCAGAACTACAACACCCATGAACCACAGCACCCTCTATCACCTGTTTATTAACTATACCTGTCACTCGTTTCCTGGTTCATCAGCCCCTGCTATCTAAACACCTCTCCCACTCTCACTTGATGTGAAGTATTGTTCAGTGTTCTTTCCTGTCATACTGAGCCTTTATTCTACTGCCTGCTTTATTGTGTTCTCAACCCTTGCATCTTTCTCATCATTCTCCAGCCCTGTCTGCATTGCCCCATCTACCAACTGATTGACCCTCACCTGTTCCACGACCTTGTTTCTAGTCTTGCATTTTGGCTTTGTTTCCAGTTTGCTTTTCCTGCTCTCCCTTGCACATACATCCGTAAGTGCTTGCACCCTGACAGTCTGGCCTTCGGATAATCATCTGGGAAGAAAATTGCCATTATATCAGTAGCTATCAAAAAGGTGTATAATAACAGTTGTTAATACTATATGCAGATTTAATTTAGCATGGTTAAATGTTTGTGAATTTCTAAGACAGACCGACATAGCCAAGTGATAATTTAGCATTTTTGCCATATTCTCTTCTTTGTATTGTTTATATTTGAATGTTAACACAGTTTTGTTTGAGCAAATTTTCTAAAACTGCTAAAATAGCTAAAATAATATGACCGCTAATATTCGCCAATATTTTTTGATATACAGTATCAAGGATTGTATGTGCATGATTTTTTTTTACTGAAAATGATCAATTTTGCAATTTAATATATAAAATAATTAGTTGCCATAATTATCAGTGGCATTCCCAATTGCTGATCTCTCTTCATATAACAAATTTATTGTCATGTACCAAAATCTAAAAATTTCCCACATTTAGAAGCAAATCTTTTACAAAAATTTTATAAATATAATATTAAAATAAAACTTATCAGTTTTATAAAGTATACGAGCATCATGTTGTATTCAGTCCGATCCTGGTTGTTCTCTGGACTTGATTGCACAATCAATTCTGCAGCTTTTTATGACATTTGGCCACCATGTCACGCCATCCTCATACCACTCCTCAGGTACTACATAGGTGCTCTACTCCACAATGAATTCAACAACTAGATACATCTAGCATAACACTGAACAAAAAAATAATTCTCTAGACATCAAGTAAGTATAATGAATACTCATGCAAGCATCATTACTGTCAGTTTCTCTGAGTAAAGCATACTTTAATTTTTTTGAAAATTTATATAGTATTCTGTTTTCTGTACCACTGTAAATATTTGCTCTATTAACATGAAATTTGGACTTTTGTAAAATGCTGGACAAAATTTGCCTGGTCTAAAAATAGTACAAGTATACAGTATATGGTCATGGCAACTGAGAACTCAAATTGTGAATTTTTGACCCAAAACTGCAGGATTTCCCCAAGACATGTCACATATAGTGGTGCTTGAAAGTTTGTGAACCCTTTAGAATTTTCTATATTTCTACATAAATATGACCTAAAACATCAGATTTTCATACAAGTCCTAAAAGTAGATAAAGATAACCCAGTTAAACAAATAAGACAAAAATATTATACTTGGTCATTTATTTATTGAGGAAAATGATCCAATATTACATATCTGTGAGTGGCAAAAGTATGTGAACCTTTGCTTTCAGTATCTGGTGTGACCAACAGTATGCAGCAATAACTGCAACTAAACATTTCCGGTAACTGTCGATCAGTCCTGCACACTGGCTTGGAGGAATTTTAGCCCATTCCTCTGTACAGAACATCTTCAACTCTGGGATGTTGGTGGGTTTCCTCACATGAACTGCTCGCTTCAGGTCCTTCCACAGCATTTCGATTGGATTAAGGTCAGGACTTTGACTTGGCCATTCCAAAACATTAACTTTATTCTTCTTGTTGTTCAGTGTTCTCCTGATGGGGGACTCATGAACATTAACATTAAGGCCCGGTCCCACTGGCCGATGGACACAAAACGTATGCAAAAAGGACACAGCGGACGAGCAAAATTTCGGGGGTGGCTCTATCTGTTTTCATCCGCTCCAGAAATGGACAAAATTGGCGAAAACAGAACGGAAAAGAACGGACGTGGGTAGTATATAGCGGGGATGTTAAACGCATGTTCATAGGAAGCCTAGCGGATGGAAGTGGATGACAGCTCCGAAGGGGTTACCGGTGATAACTGAGAAGCGGACGCATAGCAGAAAGAGCGGATGCATAGCGGGTGAAGGGGCTGCATCACGTACGCCTAACGGAAACAAAGGGGATGTTGCGCGGATGTATATCGGATGCAGACCGTTCACTGCGCTAGGTGTCCTTCTACATACTCTAGACATACTCCAGACATCCTAAATATACGAGATACATCCCAGATATAAACACTTTGTCCGTTTTGAATACTTTATATACGAGATGCATACGCTTACATCCTTTCTATTTCCGTGCTACTAACGATGAATAGACGTTTCATGTACCTTATCTTTCCTCCCTCTTTCCGTTTTCAGCTGCAGCGGATGTGAGTTGCGAGGATGCCCAGAGGATGCAGAGAGGATACAGCAGACGTTTAACGGATGATAACGGACATAGAATGTTTGTTGCTCGTATATGTCGCGGATTTACATCGTACACGGCGGAAAGTTCATCCGTTCTAAAAGTTTTGTGCAGCTCAAAACTTTTTGCGCGGATGAAATCACAGTGGACGGATGCTCGATGGATAGAGCGTATGAAGCACGTATGCAATGAATACACAACAGATGCATAGCGTTTTCCAACGGATGGCAAAGATTTTTTTACGTTTTACATCCTCTTTGCATCTGTAAGTGCAGTGGGACCGGGCCTTTAGCCAATGTGAGAGAGGCCTTCAGTTGCTTAGAAGTTACCCTGGGGTCCTTTGTGACCTCGCCGACTATTATATGCCTTGCTCTTGGAGTGATCTTTGTTGGTCGACCACTCCTGGAGAGGGTAACAATGGTCTTGAATTTCCTCCATTTGTACACAATCTGTCTGACTGTGGATTGGTGGAGTCCAAACTCTTTAGAGATGGTTTTGTAACCTTTTCCAGCCTGCTGAGCATCAACAACGCTTTTTCTGAGGTCCTCAGAAATCTCCTTTGTTCATGTCATGATACACTTCCACAAACATGTGTTGTGAAGATCAGACTTTGATAGATCCCTGTTCTTTAAATAAAACAGGGTGCCCACTCACACTTGCTTGATATCCCATTGATTGAAAACACCTGACTCTAATTTCACCTTCAAATTAACTGCTAATCCTAGAGGTTCACATACTTTTGCCACTCACAGATATGTAATATTGGATCATCTTCCTCAATAAATAAATGACCAAGTATAATATTTTGTCTCATTTGTTTAACTGGGTGCTCTTTATCTACTTTTAGGACTTGTGTGAAAATTTGATGATGTTTTAGGTCATATTTATGCAGAAATATAGAAAATTCTAAAGGGTTCACAAACTTTCAAGCACCACTGTATTTAAAATATGCTACGTATATCTACATAGGAGAGTGAGCTCAAAATATTATATGATACAAAATTTACTTCTGTCAGCATGAAAGTACAAGAAATTATGACTGTTCAAACATACTGTATGTATGCTGAATAGGAAATGTTACAAAATTCTCCCCAAAGGGCAGCAATACATATTTGCAAGATATGCTGGAAACCTTTGCAAAGTGAAAATGTCCATTCAAACCAGCAACACAGTAAACTCCCAAAAAGCTAGATTGAAATGGGTAATCAAAAAATTCAAATATTCTCCCAAACTTTCTATAAACTACATACATTCCATTTCCACACTCTACAATATTACTGATCATGCAAATATCATCATGAATCATAAATACATTGTCTCCTTTGGTAAGTTTTATAACAACATCTTCCATCCACACTTCTCCAAACTGCCTAACAAAACGTGAGCAAATTAGGCCTAAAGGTGCCTTGGACATTTCATTTAAACCCACGGTACAAAGGTCTATAAGCCTAAAACATGGCATCTTCAAGTAGGCCCCTAATATAATTGTAATTATCAGAAAAAAAATGTTTAAAAAAAAAAGTTGTTGTTTTTATTATTTTCGGAAATAGAGTGGATATAAAAAGTGTACACACCCCATTAAAATTATAGCTTTTTCGGATGTAAAAAAAAAAGAGACTACGATAAATAATTTCAAAACTTTTCCCACCTTTAATGTGACCTATAACCTGTACAATTCAATTGAAAAACAAACAAATCTGTTCAGGGGAAAAACAAAATAAAAAATGTGCAATAAGCTGGTTGCATAAGTGTGCACACCCTTAAACTAATACTTTGTTGAAGCACCTTTTGATTTAATTACAGCATTCAGCCTTTTTGGATAGGAGTCTATCAGCCTGCCACATCTAGACTTGGCAATATTTGCCCACTCTTCCGTGCAAAAATGCTCCAAATCTGTCAGACTGCGAGGGCATCTCTTGTGCACAGCCCTCTTCAGGTCACCTCACAGATTTTCAATTGGATTTAGGTCTGGGCTCTGGCTGGGCCATTCCAAAACTTTAATTTTCTTTTGGTGAAGACATTCTTTTGTTGATTTTGATGTAAGCTTGGGGTCATTGTCGTGCTGAAAGATGAAATTCCTCTTTATCTTCAGCTTTCTAGCAGACACCTGAAGGTTTTGGGCCAAAACTGACTGGTATTTAGAACTGTTCATAATTCCCTCCACCTTGACTAAAGCCCTTGTTCCAGCTGAAGAAAAACAACCCCAAAACATGATGACGTTTTTTATATTTTTCCCCCTAACAGATTTGTTTGTTTTTCAATTGAATTGTACAGGTTATAGGTTATATTAAAGGTGGGAAAAGTTTTGAAATTATCATGGTGTCATTTTTTTACATCAGAAAAACCTATCATTTTAATGAGGTGTGTACACTTTTTATATCCACTGTACAGACCTTTGCAATTTTACTGTACTTAGCCTGTAAGTTTGGCCTAGACTTTGGTCTAATAGTAATAGGAGCCACATTCAGAGTGTGTGGGTTATAGGACCAATAACTTTGTGCATGTCTGTAAATTTAACAATTGCCATGCCCAGGTGCCATGCTGTTTTCACTTTTGTGCAAACTCACATGAACTGAAACATCTGTTGCCATCCCTAAGGTTAAATATTCAATTTTAATATTATAAGATTAGAAGGTATTCAAGCCTACTTATTTGACTCCAGATATTATTTATGAACTAAAGCGAAGGCTGTGACCTATTTATTTCCAGAATAAACACTGTCTACATGCCCTATACATTTAGACATATTATCGTATAGACCTGGGGGCAGCACGGTGGTGTAGTGGTTAGCGCTGTCGCCTCACAGCAAGAAGGTCTGGGTTTGAGCCCCGTGGCTAGCGAGGGCCTTTCTGTGTGGAGTTTGCATGTTCTCCCCGTGTCCACGTGGGTTTCCTCCGGGTGCTCCGGTTTCCCCCACAGTCCAAAGACATGCAGGTTAGGTTAACTGGTGACTCTAAATTGACCGTAGGTGTGAATGTGAGTGTGAATGGTTGTCTGTGTCTATGTGTCAGCCCTGTGATGACCTGGTGACTTGTCCAGGGTGTACCCTGCCTTTTGCCCGTAGTCAGCTGGGATAGGCTCCAGCTTGCCTGCAACCCTGTAGAACAGGATAAAGCGGCTAGAGATAATGAGATGAGATCGTATAGACCTAAATAGCCATGCCATTACACTCTACAAAACATGCATGCATGCAGTCACTTACATAGGCCTACATTGGCTTAAACTTGCAAAAAATAAATAATACATACCTTCAGCAATTAGTAGGCCTAGTTCTGTCCAACAAAAACTACAGTAATCCTTTGATTGATAAATATTACATGTTTGTCTCTTTTGTCAACAAGCCAGCAGTATACACATTTTTCTTCATGCATTAGGAGTTTAAATAGTGTGCCAATATGTTAGCACATGTGCTTGATAGCTACTTCGGGCCGGAAACGGCGTGAACCGCACATTGTGGTTTGGGTGTCGTGCATTATAAGCGTAGTACTACCAATCGTTTTTAAGGTACAGACCTCAGCTGGCGTGAGTGCGGAAAATGTAGTGGAGATTTGCCTTACTAAAAATGGCGCTGGGCCAAATCCCCTTGCTATGTGGGCAAGTACAAGCAATATGCAGACAAGCACAGAAGCAATAACCCTGAGTATGCTCCAAGAGATTGAGTGTGGGTCTCCACGAGGGACTTAAGAGAACCCAACACATGTAAGAAGCTGCAAGCCTGATACATTGGCCCGAACAAGGTACTGTGCCGAATCAACGAGATATTGTACAGACCGGAACTTCCACCTCACAGTAAAATGGCTCTCACATTCCATGTCTCCTGCCTAAAGCCTGTTATCCAAGGACCCCTAGCCACTGATACACCCACCCAAGAGCCCCTCCAGACATTGAAGGTGAACCATCAGGTGAACAAGATCCTCAATTCCCTTTACAGACAAGGTCAGCTTGAATACTTGATCGACTGGGAGGCTTATGGCCCAGAGGAATGCAGTTGGGTAAGCTCCAGAGACATCTTGGACCCCTTCCTTACACAGGAGTTCCACAGCCAGCATTCAGACAAGCCTGCACCAAGAAGGAGAGGTCAACCAAGAAAAGTAGTTGCTCCCAGAGGGAGCTCCTCGGGGCGGGGGTGGGGGGATGTGTCAGTAAAGATGCTGAAACCCTGAGTTCAGAGCAGCCTCCAAACATGGCTGCTCCGGCCCACAATCCCCAAGAGTCACAGCACCCCCTGTCACCAGAATTCTAATTACATCACTTGTCACGATTCTACCCATAATCACCCATCACATATATATTTACCCAGAGTGACATGGAGATCCCAGTCAATGTGCAGTGTGTTGAGAGCGCCATCTATCACCACAGCATGTTTTAGGGAGACAATGCACAGGAACTCCGACAGTAACCCAAACTCAGGATTGAACCCAAGAGGAATGACATCGATCAGACCAGTGACTCGGACACAGAGATTATTCCTGAAACACATCTGGATTTATTCCTGCAACACATCTGGATTTATTCCCGTCTTCAATGGTGCGCTCCAGGAGAAAAGCCCCTCAGCCCGGATGGAGCGGACTGACTGAGCCCTGGAACGCCCAGGCGATGGTATGATGACCAAAAAGAGCATGGGCTTGTTGTTCCTTTTGCTGCTGCTGTCTGGGGATGTACAACTTAACCCAGGACCAGTAGTCACTCAGAACGCATCACAAATCATCGGTGCCAAGCTCCCCTCAACAACAGCGGTGACAGCGCCGGAGGAGGTGGTCAGCTTCTGTGGAATACCTGTACCTGGCCTCCTGCTAATTGGAGTAGATGCCCTGGCCTTTGATTTAGCCAGCACAATGGCAGCGTTGATGGAGGAACATCAGACTAAACAATCTACTCTAAATGCTGTAAGGTTAATTAATCCTGCTGTTAAAAAACAAGTCTCTTTTAAAACATTCCAAACCGTCAATCACACAAAGGTTGTTTGGGACCCGAAGCAGAAACCGAGAGGTCTTCTTGGTGGCCATTTAAACATCAGAAGTATCGCCTCAAAACTGAACAGTTGACCCATTTACTTGCGAACTCAAACTTGGACTTTTTGTGCATATCTGAAACATGGCTTCAACACTCTACTCCCACTAATGTATTTACAATGAGTGGGTTCCAATGCTTCAGACGAGACAGGACTGTGGGAAAAGGGGGCGGGGTACTTGTGTATGTGAAAGATACTATCAAATGTGAACGCATATATTTCAAGCCGGAAATCTCTATTGAGTATGTTGCACTAAAAGTTGTTTTGTCTCAGCAAATGTCATTCACCATTATAGGCTTTTATAGACCCCCGACTGCCAGTGACACATTTTATGATGAACTTAATGATATTCTTAAAGAATGTGACAATAACAAAGAAATTATCATGGGGGATTTTAATCTTAACTGGGAGGATAAGTCTAAGAGGAGAAAGCTAAAAGTTATTACAGACAAATACCATTTAGAACAGCTGATAAAAGGCCCTACCAGAATCACAAAATGTTCAAGTACACAACTTGATCTTTTTTTCTCTAACAAACCTGAAAGGATAACTAAAACTTATAATCTGATCACTGGCTTGTCTTATTGTTTTATCTGTTTTGGGTTTTTTTTGTACTCTGTCAATACTTGCTGAGTGATATTTGATGTTTTATCTGTATTGTTTTTATTTGTATTCTTCATGTCAACACTTGCTGAGTGATTTTATCTGTGCCATTAAGTAGGGACTGCAGATGTAAATTAGCCTAAGGCTAACTCTGGTGCAATGCATCAAATGGCAACATTTATGTTTTTAATTGCACATGGTCCCTTTCTAATAAAATGAAATGAAAAAATATATATATACTCAGCTCTCAAGTATCGTGTGAAGTATCATTCCTGTATCTGACTTTACCAAGCTGTTTTGAGTTTTGCCTGATTTCCCATTTTGACCACTGTTTACGTTTAGTCTCGACTTCGTCTTTTCGTCTGCCCTATGTTATTCTGTTTGCTGATCAACTGACCTTTGCCCGTCCCTGACTATGATTCCTGTTTCTCGATTTGTCTCTGGCTGCAGTTTGCAACGCACACGCACTCTCCTATGACTGCACATAGGAGGTTATTTCAAGGTGGAGATGGTTTGTGATATTTAGGCATATTACCATTAAGTTTCTCTATCTTATTCCAAACTAAAAGGAAGTATGAAATTATAAGTCTGACACTAATATTCTGGTGTTTCTGTTTAATAAAGGGTAAAAGATGCTGCAATCTGTGAGGTGCTACTAATGCTGCCTCTTTGACTCTCCAGGGTACCTTAATTCTCATTTACCCAGGTAAGTAATGCCCAGACTTGAAAGGCCCAGTGATAAAATTTTTTATTTGGCAGCACTAGTCCTTCACTTACTGTAGGGTGTTGTAAGGTGGAGTATTTTATTCTTGCCCTTTTGCCATCCCACAAAAACCTAGAGATCATAGACTTGCTTAAGAAATTTTGGAGGAGGGGAGAGCAGGAATCTTAAAAAATAAAGTTTAGTCGGGGCAGTATGTTCATTTTAATAATAGAGATCCTCCCCCACTGTATATCACATGTATATGGGGGGAGTGCAACATTCTGTGCTGCAGAGTTAATAGGAAGCAATGTAGGTTTAGACCAATTTATTTTATAACCAGCTAAGCCTTTAACTTCCTCAACAAGGTCAGTACAGAGGAGACTGAGTTTTCAGTTTTGGAGAGAAAGATAAAATATCATCTGCAAAGAGAGAGAGAGAGAGAGAGAGAGTGTGTGTGTGTGTGTGTGTGTGTGTGTGTGTGTGTGTGTGTGTAACTATGTATGGTGATGAGAGACATATGTTTGTTCTCTAAGTGCTTGTGCAAGAGGTTCTACTGAAGGTGCAAATGAGAGTGGGGAGAGGGGACAGCCTTGTCTCATCCCTCTCTGCAAGATGAAGGCCGAGGCTTGTTGATTACCTGTCAGAACAGAGGCTTGGAGTATTATAAAGAGCCTGCACCATTGAAATAAATTTGGGGCCAAATCCAAACTGTTCAAGAACCTCCCACAAGAACGGCCATTCTAACCTGCCAAAGGCCTTCTCAGTGTCCAATGACAGAGCTGAGCAATCAACTGGAAGGATTTATGCTCTCTCAACAATATGTAAAAGCCTGCATATATTATCAGCAGCAAGCCTTCCCCTCACAAAGCCGGTCTGGTCAAAATGACTTAATTTATCAATTTTATGGTCAACCTGCCTAGCTAACACTTTGGCATACATTTTTAATCCTCTGGGGTCGAGAGCTTCACCAGCGAAGCTTGGCAGGTATAGAATGAGTAGGTCATGTATTTGGATAAATATCTTCCTGAGCTTTTATCATACAAGCATGAGAAACATATTGACAAACTATATACTTTACACTTTCCTATATGCCAAATATTATATATTTATTTTAATTACGTAAATTAGATGAAACATAAAACTTGTCACCTTACTCAGTTACATCTGAATCAGAGTGTTGAGTGCCCACTTACACATTCATAAAAGACTATTTGCATGGTAATGGGATGATAATTACTTTCACTCTTTCAGTTTTGACTGGTTTCTCTTTCACGGAGGGAACACCCATTGTAAACAGGTTAAAATACATCAGCCATAGTTTAGGCTACCTGTTTGGAGGTAAAACTTGTTGCAAGATGGTACGACAATTTGATGCTCAGGAGGCGCTTTGGATGACTCGGAACAGTGATTCAATTCAATCTTGAGAACTGCAACACTGATGATGAGCCATGTCATTTTCAACTTTGACTTGATCCAGCTGAAGATCAACTTGAGTAAGTGTAAATATTTATTCTATTTCTTATGACCATATCAGTTGATATGTGTGTAGTGTAGTGCATAATCTTTGCATGCTTACTGAGTAAATAAAATGCACACTGTCACTTGTTTGCTCTTTTTTCTTCTTCATCTTTTTCTGGCACTCTAAGGATTTTGGCATGCTCTGATGTTGTCAATTTCAAAAAATCTAAGCAGGATTTTCAGTCATATGACTTTTTTGTATTCTGCACAAGTTCAGCTACAATAATATCTACAGTTGTGGTCATTAATGTCATCTTGGATATGAGGGTCATGGCAATATTTGGGCTTTCAGTAATTTCTCTGAACTGTTCTTTTTCTGTGGCAGAATGTACAGCATACATCTTTAATTTAAAAAAAATCACTAGAATTTGGTGCACAAGTTTAAATTTTCTTTGGGTTTCCTGAAATCAACAGTGGGTCAAAAGTATACATACAGAGTCAAAAATATACATACATCACACCTAATATTTGGGTATGTCTCTTCACAAGATTCATTTGACCAAACACTTTTGTTTACCATGAACAAGCTTCTGGCAGAATTCTGTTTGGATATTTCATGACTCTTCATGGTAGAATTGGTAGAGATCAATTTTTTTTTCTTCTTGGCATGGACTCAACTTATAAGCACAGTCCATATATTTTCAATAGGGTTGAAGTCAGGACTTGTTTTAAGCTTAATATTAGCCTGCTTTATCCTCCACAACCAGCTCTGATGTGTGTTTGGGTTCACTGTCCTATTGTAACTCCCAAGTTGTGTTCAAGTTTCTGATGGTTTATGCTGAAGAATTCTGAGGTAGTCCTCCTTCTTCATTATTCTATCCCTGTTGTGCAGTGAACCAGTTCCACTGGCAGCAAAACAGCTCCAGAGCATGATGATCCTACCACCACCAGCTGGTACAGTGTCCCTATGTACATGGTGGTCATTGTGGCCAAACAACTCAATGTTTGTCTCACTTGACCATACAGCTATCCTCCAGAAGGCTTTTTCTTTGTCCGTGTGGTCAGCTTCAAACTTTAGTTAAGCTTGAAGGTGTCAATTTTGGAGCAGGGGAGTTATTTCTTGGATAGCAACCTCTTAATCCATGGTGATCTGAACTGTAGACAGCGATCCATCAGTTTCCAGTTCATAGCAGGGCTACCCCAGACCCCCCCAGTGGGAGGAGGTTTAGCCCCTCCTGCACTCTCCCCATGACCATTTTGCAGCCATGGTGGGTGCCACTCCATGGCACTTCATGAAGACACAAAGTTTCAGTCTTGTGATCTTTTTTCACTCCCATCCATAGTTCGAATTACGGGGGGTACTGGGGGGTACTATACCCCCCAATGAAGACCCAGTACCCCCCAAAGAGACAAAAATATAAGTTTTTTGGGGGGTCCGATATTTTTTCTGATATTGTGAAAAGGAATATATAATTCAAACCAACTCCCATTCGGCATTCTTATTGTAGGAACATTTTAATGTAAATCGATTTCAGACAGACACCCCTATTGTGGACCATACCATTTTTAGTCACCGCAGCGCTAGAACGCGCTAGTCCACACCGTATTCAGTGGAGTCATCAGATACAGTCCATGGGTTTTCAGCAATTTATACAGTCTATGGTTTGCAGCAGAAGATGTGCATTGGTAATGTTAGTTGCTAACCAACTTTTAGCCTGTTGAAAATGTGTTATTTTACAAGTTTCATTTATTAAAGTGATTTGTTCTTCTTTCAGCTCATGTCACGTCTTTATACGTTGAATTACTTATCCACTGAGGCCAGTAGGCTACAGTGGACGGACGTTAACGTTAGTTACCGTTAGTTAGCAAGATAAGCTAAGTCTCTATTTAAATCAAGCTTATTACAGTGTGGTATAGAAAAGATTCTCATTTCAAAGGAGAAGAACTCCATATGTTTCCATTCTCATTTTATCATTAATAAATTGTGCCCTTCTGAAATTCATTTGGCACATAGGCCCATCCTGTGTGTGTGATTAGGCACAAGAAGTTCTGATGTAGGCCTAGCTAAGCCTATGTAAAATTACAATCAGAACCTCTGGGGACTGGGGGCAACATAGAAAGAGCCAGGTACAGTAGTAGGCTAGCCTAGGCAAAATATCCTAGTACATATGCTAGTATTTGAATTTGTTTTCTATTGTTTTTACTTACATTCTTTTTGTATTATTTTTAAGATATTCATAGTTTCATCTGAGTACCCTGTTTGATTTTATTCACAGAGACAGTAGGCCAAGCATGAGGAAAAGAAAAGGGCCAGACATCAGGCATTTTTTTGGTGCTAAAAGAGTAAGTAGTAAATATTAGCACTAAGATCTACAGACAATTACAGTACAAGTGTAGGTGCAGTTAGGTTTTATACACTGTTCATGTGAATAAAGAAAATGGGTTCCCAGCAGACAGGAGAGGCACAGCAGGACGAAAGAGAGCAAGACATTCAGCAGGACATTCGGCAGGCAGCAGACAAACAACAGTGATATTGAGCAGGCAGCATGTGGCCAAGAGGTGAGAAATTAGGTTGCACTAAAGGGATTCTCTGGAGTGAATCAACTCGTAGCCCTGTTGTCTGGGCAGACCTGAGAAGGAGAGAATATGCTACATGTAATTGAATTTGCAAACTGGCATGACTAATGCCAACTGATGGGGACACAGAAAAACAAAACTGAAACAAAGTCTCCTTGCCCTCATTAGTTAAAGTTTGTTGTTTCGTCATTTGGTCTACATTTTACCAAATTCTGTTGTTCTTCTGATGTTATAGCACTCTGCAACATCAAACAACAGGGCAGGGTTGATTCACTCTAAATATTATCTTAAAGGTCTATTGTGTCATCAAGAGGGAAATCAGTCTTATAGGCAAATATTTGTTTCTGAAGGCTATTGGAGATGGAGGGAAAGAGAGGACAGAGACACTGCACTGCTGGACCAGAGAGCAGCTGCAGGGCTGGATAGAATGTAACCCTTGGTTATATATAAAAGATGGATCCATCGGTTGTGGGCCATGCAGAGATGCAAAGACTTTGCTATTGTCTAATAAAGGTCCAGGGATGAATTTTGCCAGTGAATGGGTTAATGGGGTAGTAGGGAGGAGCTGCAAAAAAACATTAGCCAAGAAAATCTACAAACACGAGGGTGGCACGGTGGTGTAGTGGTTAGCGCTGTCACCTCACAGCAAGAAGGTCCAGGTTCGAGCCCCGTGGCCGGCGAGGGCCTTTCTGTGCGGAGTTTGCATGTTCTCCCCGTGTCCACGTGGGTTTCCTCCGGGTGTTCCGGTTTCCCCCACAGTCCAAAGACATGCAGGTTAGGTTAACTGGTGACTCTAAATTGACCGTAGGTGTGAATGTGAGTGTGAATGGTTGTCTGTGTCTATGTGTCAGCCCTGTGATGACCTGGCGACTTGTCCAGGGTGTACCCCGCCTTTCACCTGTAGTCAGCTGGGATAGGCTCCAGCTTGCCTGCAACCCTGTAGAACAGGATAAAGCGGTGACAGATAATGAGATGAGAGATCTACAAACACAGAAATAGTGCTTCACACCAGAGGGCTATTGAGATAGCTCAACAGAAACAAAAGGAGGTGTTGCCAAACAATGTTTTGGAAATGAATGTAGCTTTAGTGCAAGAAACAACAAGCTCTTTCAGAACTGCATATGCAGTAGTGAAAGAAAGGTTCACTTTCAGAAAGATGCCACCTCTCATGACTCTGCAAGATCTTAATGGTGCGGTTGTAGGGAATGTGCACAGGTCAGATTATTCTTGTGCCGGAATTGTGATCCATATTGCCACAGAAATGAAAAAAGTGGTAGTGAAGAACATTAAAGAAAAAAACTCATGCATTTCACTGACAATTGATGAGAGCACAGTATTTGGGCAGGCATACCTAATAATATTCATCAGGTGTGGCATTACCGGAGATGGGGATGTTGAGAACATTTTCTTAGATCTCACTGAATTAAAAGAGGGTACATATGCCAGTTCCATTTATGATGCTTTGAGACAGAACCTAAAGATGGCTGGTTTAGATGATGACTTCCTACAAAAAAACCTCATAAGCATTGCAACTGATGGGGCCTCAGTTTTGACAGGGTGCAAGTCTGGTGTCATTACATTTAATTACATTAAATCTGAATTTTCAAAACTAAAGTCCGTACACTGTATGGCTCACAGGTTGGAATTGTCTGTCCATGACTCATTAAAATCTCTGGCCACCTGCAATCACTTTGAGATGTCTCTCAAATTCATCTACAGTTTATTTCATCAATCCCATAAGCTCACCCGATTGCTACAAAAAGTTGCAGATGACCTTAATGTCCAAATTCTGAAGCTAGGGGAGATATTTACCATAAGATGGGTTGCCAGCAGTTATAACACTGTCAGGGTTGTGTGGAAAGATTACCCTGCTCTGGCTAGACATTTTCAAATTGAGGCTGAAAATGCAGCCAACCCTGATAAAGTCAGGAAGAAGTTCCTGGGACTACTGAAGTACCTTAGCAATGCCAGCTTTGTGCATGATTTAGCCTGCATGAAAGATGCCTTGCAAGAATTGCAGAGCCTGTCACTAAAACTACAAAAATGGGAGACAACCATTGTTCAGAGTTACCACCACATCAAACAGACAACAGAAATTCTAAATGCCATGAAATCACAAGGTGGAAAGTCTGCCACAAAGGCACAACAAAGCTTGTCAGCTGGTGTTTTTAAGGGGGTGAAGATTGTTGGTGACAGAGCAGGAAAGATCAACAGGCAACAATTTTATCAAGCGGTAGTGGACAATCTGACAGCCCGAATACCAGCTGATGACCTAATTTGCATCCTCCAGCCACTTGAAAAGTCAAGCTGGCCAGAGAAACGGGATGACCTAGTCCTGTTTGGAGAGACTGAGGTCTGTGCATTGGCAAAGCTCCTTGGGGAGCCAGGCAGAGAAGCAGTGGAGGAGTTCAGAAATTTCAAATTACGAGGGACACTAGAGGGAGAGACGCTGAAAAAACTTATCATTGCAAGCCAGACTTATTTACCTACCTCTGCTGAATGTGAGAGAGGATTTTCAGCTGTAAATGATACAGATAGAAAAACGTGCAAACAGCTTAGTGCCAAGAGTCTGTCCTCTCTTCTTTTTGTGGACCTTAATGGCCCTCCTTTGGAGGTCTTTAAACCTACTCCATTTGTGATGTCCTGGGTGAAGGCAGGGCATCGCCTTTCAAAATCGTGGGTGCCAGGGAGGAAAGGAAAAGAGAGCAAATCCAGACCTCTGTGATCAATATTTTAAAACAACACTGATTTGCTTTGTGTTGATTAAAATATTGCCATATAATGTAAATACAATGTCTGGAAGTTGTGTGTCTGTGTGTGTGCATGTGTACTGTATGTGACTCATTTGTAGTGTTGATACCCAGTTTGTTCTGACAAAGAAGGTTATCAGGTTGTACTGCTGTTTTTCTTCTGTGGTAGTACTGTATGGTTTGTCATGCTTCTTAATGACATTAAAAATTATTGTTCAGAGTTATTGTGTTGAGTTACTGACACCGACTTCCATAGACGAGACGGGACGGGACCGGGGGGGGCGGCAATTGATATGATAGTGGACCATGATGGTACCCCCCAATTATGGTGGGGTAATTCGCACTCTGCTCCCATCCCCTGTTTTCAGGAATGCCTTCCTTTTTTCAGCAAGACAATGCCAAACCACTTTCTGCACATATTAAAACTGCATGGGTCACAGTAAAAGAGTCCAGGTGCTAAACTGGCCTGCCTGCAGACCAGACCTGTCTCCCATTTAAAACATTTGGTGCATTATGAAGTGCAAAATACGACAAAGGAGACCCTGAACTGTTGAGCAACAGAAATTGTATCTCAGGTTTACCTCCAATGTCAATGAACAGGTACTCTGCCTCCCACCTGTTTTGAAAATCCCTGTTTTCAAAGTCCACTTTTCATTTGGTCATTTTTTGGGGGTCAGGCTAGCTTAAATGTCACTGTAAAAAGTGTTGACCAATGCTTTTATCCACTGACCACTGATCAATGTGTTATTGGCAGTGCGGGAAAATGGGCTGGTGCACAGGTCTTGACCTGCATGGCAGCTGTTGCAGTGCATAATGGGATTTGTAGTATGAGTGGTGGGAGCGCTATTTACCGGTGGGCCATTAATAATAGCCACATGAAATTATCTTGCAGGCCATATATAATTATATTGCGGGCTGGATCTGGCCCATGGGCCTTGAGTTTGACACCCCTGTCCTACCGGTAGATGTTCTACTATCAAACAGGATCTGTTTCTGAAGTGCATTATTTTCCATTCTGCAAATGTGTGCAATGTACTTGAGATGTTGCATGTAACAGAAATCATGAATTGGGAGAGTATGTGTTCTTGACCCAATACTTTCCAATCAGAGCATATTAGTTCAAGTAGTTGAGCATTGGAGATCTTGAAACTTCAGTCTATTTCTCCTTCCACCTTAGTTCCTGGGTCAACATTTGATTTAATTTATTTCCTACTTGGAGCATTCTTACAGTACATGTTTATCCTTCATGTATCATTTTCTGCAAGAAGTGATGCCATACTCCCTCAATCTTCTTGAGCTCATTTTCAGACAATTCCCATGCTTACCGGTATATGCTGTAAAGAAGGTACAAGAAGACACACGGAGTGAGAAATTTCACTCTAGTTGTTAAATGTATCCACTGGTCTCTTAGGATATGCTTTAACTCGTTCCATTTCTGGTAAGCAGGACTAATTCTTGTGTAGAGGAATTGTGAGGCATCATCAGAGTTCGTGATGGTATATCCAGGGTACTTCAAACTACGAACATTTTTAATCTTATTGTTTCCAATGGATAGTATACTTTGCTGGTCCTTGATTTCTGAGCAGCACCTTCAGCAACAGACTGCTGCACCCACAGTACAAGAAGGAATGCTACCGCAGGTCTTTCATCCCAACTGCTGCCAGACTTTTCAATAACAGCCTGGCGTAATGTAGCATTGTTTCCCAATGTCACTATCACGTTTTTGTCACTTGTTTTTTTTATCCGCATCTCATCATCTCATCACCATCATCTACTTATGTTGTGCAACAATACTACTATCTGGTACAATATCCTTTTCATTACAAGTATTTTCTTATTCATGTGTCAGTCTCATAATTGTCATCTACAGTTATGTCCATAGCCTGTATTTATTTATTTTTTTATCATTTATGAGTTACTTTGGACACACTTTTGAACACCACATCCTCGTTAGGTACAGTGGTGCTTGAAAGTTTGTGAACCCTTTAGAATTTATGTTTCTGCATAAATATGACCTAAAACATCATCAGATTTTCACACAAGTCCTAAAAGTAGATAAAGAGCACCCAGTTAAACAAATGAGACAAAAATATTATACTTGGTCATTTATTTATTGAGGAAAATGATCCAATGTTACATATCTGTGAGTGGCAAAAGTATGTGAACCTCTAGGATTAGCAGTTAATTTGAAGGTGAAATTAGTCAGGTGTTTTCAATCAATGGGATGACAATCAGGTGTGAGTGGACTACCTGTTTTATTTAAAGAACAGGGATCTATCAAAGTCTGATCTTCACAACACATGTTTGGAAGTGTATAATGGCACGAACAAAGGAGATTTCTGAGGACCTCAGAAAAAGCATTGTTGATGCTCATCAGGCTGGAAAAGGTTACAAAACCATCTCTAAAGAGTTTGGACTACACAGTCAGATAAATTGTGTACAAATGGAGGAAATTCAAGACCATTGTTATCCTCCCCAGGAGTGGTCGACCATCAAAGATCACTCCAAGAGCAAGGCGTGTAGTAGTGGAGCTCCATACTTAAGAAAATATGGTAACCCATCAAGTTGATTTTTCATGGACACAGGGATCCCAGCCGTGTACGTCCGTCCATCAGTGCCCCTTGCGATTCTGATTGGCTGTTTGATTTTGGAAGGAACTAAAAGCGCGAGCGTGCCTACATAACTTATTTTTGTCTACAGATAATTTCATAGTTATAGGGTTTTTCCACCGAGAACAACCCAAAAGAGCGCAACAAAATAATATTTTTACAAACTTTAAAAAGATGTCAGAACAAGTTAACCAAGGAGAGAAAAATGAAGTCAAAACCAGGAAGAGAAAGAAAGTTTTGGCAGAGGAAGAAAAGGAAAGAAGACGTGAAAGAGCTAGAGAACGGCAAAGAAATCTTTCACAAGAAAAGCAACAAGCTGAAAGAGAAAGAAATCATGTAAAAATGAATTAATAGAAATGATGAATTGTAGGAATTTAATCCTAAATAGTGATGTTGATTTTGAAATCACTGTGAAATCCTTCAGGACCTGACAAGTTGACCTGAAGCCAGTCAGTGTTTTCATGAATCGTGTATCTTTTGTTTTCAAAACATTTTGCTATAAATCCCTAAAGCACACTGTAATTTACAATAATAAAAAGAATAATATACATGTGAGTTTGGAGAACTTTATCTTCTCGTGATAAAATTGAAATTCACAAAGTACATCTGTTGCATGTTTGTTTTCATTTGAATGGAAGCTCTGCTATTAGGTAGTACCTAATTTTATATTAGTCGGCGAGGTCACAAAGGACCCCAGGGTAACTTCTAAGCAACTGAAGGCCTCTCTCACATTGGCTGATGTTAATGTTCATGAGTCCACCATCAGGAGAACACTGAAAAACAATAGTGTGCATGGCAGGGTTGCAAGGAGAAAGCCACTGCTCTCCAAAAAGAACATTGCTGCTTCTCTGCAGTTTGCTAAGGATCACGTGGACAAGCCAGAAGGCTATTGGAAAAATGTTTTGTGGACAGATGAGACCAAAATAGAACTTTTTGGTTTAAATGAGAAGTGTTATGTTTGGAGAAAGGAAAACACTGCATTCCAGCATAAGAATCTTATCCCCTCTGTGAAACATGGTGGTGGTAGTATCATGGTTTGGGCCTGTTTTGCTACATCTGGGCCAGGATGGCTTGCCATTATTGATGGAACAATGAATTCTGAATTATACCAGTGAATTCTAAAGGAAAATGTCAGGACATCTGTCCATGAACTGAATTTCAAGAGAAGGTGGGTCATGCAGCAAGACAACAACCCTAAGCACACAAGTCGTTCTACCAAAGAATGGTTAAAGAAGAATAAAGTTAATGTTTTGGAATAGCCAAGTCAAAGTCCTGACCTTAATCCAATCGAAATGTTGTGGAAGGACCTGAAGCGAGCAGTTCATGTGAGGAAACCCACCAACATCACAGAGTTGAAGCTGTTCTGTACAGAGGAATCAGCTAAAATTCTTCCAAGCCAGTGTGCAGGACTGATCGACAGTTACCGGAAATGTTTAATTGCAGTTATTGCTGCACAAGGGGGTCACACCAAATACTGAAAGCAAAGGTTCACATATCTTTCGATTACGTTCATTATGTCTTATATTAAATATAGTTAGTTTTTTTTTTTTTTTCTTTTTTATCAGACATCTAATTTATTGGGTTTGTTTACCTGACATGTTTCGACGTACAACTTCCGTCTTCCTCAGAGTGTCACCGGATGTTAATTGGTGACGCATCTTTTATCAGCTGCTGTTTCTGAAGGCGTGGCCTTCCTGTCTGGTTTGACAGGTCGGTCACGCCTTCTACTGTCTGTTTGTCCCCTGCAAGATGGCACTCCAGGTGTGGGAGAGCATGTATGCTCCCTCATCCCGGTTGATGGTCCTCGGGCTTCGCTTACGGATCTCCATGGCCTCCCTGATCCAGCGCTGATGTTTGTTATCTTCTGTGCGGATGACTCTGGCATTCCCCCAGTCCATAATGTGATTTTCCCTTTTACAGTGATCTGTTATAGCTGACTTATAATTTTCCTGTTGTGCCTTTTCTTTTATTGTTCGGGTTTGTCTTGTAGCTGTCTCCTTTTCGCACTCTTTCTTATGTTCATGTTTTCTTGTGCTGAAACTCCTTCCTGTCTCCCCAATATAAGTTTTATTGCATAATTTACATGGAATCTCATATATGGTGTTGCATCTGTTGTCCGGATGTATTCTGTCTTTGGGATGCACCAGGATCTGACGGAGTGTTGTGTGTGGTTTGACAGGTGTGTTAACATTGTGTTTCCTCATTACTCTTTGAATGCGTTCAGTTATTCCCCTGATGTATGGTAATGTAACTACTCCCCTGTGTTCTTGTTTGTTAGTTTGTTTTTTCTCTTTCTTCTGTGTTTTGTTGTTTTTAACCTGTTCCGCCCCTTTGGATATTGCCCATTGTGGATATTGACATGCTTTCAGTGCGTGTTGTATATGTTGTTCCTCCTGTTCTGTGCCCCATAGTAGATAGCATTGGTTCGGTCACATACAACTTATCAAAAGCACTCACCGAAATAATTAAACCATTACTAGGACTCACAGACCAACACTGCAAAAACTCAAAACATCTGGCAGAAGAACTAAAAAACATCAAAATGCAGCAAGATGAAGTTTTCATTTCACATGATGTCATATCTCTTTTCACCAGAACACCCACGGAAGCCACCATACAGATAGTACAAGACAAATTAAAAACAGACAGGACGCTCAAGAAACGTACAAACCTCACCGTACAAGACATCACTCAGCTCCTTCAATTCATCGCCACATCCACATACTTTCAGTTCAGGAATACAATCTACAGACAGAAGGAAGGTTTTGCCATGGGAGACCCACTATCAGCCATCATGTGCGGTTTTTTCATGGAGGATCTGGAGCAAAAAGCACTCACCACAATACCAGCGGAATACAGACCAACACTCTGGAAACGGTATGTGGACGACATATTGGAAAAAGTAAAGAGGGGACACACTCAACAACTCACCGACCATCTTAACACCATAGACAATACCGGCAATATAAAATTCACACATGAAGAAGAAACGGAGCAGTCAATAGCATTTTTGGATTTAAAAATACAACACACAGAAGATGGGGATATCAAAATAAAAGTACACAGAAAACCCACACACACCGACCAATATTTAAACTGGACTTCCGAACACCCCATAATGCACAAAATATCCGTAGTTAGAACATTACATGAACGCACAGCAATAATTACAGATCCACAGGACAAAGAACAGGAGGAACAACATATACAACACGCACTGAAAGCATGTCAATATCCACAATGGGCAATATCCAAAGGGGCGGAACAGGTTAAAAACAACAAAACACAGAAGAAAGAGAAAAAAACAAACTAACAAACAAGAACACAGGGGAGTAGTTACATTACCATACATCAGGGGAATAACTGAACGCATTCAAAGAGTAATGAGGAAACACAATGTTAACACACCTGTCAAACCACACACAACACTCCGTCAGATCCTGGTGCATCCCAAAGACAGAATACATCCGGACAACAGATGCAACACCATATATGAGATTCCATGTAAATTATGCAATAAAACTTATATTGGGGAGACAGGAAGGAGTTTCAGCACAAGAAAACATGAACATAAGAAAGAGTGCGAAAAGGAGACAGCTACAAGACAAACCCGAACAATAAAAGAAAAGGCACAACAGGAAAATTATAAGTCAGCTATAACAGATCACTGTAAAAGGGAAAATCACATTATGGACTGGGGGAATGCCAGAGTCATCCGCACAGAAGATAACAAACATCAGCGCTGGATCAGGGAGGCCATGGAGATCCGTAAGCGAAGCCCGAGGACCATCAACCGGGATGAGGGAGCATACATGCTCTCCCACACCTGGAGTGCCATCTTGCAGGGGACAAACAGACAGTAGAAGGCGTGACCGACCTGTCAAACCAGACAGGAAGGCCACGCCTTCAGAAACAGCAGCTGATAAAAGATGCGTCACCAATTAACATCCGGTGACACTCTGAGAAAGACGGAAGTTGTACGTCGAAACATGTCAGGTAAACAAACCCAATAAATTAGATGTCTGATAAAAAAGAAAAAAAAAAAAAAAAAGGTTCACATACTTTTGCCACTCACAGATATGTAATATTGAATCATTTTCCTCAATAAATAAATGACCAAGTACAATATTTTTGTCTCATTTGTTTAACTGGGTTCTTTTTATCTACTTTTAGGACTTGTGTGAAAATCTGATGTTGTTTTCGGTCATATTTATGCAGAAATATAGAAAATTCGAAAGGGTTCACAAACTTTCAAGCACCACTGTATGTTATGCTGTGCAATAACATTCACTACCTAGTGTAATATTTCTATTCCTTTTTCGGTTACCTGTATTTAATTAGTGCAATATTGCTACTTCAGATGAAGTACTACTCTTAAGTTCTTATTTTGTTGTGTACATTACATACAGTTGTGGTCAGAAGTTTGCATATAGTGTCATGGATGTCATCTTGGATATGAATGTCATGGTGATATTTGGGCTTTCAGTAATTTCTTTGCACTGTTCTTTTTCTGTGGTAGAATGTACAACATACATCTTTTTTAAATAAAACCACTAGAATTTGGTGCACAAGTTTTAATTTTCTTTGGGTTTTCTGAAATCAACACAGGGTTAAAATTATACATACAGGATCAAAAATTTACATACAGCACACCTAATATTTGGGTAAAATGTCTCTTCGCAAGATTCAGATTGTTCCCAGGTTATTCCTGACCATCCAAACCAATTTCCTTTCAGCTGAGGGTGACACAGTTTGGGTTTTCTTGAAGCAAAGTGGCTTGGCAAAGTGACTACACCTCACAATAACTTGGATACGACTGTTTGAACTGATCTTGGAATTTGCAGTTGTTTAGAAATATCTGCGATCTTTCTCAGAGCACCAAGCTCCTTGGACTTTCCCATTTTACTGTGTGTTGGTCAATCCAGTGAGTGCTGTAAACAAACCATTTTTATGAAGGCACATAGAAGCTACCAGCTGTAGTCAATCATGATCACTAACAGTAAGTTAAGAGACCTCGGCCTTGGCAAGATGAAAGATATTTTGGAAGTTTCAGCACCTCTGAATTAAAAATGAGTGTATGTACATTTTTGACCCTGTATGTATAATTTTGACCCTGTGTTGATTTCAGAAAACCCAAAGAAAATTAAAACTTGTGCACCAAATTCCAGTGTTTTTTTTTTTTTATTAAAGATGCCTACTGTACATTCTGCCATAGAAAAAGAACAGTTCAAAGAAATTACTGAAAGCCCAAATATTGCCATGACATTCATATCCAAGATGACATTCATGTCACTGTATGTAAACTTCTGACCACAACTGTACATGGCCTGTGGTTTTTACTTTTTTGTTTTATTTTCTTATTTTATACTTTTATTGCACTCTCTTTTTGTTACTGTATTTTCCTGACTCTATCTGTGAGCTGCTGGAACATGTAATTTTCCCCACCAAGGGATGAATAAAGTTTATCTTATTTCTTCATTGATGTTGAAAGCCATCATTTTAGTTTTATCATAACATATCTGCAGTCCAGAATGTGTAAAAGTATTACAATAAATCTGTAGAATATCTGGAGATCATCAACAGATTTAGCAATTTTAGCCTGATCATCTTTGTAAAGCAATTCACTGATTCAGTTTTCACCAAATACCAGGGAGTTGCGAAGTTCTCTTGGGGATACTTCATTTGGGATGCAGTACTCAATTCTGAAACCCGTCTTTGGATATAATTTAAGTATTTTATTTTGTGCCACTCTAATTACAAAATCCAAGCATATGTTAAAGATGGCAGGAGATTGCATTGCACCTTGTCGACATCCAACCAGTGTATCAAAAACATTAGTGGTACCTTTGATGCATGCTTTCGTGCCAGTGTATAATGCATGTAGTATTGCAACCTGGTGTGGACATGTTAGTCTGATCTCAAGACATTTGAATAGTGTATCACGTGGAATCTAATCATATGCTGCCTTAAGATCAACAAAGGCTAAGGCTATGAATACTGGAGTTTTAGATTTTCTTGACTTTTTGAGCACTCGACGCAAGATATAAATGGCATCACATGTTGATCGATTTGCTCAGAAACCAAATTGTGTTGGCATTAAAATTTGTTTGTATTTTTCCTTAAATCGATTGACGATAATCCTAGATACCAATTTGGACATAGTTGTGGTGGTACTCAGACCTCTGTAGTTCTGTGCAAGTGATTTCAGGCCCCTCTTTTGGAGGCATGTTATACTAGCCATTAGCCACTTAATTGGTACTTGAAGCGATGTCCATACTAATCCTATCAGAAACACAATATACGCCAGTAAATCTTCTGACTTTGAGTACTTTAGTTGCACCACATACACCTTGTCTGTGCCTTGACATTTACCATCCTTTAGTCTTTTGAAACTCTCACAAATTTCAGAGCGGTCAGGAGCTGAATTCTTATAGTTGATAAATCATTTTGCAGTAGTAAATATGGATAATTCTGATAATTCCATTTCATATGAAAGGGGTGAATACCTATGCACACTCCAGATTTGTTTTTTTCATCTTAAGTATTGGTGTCACAAAAAAAATTGCACCTTTAAAGTGGCAGGCATGTTGTGTAAAGCAAATTGTGCTAACCCCCCAATCCATTTTAATTCTAGCTTGTAATGCGACAAGACAGGACAAACACCAAGGGGGTGAATACTTTTACAAGGCACTGTAGCTTTTTATTAGGTAAAGGGGTACATCTAGAGCAGGGGTGGCCAACCAGTTGGAGACCAAGAGCCACATTTTTTACTGTATTACCGCAAAGAGCCACATCATACACATGGGCACACGAACATCACCCATCTCTTCCTCTCTCTCTCTCTCTCACACACACACACACACACACACACACACACACACACACACACACACACACACACACACACCTCTGCTCAGCCAGATTAATAGTAAATGTCACACACCAACATATTTACATATTTACTCCTACAGTACTAAGACCACAGGCTGAGGCCAGTCATTTTTAACAATGAACATTGTGTGCACTTACTATGCATGCTGCTTAGTGGGACTCATGGCATTACCAAAAAAAAAGCCACACCATACACATGACCGCACATGAACATCGCCCCCCCCCTCGCTCTCTCTCTCTCTCTCACAGACACACACGCACACGCTCACGCACCTCTGCTCAGCCAGATTAATAGTAAATGTCACACACCAACATGAGAGAAATTTACTCCTTCAGTCAGTACTAATACCACAGGCCAGTCATTTACAGCAATCAATATTGTGTGCACTTACTATGCATGTTGCTTAGTGGGACTTCTGACATTCCTTGCCTTGAACAATCCTCTTCAAATCTGCCTTGTATTCCGTCGTTGCCACTCGAAGCAGTTCTTTCACATGGGTGTCAGTCAGAACAGAACGATGCTTTGACTTCACATGTTTTATGGTAGAGAACACAGACTCGCAGACGTATGTTGACCCAAACATTGACAGTATCTTAAGCGCAGCCCGTTTCACATTCGGGAATTTTTCCAATGGCACACTTTTCCAAAACTCAATGGTGCCTTCCCTCAAAACAGGTTTCAGTTGGTCTTCCTCACGAAGATCGATCATCTCCAACTGAGCCGCAGCCTCATCTGTGACAAGCAGGGCTTTCAAACAGTCCATCTCCGCATTGAATGGGTCGACGAGGAACGTAACCTGTGGCCTTTTCAGTTGTATATCACGGAACCGGGTTACAAAACTTTCGTGCAGGTTTTCAATTAGTGTTGCATATCTGGCTCCTTGCTTATTCAGGGAGGCGGGAAGCTTTGAAATGAGCTAATGACAACTGACATATAAGGCAGAATGGCTTGCCATTACGTTCAACAAAAAAGTATAAACTCTCCCACTCTGTTAAAAATGTCCTATGTTCGTCTTCATATTTTCGTTTTGCTGTGCATTTTTTCATTGCCATTTTGAGAGGCTACTTGACACAAGATACACCTTGCCCAAAAACTTAGCGATTATCTCACGCACATGCGCATTTGACATGACCTGAAAATACGGTAATATACCCAAGCAAAGCGACAGTGGCGGTTCTAGACCAAAATTACTAGGGGGGCCGAGGTGGGGCCAATGTTTTTTCAGGGGGGCACATATGGGCAAAACATGGCAATATTTAAGCGTTCAAAATGTTTTGTTTAGTTTATTTAAAACCAAAACAAAATACATTGAGCATAAATACAATGAGATAAACATTCTGTCTCAATAGCCTAAACATAAAATAAATTGTGCTCAGTAAATCTTAAAACCATGTTTCTCTTTTTTGTAAAATAAGATTTCTATTTTTGCATACAATGAACCTTTTCTTCAGACGTGGCTGCACTGGAGTGTTGTCTTGCTGATATCTGGAGAAAGATGAATACAGTAAATATGAGAGTGCGACTGAGAACAACATTTATTTATCATTATTCATTTATTAATTTATTATATCTATTATTTGTATTTTATATTTATTAATTATTATTCAGACTTCACACTTTCAGGGTAGGCTATATGAATTGTAGGTCGACACTGCTCTCACACATACATTTGTTCAACATCACAAACCTGATGGTGCTGTATTTGATATGCATGGTGAATCTGGTTGTCCCAATGACTCGTTGGGTTGTCCCTCATTCTGTCCCTCAATCTGATCCTGAATGTCTTCATCCTCACTCTCAGATTGCCTTTCAGATGCCTCACTTTCCACCTCTCCAACCACCACCTCTGGCTCTCTCTCCACCTCTGGCTCTCTCTCCTCTTTCATAATCTTCATCTTCCTTACTCTCTCTATGTTGCTTTTTGCCAACAGGGGCAAAAAAGGACATAATGTCCTTCTTGCTCCTTTCCATGATGATAGCCTACAGTAGGCCTATACTAAAAAGTAAACGGAGAGGAATGTAGCCTCTACATATCAAAAGGCCATTAAAGTTTTACAAGAAGGTTAAACACTGTCGGTTATTTTACCCATTTCCCAAAAATATTAAGTTAGGCTACTTATTGCTGTGCAACGCACTTTTAAGAAAGCGCAATAAAACGGATTTATTATTGTAGTGAACAACAACAGTAAAACACGGATATGTGCAAACACTGACGTTACGAAATTGAATAATTTTCCTTACCTTCGCCTCTTTGCAGTAGCCTAGTCCTTGCAGGGCTGCAGCTGTTATCTCTCACGTCCGAAGTTTACAATTCGCGCTGCTACGGGTCTTTCTGCTGCCGGTAACAGTGTGCGTGTAGCGCTTTAAGGAGTCCGTGTAGAACACGCCGTCATGTCAGTTCCGATCTTCGAGCCAGCGCACGTCAAAATTAATAAATCTTGTTATCTGTTCAGCACAGGGGCCACAACAGGGGCCAGGAGCAATTTTACAGGGGCACTGGCCCCCGTTTAAAACCGCCTATGCAAAGCGAAGATGCATTTGACGAAAATACCATACTGAACTCAAGCAAAGCGCACACGCACATAAAAAAAAAACACAAACACAAACTTCGATATGAACGTAAGAGCCGCATGACACCGGGCAAAGAGCCACATGCGGCTCGCGAGCCGCGGGTTGGCCACCCAAGATCTAGAGGGTCCTCAGACATAGAGTGTTTTGGTAAACTGGGATGTATGAATGCTGTCGCCCCCCCTACTCTCATGCGATCACTCAGGTTTTTTGATGGTGGAGGGGCTGGCTGCATTATGCCCCAGGGCTCCCTCATGTCTGTGTTACCTTTTGGTTCTTCCTTTTAGTTATGCTGTCATAGTTATTGTTGCTGGAGTTCCTGCTTGCACTCAGTGCAAAATGTATACTGTTCACTATTAGGTGACACTGGGCAAACCTAACAACCTGTGTGCACCCTCCCAGTCTCTCTCTGTGTTTGTCTCTGTTGAGTTACATGTTGATCCTGAGACACCAGTGATGCTGACCTCTCCTGCTCTTTGGACATGTCTGATCCATCCTGATGGTTGGAGTCTCATCTCATTGCTCCTGTGGAGGATGGCCCCATATGGACAGTGGAAAGACACACTTAGAAGATGGCTTTGGACACTTAGGCTACGTTTACACTAGACCGTATCTGTCTCGTTTTCTTCGCGGATGCACTGTCCATTTACATTAAACCGCCTGGAAACGCCTGGAAACGGGAATCCGCCAGCGTCCACATATTCAATCCAGATCGTGTCAGCTCCGGTGCTGTGTAAACATTCAGAATACGCGGATACGCTGTGCTGAGCTCTAGCTGGCGTCTCATTGGACAACATCACTGTGACATCCACCTTCCTGATTCGCTGGCGTTGGTCATGTGACACGACTGCTGAAAAACAGCGTGGACTTCCGCCTTGTATCACCTTTCATTAAAGAGTATAAAAGTATGAAAATACTGCAAATACTGATGCAAATACTGCCCATTGTGTAGTTATGATTGTCTTTAGGCTTGCCATCCTTCCACTTGCAAGTAGTAAGTGATATGCGCTGGGATCACACACACAGCGGCTCAGTCCCGAATCGTGGCTTGTGCACTTCACTCGCGCACTGTGTGAGCTGCGCAGGGCCGGAGTGCGCACCCTCCAGAGGGCACTCGCTGTTCAGGGCGGAGTGATTTGGAGCGCAGGATGCCTGCGGAGCCGCATATTGGCGTTGCTGTGTGCACGGCTAACGGTTTTAGTGTAAACGCGAATCGTTTTAAGAACGTTAATCTGATGATCCGCTGATTCGACGTAATGTAAACGTAGCCTCAGTTTTGCTATGATGGCAGAAGACTACAGTTGTCATGAACAGTCTTGCACTCAAGTCTCCATTAATAAACAGTTGATAACTTCAACAAAATAGACTTCATGCTAAAACGATAATTAATTTCTGGGTTATGCAGTTGTACTTTGTGACTATATAGGACATGTTTCTAGAAATAAGGTATTTATAATCACGCCACTATCAGTTATCACCCAGATAAGCATGGGTTCCCTTTTGAGTCTGGTTCTTCTTAAGGTTGCTTCCTCATGTTGTCTGAGGAAGTTTTTCCTTGCCAACATTGCAACAGGCTTGCTCATCAGGAATAAATAAATTTATTAGTGATAAAATTAGCTTCTATGTTTAAATAATTTTATTTTCAGTAAAGCTGCTTTGCGACAATGTCTGTTGTTAAAAGCGCTGTACAAATAAACTGACTTGACTTCTTCAGAGAAGAATCTATAATATATGCATCTATGATCTGCAATTATTGTGATTTATTTTGGCCTGGATTAAATTGGCGAGGAAATGCTTCCTGAATGCACAGAGCTTGCTCTCTCTCTCTCTCTGTGTGTGTGTGTGTGTGTGTGTGTGTGTGTGTGTGTTGCTTCATCTTTTCATCTAGTTTTCGATACATGCACTGAACAGTGATGTCGGCGGGCATGTTTCTAGTATTAACATTGTTGTATTGTCATACAGTCATGTGAAAAATACATCCCATGGAAATTGTAGATTTTTCTCAACATATTTAAACAAGCAAACATTTCACCCTTTTGATACAGTGCCCACAGATAAAGGTGATATACTTGAACAAAACAAGGAAAAATTGGCGCTTTCATTTATTCAACAAAAAGAACAATAGATTTAATATTCTTCTGTGGAGAAAATAAGTACATCCTTGATTCAGAAGCTAGTATTGACCCCTTTCAGGGAAATAACTTCTTGTAGGCATTTTTGCATAATCATCCACCAGGCTCTGACATTGGCTTGCTGAAATTCTTAACCACTCTTCCATGCAAAATTCATTCACAGTTGCAAGATGTTTGAGGGTTTTCTTGCATGTTTTGCCCTTTTCATATCTCCCCACATCATCACAATAGGGTTGAAATCTGGGATTTGATCTGGCCATTCTGTAACTCTCCATTTCTTCTTTCTGAGCCATTCCTTGGTGGATATGCTCATGTGCTTAGGATCATTATCTCGTTGAACGGTTCACCTCCAGTTCAACTTCAACTTTTGAAAAGATGGCCTTACATTATCTTCAAGCATTCTTTGATATAATTCACAATTCATAGTTGAATCAATGCTTCCCAGTCCCTGAAGCAGCGAAGCAACCCCAAACCGTAACATTTCTACCACCATGCTTCACAGTTTGTATGAGGTTCTTCTCCTGAAAAAAAACGACTTTGGTCTGCGCCACACGTGTCCTCTTACTGTAGCTAAACAACTTTATCTTTGATTCATCTGGCCAGAGCACATGTGACAAACGGTCATCTGTTGGTGAGGTCAGACTGAAACCAGTGGATGGTGAAGTCTGTGATACCAATAGCTGATAGATGGGAGATGAGTGTGTCAAAATTGACGGTGTCAAATGCAGCACTTAAGTCAAGGAGAATGAGAATGTTAAGTGAACCACTATCAGCAGACAGGAGGAGGTCATTTACCACTCACAGGACAGCAGTCTCTGTGTTGTGATGTGTGCGGAAACCAGATTGAATGGGCTCATACGGATTGTTTTCAGTGAGAAAGGAGTGAAGTTGTGAAGCAACCACTCTTTCCAGTATTTTTGCTAAAAAGGGGATGTTGGAGATCGGTCAATACTTAGACAGAGAGACTGGATCTAAATCAGGCTTCTTTAAAATGGAGGTAACTGCAACCATTTTGAGGGCAGTGGGAACAATACCAGAGTTGAGGTATGAGTTAACCAGCAATGCAATTGGTTCACAGATGGAGAAAAGTCTACATTATGTTGAGAAAAGTCTACAAGTTCCATGGGATGTACTTATTTTTTCCACATCACTGTATTGGTCAGCTTTGGCACACATTTCAGCCTCACACTCACTGGTCGTCAACTCTGAAACCTACAGGAAAGCCAAAGTAAACACCAGACCATTTAATATTTGGAGGAACTCCCCAGTTCTTGCTTGCTGCTGACCATATCCACTGTTGTTTCCACAAACTATCATCATAGCTGTTTATCTAGCAATATGATTAGAAAGAGCATATTTTTAAAACGCTTGTAGGCTCTTATCCTGATTTGTGATTTAAAAAAAAAAAGGAAATTACTTTTTCAGAGTAGTGAAGGCTGGATTGCGTTTAAATGTTAACACTTCACAAAATATAAGCAGTAATTTATGACAAACAGCTTACTTTATTATGCAGTCACTGAATGTACTGAACAATGGCGGCACGGTGGTGTAGTGGTTAGCGCTGTCGCCTCACAGCAAGAAGGTCTGGGTTCGAGCCCCGTGGGCCTTTCTGTGTGGAGTTTGCATGTTCTCCCCGAGTCCGCGTGGGTTTCCTCCGGGTGCTCCGGTTTCCCCCACAGTCCAAAGACATGTAGGTTAGGTTAACTGGTGATTCTAAATTGACCGTAGGTGTGAATGTGAGTGTGAATGGTTGTCTGTGTCTATGTGTCAGCCCTGTGATGACCTGGCAACTTGTCCAGGGTGTACCCCGCCTTTCACCCGTAGTCAGCTGGGATAGGCTCCAGCTTGCCTGCGACCCTGTAGAACAGGATAAAGCGGCTAGAGATAATGAGATGAGATGAATGTACTGAACAATACAATAGAGGCTTTGCACAGTCACGTGACCCCCATTGCAACAGTAACTATGCCACCATGACATGAGGCATGCTTGTAGGGCTTCATTCAGAAGAGATCATTGTTATTGATTGGTATAGGAAGCTTTTGGTGTGTTGCTGGATGTGCAAATCGTTCTGAACAAAACAAAAGCATCAGATTTTTTTTTAATTTACCAAAAGTAATTCAGCATCAGGAGGAAAAAACTACAGAGGTTTCTAAATGTAGAAGGGAAAAATGGCTTGTAAACATTCAGCAGGACTCTGTCTCGAATGGAGAGGTCAAAAACCCTATGGTATGCTCACTTTATTTCCATGATGGTAAGAATTAAAATAATAATCTCATCTCATTATCTGTAGCCGCTTTATCCTGTTCTACAGGGTCGCAGGCAAGCTGGAGCCTATCCCAGCTGACTACGGGCGAAAGGCGGGGTACACCCTGAACAAGTCATCAGGTCATCACAGGGCTGACACATAGACACAGACAACCATTCACACTCACATTCACACCTACGGTCAATTTAGAGTCACCAGTTAACCTAACCTGCATGTCTTTGGACTGTGGGGGAAACCGGAGCACCCAGAGGAAACCCACGCGGACAACATGCAAACTCCACACAGAAAGGCCCTCGCTGGCCACGGGGCTCGAACCCGGACCTTCTTGCTGTGAGGCGACAGCGCTAACCACTACACCACCGTGCCGCCTAAAATAATAATAATAATAATAATAATAATTCCAGAACTGCAGCAAGATGCTCATTCTCATACAGTGAAGTGAACATGAACATCATCACAGTGGCTTGGCCTAGCCTAACCTTCGCCGAGACTTAAAGTGTATTTACATTCAGGGATCCTTTGGGGCATGTTGTGCATGCACTTGGGGCCCAGCTGTTATGGGAAACACCCAATATTGATTTGAGCACAATCAGCATGCACACATAAGGATGCTGTTTTCACAGAGACTTTGTGAAGCATTCAGTCAGGTATGCGGCAGTAGATGGATATATGTGCAGGAAGAGCGTTTATTAGCAGGTGTGTTATTTACAAAAACAAAACACAAACGAAACTGAAAGCAGAGTCATAAACATGGCTAGAAACAAATGTGACCGTGATAATGTTAATGCTTCGCAAAGCCTCGCTATGCTTAGGCTACATCCACACGACAACGGCAACAAGATGTTATTTAAAAAAATATCACGTCCAAATGGGCAACGATCAGTAAAATATCAGGTCCATATGGCAACGCAACGCTTGCTGAAAATGATGCAATACACATGCCACACATCTAGGGGCGCTGTAAGACGGTCCCTTCGGAGACACCAGAACAATAGAAGTAAGGACGCACGCGCATAAACTATTATGTGCGAGACTTCATATTAGCCACAAAGTCAGAAAAATCTGTTCATAAAATTACATTATAATGACCAAATACAATGAAAAGTATTTTTCCAGTCTCACCTGTGAAAGGTAATCCCATGTGATTTCGTTTGGACGGTAAACCTGTTGGTACAGTTAAACGCAGCACATGAATGAGGCATCTTTATTCTCCGCTTTGACCCATCCAATAAGGCGGCGAGGATGACGTATGATTCTACGCGGAAGGCGGCGTCTTTAATGGTCCGGAATAAATTGAATGCTACACGTTGATGGATTAATTTGTTCTTCTACGCCCTTTTTGAGGAATGTATTGTAGGACTTAAACCAACATCTGAAGAGGTGAGATCACTCCTTTTTTTTCCCTATTTTTGCTGGCGGGATTGACTCTGCCCTAAGGGTTATTCTCTCTCTCTCTCTGCACCATTACACAATAAATATTCACAGTGAAAATATTTTGTAAGCGCGTTTCATGAACCAAGTTATAGGATTTGTTGACAACTCGCATCGAGTTCGTTACACTTCTACTCGGCGTGAAGCGCTCACAGTCATGTGGTTGTGACGTCATCGTAAACAAATCCGTTCTACTCATCCAGACGACTTCACAATGGCAACGTTGCCAGATCTTTCCACTCTGGAACCCGTTCTCAAAAGATTGCGTTTTGGGGCACCCAAAACGCAGGTGCCATGTGGACGCCAGGCCGAAACGATAAACAATTGTATCGGATTCACCTGAATCCATTGCCGTGTGGACAGGGCCTTAGAGGCACATGCTGATTGCGCTCAAATCAGCATCAGATGTTTCCCATAACGACTGGGTCCTGTGAGCGAGTGTGCCTGCTCGAGCGTGCGAAGGCATGACAGTCAAGTGTTTGCCTGCTGTGTGACCACAACTTTTAGCTCGCTTGTATATCACCATGCATCATCACCAAACATCTAATTTTCATTGATAAAGCATCGCAAGCTGTAGTGCGATTGTAGCTTTATGCTCATTCACTTCATTGTGTAAGAATGAGCACCTCGCTGTACTTTGTCTCTTATGCTCATCTCTCTGTATAAGAATGAGAACTTTGCTGCACTTTGTATGTTTGTGAGCCATTTTTCCATTCCATGTTTAGAATTACTTTTGGTGAATTAAAAAAAATCTGATGTCTCTTTTGTCCAGAATGATTTGCACATCCAAAAATGCAGCAAAACCTTCCCATACCAATCAGTAACAACTAATTCATCTGAATGAAGCTGCGATGGCAGCATAATTACTGGGGGGGGTCACACGACAGTGCAAAGCCTCTATGTACCATAATCGTTACATCCTCACAAAAGACCGATAGAATCATGCTGTATAGGCTTGTTTCTGTGAAATAGTGTTCAGACTATATAGTTTCTAAATATAAAATGTACAGCAATATTCACTGTGCAATGACACAATATGCATAAAAGGATATTATATATGGAAATTTTATTCTGAAAAGTGCAATCTGAGAAAAATGACTAATACAATCAAGCAAACTGAGATCAACACATTGACCTAATGTGATTGCTTATTGATGTAAAGGACAAACATTTAAACAAAAGTATATGGGAGACAACTGGAACAATACAACAGCATGGAATAACTGTTTACTATTGTATTTATACTCTTAATAAATCCCAATATTAGTACAAGTCTTTCAGTCACAATTCTTGGAATCTAAGACTCTTGCTTTGGACATAAAATTGGAACTTGGATAGCCCTATTACCATTACATTACCTGGCATTTAGCAGAAGCTCTTATCCAGAGCAACGTACAAGTGAAAAAGTCAGGTACAAGAAGTGCTGAACTTCTAGATAAGAAAGTTCTAGTGCCAACTAAACAAGTGACAGAATAACACAGTGTAATATTCTGTTGAAGTACCAACACTCTGCAAACAGCCAAGGACAAATGAGCTGATAAAGTACAACTAAATAGAGAAAATAAAACTCCAATGCTAACCCCAGGCCATACAATACACAGCCTGGGTTGGTCAAAACCGATGCGTGGTTACACAGTGGGCAGGGAAGCAGGGGAGAGGTGCAGCCTAAAGAGGTGGGTCTTCAGTCTGCGCTTGAAGGTGGTCAGGGAGTCGGCAGTTCTGACCTCAATGGGAAGGTCATTCCACCAACGGGGAGCCAGGAGATATAGCAGTCTTGAGCAGGCTGGGCAGGAACAGAGAGGAGGAGGGGCCAGGGGTTAGGGCCAGCATACCTCCAGAGTCTGATCCCTACACACCAGCCAGATCCTTGTGTTCTGCTGCTATCGGTCACCTGGCCCCTCCTCCTTTCTGCTCCTGTCCAGCTCGCTCAAGACTGCTGTCTCTCCTGGCTCCCCGTTGGTGGAATGACCTTCCCATTGATATCAGAACTGCTGACTCCCTGACCACCTTCAAGCACAGACTGAAGACTCACCTCTTCAGGCTGCACCTCCCCCCTGCTTCTCTGCCCACTGTGTAACTGCATATCAGTCTTGGCCAACCCAGGTTGTGTACTGTATAGCCTGGGGTTAGCATCGGAGTTTTATTTTTCTCTATGTAGTTGTACTTTGTCAACTCAGTTGTATGGTTTTCCTTAGATGTTTTCTGAGTGTTGGTATTTCAACAGAATATTACACTAAGTGTTATTCTGTTACTTGCTTGGTTAGCACTAGAACTTTCTTGTCTAGAAGTTCAGCTGACTTTTGCACTTGTACATCGCTCTGGATAAGAGTGTCTGCTAAATGCCAGGTAATGTAATGTTATAGTGATGTCCAAAACAAGAGTCTTAGATTCCAAGAATTGTGACTGAAGAACTATGGAAAAAGTCACCATCATTCAAGAGTCGGTGTGTGTATAAGCAAAAATAAAATACATATTTATTTGTAACAAGCTAAGTTCTCTAAAAATATATCTACTTTTTAAAGTAAATTCATAATCTATATCATGTTAAACAAAACAATGAATAATTAAAACTCTTGAAACATTGAAGAAGAAAAAAAGACCTAAAAGGTGCTGTTAAATTTACTGGCAACAACTCTTTTTACTGGTGTACACTTTTGTTGAGGTACTGCACAAACATATTGGCTATCTGTCCAATGTTCTCTGTTGGGTGCATCTTGGTGTAACTGATGAACTGTCGCCGAAGTTTCCTCAGTTCAGCTATGTTGAGGCTTCTTGTTACACTGATGTGTTTTGGAGGTTGAGGAAATATTGATAGGCGTCATTTGAATTCCAACAACTAATACATCATCATTAGAAGCCATTAAGAAGATGCATACCATACTATAGATACATATATATTTCCAAATGTCATCTTCAAACCACGTTACTATGCCTATTAACAACATTTAAAAGAAAATTCCAGGATTTTTTTAAAAAACATGGGCCCGAATGATGGCCAGATGAATCCAAGGCTTCGAAGAACGTGTCAAGTATTAGAGGGTGTGCCAAATGAAACCCTGCTTTGGGACATGTATCAAGTTGCAGAAAACCACATGTCTGATGACAAACCATACCTCGCAGAACAAGAGCAACACTGGTGGTTTGTCCACAGTGTCAAGTACCAGATATATGGACGTGAAGTGCTGCAATTCATGTGTTGTTAGTTTGTAGGCTGGTGCATTGTAAATTGAGACTCTGACAGGGTTTTTGTTTGTTTGTTTTTAATTATTATAATTACTCTACAACCACAAACCTGGATGCAAAATAAACTAAAAGTAATAAAACTATATTTAAACAGCAAAGAAATACAAATTTATTTCGTATAAAAACTATTTTCGCACAATCTGTTTTATGGGTGTTTTTCACAGGTATTGTTGCTCATTTATGCATTTAAATATATTGCAGAGTTTGTAACGTTGATCTTATTTGTGATAGCCTTAAGCTGGAGCCAACAGCAAAAAGATATTCATCTCTATGGAAACATTTTACAATTGTTTCAACTGCTAAGGTAAAATGTACCATTTATTATTATCTCATCTCATTATCTCTAGCCACTTTATCCTGTTCTACAGGGTCGCAGGCAAGCTGGAGCCTATATTGGGTTATTATATGCAACCTTCAATCCCATTACATCTGTTCAATATTTACATTAGGTTTTTAAATATTGAACAGATGTAATGGGATACAGTAGGGTTTTTTTGGGTGGCACGGTGGTGTAGTGGTTAGCACGGTCGCCTCACAGCAAGAAGGTTCCGGGTTCAAAGCCAGCGGCCGGCGAGGGCCTTTCTGTGTGGAGTTTGCATGTTCTCCCCGTGTCTGCGTGGGTTTCCACCGGGTGCTCTGGTTTCCCCCACAATCCAAAAGACATGCAGTTAGGTTGATGTGGGGCGGCCTTGGGCTGAGGTGCCCTTGAGCAAGGTACCTGACCCCTGACTGCTCCCCGGGTGCTCTGGTGTGGCTGCCCACTGCTCTGAGTGTGTGCATGTGTTCACTGCTTCAGATGGGTTAAATGCAGAGGATGAATTTTGCTGTGTTTGAAGTGTGCATGTGACGAATAAAGGTTTCTTTCTTTCTTAATCCCAAGATGAGTTGTGTTCCTTCACAAAAATTAATATTTTTAGTCCAGTCCCACAAGCACATATGTCCCAAAAATGCATCAGTCCCACAAGTACGTCTATCCATTTTCACAAGCACATTTCATCCTACTACTCACTAAGGACAATTGTAGTTGTAGTAATACCATTATTACAATCTATTACGTTGTCAATTCCTTAATACAAGACAAAACATTAAAAAATATAAAATTACCAATTCTATATCGTAAAAAATATATGCGCACACACACACACACACATTATATATATATACACACACACAAGTGCATCTCAAAAAATTTGAATATTGTGAAAAAGTTCAATATTTTCCATCAGTTATTTAAGAAAGTGAAAATGTTATATATTATAGACTCATTACACATAAACTAAAATGTTTCAAGCATTTTTCTATTTTAATTTTCATCAGTATGGCATACAGTACAAAAACATAAAAATCTCAAAATATTAGAATATTTCATTTCGAGTTTGAGTAAAACAGTATGAACACAGTGTATCTCTCTGTCTAGTTCAGTGCACACAACCACAATCATGGGGAAGACTGCTGGCTTGACTGTTGTCCAGAAGATGATCACTCAGTACGTTTACATGCACGTCCAAATCGAGCTACTGTCGGTAATCGAGCAAAGGGTCCCAGCAGGGGTGCCAGAGAAATCCAATCCTACATGCACAAGTGAAATCGGGCTATTGTGCAAGGTGCATTGTGCACCCGAGCCACACGTGGCGCTACACGCCCCATCGTGTTGGTATGCTTCCGGTTGTCATCATGAAGAGCTATAGTGTTGCCAGATACTGCTGACGTATTCCAGCCCAAAACATGTTCAAATCCGCTAAAATGCACTTAAAACCCCCCAATCTGGCAACACTGGCAGTTCCGTGTTCAAGCTGTTAGGCTTGCTCTAACAGACTGTATGGCTACAAACTGTCCGGCGCAGACCACTGTTTTGTAAGACAACTTATTTTGCACAATAATATTTTTCTAAAGTCCATTTTTTGCTTACAAAAAATATATATATTTTTTGCTTACAATTTAACTTATGTCTTAATAAACACAAAAAGTTCAATTGTTTTGTTTTTACTGACATTCTTCAGATGTTGGACATATATTTGTGTGTATATACACACACACACACACAAATACAATGACTTGTTTATGTACACAATTCACAGCTATGCAACAGCTGTACAGATGTATTTGGTGATACAGTAAGTGAGCTAAATTTTAACAGTGCAAACAATGCCACAAAAAGAAAAGATTCATGCCGTTGTCATGATCCGTTGTCATGCCGACCGAGGCTGTTGTGTTTCCCTTGTGGTCTCGTCACTCGTCACTTCTGGAAGGGGCAGTGCTGAAGTAAGTAGCTCGAATACGTAGCTCAATAGGGTATACATGCACTAAGTAGCTCGGCAGAAATCGCATAATCTAGGTCGTGTAGCTCGATTCCGAGAAATCAAGTTCGGTTCAATTTCAGCCGAATTAAGGTGTATACATGGCATTTTGAACTTCGATTTCAGTCGAGCAACGGCAGAAATTCGATTATCTCTATGTGCATGTAAACGCACTAACTGATGCCCTCCACAAGGAGGGTAAGCCACAAAAGGTCATTGCTGAAAAGGGTGGCT
Source organism: Neoarius graeffei (assembly GCF_027579695.1). NCBI lineage: Eukaryota > Metazoa > Chordata > Actinopteri > Siluriformes > Ariidae > Neoarius > Neoarius graeffei. The sequence continues at coordinate 67,338,423 of NC_083574.1, read as the reverse complement.
GGAAAAGGTGCACAAGCAACAGGGATGGCCGCAGTCTTGAGAGGATTGTCAAGAAAAGTTGATTCAAGAACTTGGGAGAGCTTCACAAGGAGTGGACTGAGGCTGGTGTCAGTGTATCAAGACCCATCACGAACAGACATCTTCAAGAAAGGGGATACAACTTTCGCATTCCTAATATCAAGCTACTCCTGAGCCAAAGACAATGTCAGAAGTGTCTTATCTGGGCTAAGGAGAGAAAGAATTGGACTGTTGCTCAGTGGTCCAAAGTCCTCTTTTCAGATGAAAGTACATTTTGCATTGAATTTGGAAATCACGGTTCTGGAGTCTGGAGGAAGAGTGGAGAGGCACAGAATCCAAGGTGTTTGAAGCCCAGTGTGAAGTTTCCACAGCCTGTGATGATTTGGGGTGCCAAGTCATCTGCTGGTGTTGGTCCACTGTATTTTATCAAGTCCAAAGTCAACACAGCCATCTACCAGGAGATTTTAGAGCACTTCATGCTTCCATCTGTTGATGAACTTTTTGGAGATCCTGATTTCCTTTTCCAGCAGGACTTAGCACCTACCCACAGTGCCAAAACTACTACCAAACGGTTATTGAAGTAAACAGACACAGGTGCATCTCTGTAGGGATTCTTTCCATGTTGTCAGACACTTTCAATAACATTATGAGCCTGTCAGTGGTGAAAAGTAGTGGTTTACTTGGACATAGATGCTTGCTTGGTTGGATTATGTTGTGTGACCATTTTGTGGTTGCTGGTTATAATGTTCATTTTATAATTCATGCATAAATGTGCTAACAGCAGCATAACCTGTCAAACTATAGTAGAAGAATATAAAATGGAATCGTATTACAAACCACATATTTGGTTTACAACTTAGAACAGTTGGCATTTATTAAAATGTATTATTGTAATTATTATTTAAAAGATTAATCAGTTTCAGACTACTCTCAGACTGTTAGAAGACATGATCAGTTGGTGCACCTGGACATTTGTTGTTTCTTGCCAGTATATGCAATGGCCAGACAAGAATGAATACCAGAATGCATTTTATTAGAAAACACATGCTGTCCAAACTAGTTAGCAAAACAATAAGAAAACTAGCTTAAAACATGACCTTCAGTATCAGACCCAGTATATTGGTGTCTGGCTAATACTATACTGCATAATTCTCAATGAAGTATAATATTGTAGGCTTAAATATAATGTGACAAGTAAACAGATAAGAGAATACCTGACTGCAAATCAAATTCTGATCTCTCAACTTCACAGAGTCGCGGTTTCTGTATTCTGTGCACAAATAGCTTACTTGTTCTGCCACGTTAGCTGTTATAAGAGTTCAGATTTTAATTTAAACTAGCAGTTATGGAGAATTAGAATTTTATTATTTTTGTTAGTCAGTATCACTCACTGCTGCTTCTTCAAATGCATTGGTACATGTGAGTTGGTGGTTGTGCACTTAATTTCTGTGTCCTTCATTCAAAGGCTGAGAGGGACTCACTCACTATCCGGTTTAACGTCACAAACACCACCGGTGTCTTGGACGCTGCACAGCAAGTCTGTAATTCCTTCTTCCAGAAGTCCCTGTCTAAAGCATCTTTGGGTATAAGGCACCACTTCTTGAGGTCCTGGTTGACCAGCTCACACCAGGTCTTGCAGGCGCAGCTCTTTTTCCTTGATCCATCCACCTGCTGGGACATGACCCTTCCAATACAAGAGGCGCTCCGACGGACGTGGCCAAACCACTGTAGGCACTTATATCAAAAGGTCGGCATCAAGCTCCACTCGGCCAAGTCTCTGACGAAGACAGCAGAGCTGACCACATCATCGGGCTTCACGCTACACATCCATCTCAGCATTGCTCTCTTGTTCCTCTCCAGGCGCTTCACATCCACACTTCTCAGGGGCCAACTCTCAATAATGTACAGCACACAGTGTACAGCAAATATAGCAAACTGATGCTAATGGAAGCTTAAGTCTTCAATGTCAGGCGTTTATTTTTAAAAAATCATCTGATTTTAGATCTCTAAATTATTAGAAAAACATCATCTGTTTGTCAACACCTAGATGTTGATCATCTCACAAAGGCAGTTGTTGGATCAGGCATTCTATATGCAGAATGTACAGTATTGCCAATGCCAAACTGACAAGGTCTTGTTTGGAAAGTTGGAATGGTCAGGCTGGAACATTTACTGAAATCTAGTGATTTGAGGTGGATTTACCAAGATTTTACTTTGGGTGGTTGCATGGTCCAGCCTTTTAGGTGGAAGACAAATTCCTGTAGATAGTCATGGATATCAGTCATCTGAAGGGCTAGGTGTGAAGGCATTGAGGTTTTGGGCCACCTTATCGAGTTATCTTGTAGAAACTCCTGTTTTGGAAGGTTGATTTCTTCTTTGATGTCTCCCATGCAGTTATTTCTCCAGGCATCTTGGACACCCTTTGTGGCAGTCCATTTTGATGGGAAGCCCCTTGGGCATCATATAGTTAGCTTTGGCTGGGTGCTCATGCACTATGGTGTGGCGATGACGTTGCCAACCTGCAAGTCATTCCAAATTCAAATTTCACCTCATATATTAGTAAAAGGAGAATCAGAACAAAGTCCGTTTCCCCTATGCACACCCACTGTTTATGCTTGATATCATGTGGTTAGACTTTGCACTTGGTCTTTGACAAAGATCATTTGCCTGTTTCTGGGTTTCTTCTAGGTAAGTTTCTAGAGCCTTTATCTGACAGTCCCTGTTTCTGAGCTCTGTCGTGGCCTCAGATTGAAGTGCTTCAGTTTGAGTGAGACATTCTGTAAGATTTTGCCTGGCAGTGTTTGCCAACTGCTCATGGAATCAGTTTGGAGATGAGTAAGGGACTTTGAGGTTTTTCATTTTCCTCTATCACTCTTCATTTTTCTGGGCTTTTTGTCTCTGTATTTCTAATTCTGATATTGTAATGGGATGGGTATAAGGGAACCAAGGACTTTTGGCAATTCTTTGTTCACATATTTTTAAATCAGGTGTGCTGGAATGTACAGTGGTGCTTGAAAGTTTGTGAACCCTTTAGAATTTTCTATATTTCTGCATAAATATGACCTAAAACATCATCAGATTTTCACACAAGTCCTAAAAGTAGATAAAGAGAACCCAGTTAAACGAATGAGACAAAAATGTTATACTTGGTCATTTATTTATTGAGGAAAATGATCCAATATTACATATCTGTGAGTGGCAAAAGTATGTGAACCTTTGCTTTCAGTATCTGGTGTGACCCCCTTGTGCAGCAATAACTGCAACTAAACATTTCTGGTAACTGTTGATCAGTCCTGCACACCGGCTTGGAGGAATTTTAGCCCATTCCTCTATACAGAACAGCTTCAACTCTGGGATGTTGGTGGGTTTCCTCACAAGAACTGCTTGCTTCAGGTCCTTCCACAACATTTCGATTGGATTAAGGTCAGGACTTTGACTTGGTCATTCCAAAACATTAACTTTATTCTTCTTTAACCATTCTTTGGTAGAACGACTTGTGTCCTCAGGGTCATTGTCTTTCTGCATGACCCACCTTCTTTTGAGATTCAGTTCATGGACAGATGTCCTGACATTTTCCTTTAGAATTCACTAGTATAATTCAGAATTTATTGTTCCATCAATGATGGCAAGTTGTCCTGGCCCAGATGCAGCAAAACAGGCCCAAACCACGATACTACCACCACCATGTTTCACAGATTGGATAAGGTTATTATGCTGGAATGCAGCATTTTCCTTTCTCCAAACATAACGCTTCTCATTTAAACCAAAAAGTTCTATTTTGGTCTCATCCATCCACAAAACATTTTTCCAATAGCCTTCTGGCTTGTCCACATGATCTTTAGCAAACTGCAGATGAGCAGCAATGTTCTTTTTGGAGAGCAGTGGCTTTCTCCTTGCAACCCTGCCATGCACACCATTGTTGTTCAGTGTTCTCCTGATGGTGGACTCATGAACATTAACATTAGCCAATGTAAGAGAGGCCTTCAGTTGCTTAAAAGTTACTCTGGGGTCCTTTGTGACCTCGCCGACTATTACACGCCTTGCTCTTGGAGTGATCTTTGTTGGTAGACCACTCCTGGGGAGGGTAACAATGGTCTTGAATTTCCTCCATTTGTACACAATCTGTCTGACTGTGGATTGGTGGAGTCCAAACTCTTTAGAGATGGTTTTGTAACCTTTTCCAGCCTGATGAGCATCAACAACACTTTTTCTGAGGTCCTCAGAGATCTCCTTTGTTCATGCCATTATACACTTCCACAAACATGTGTTGTGAAGATCAGACTTTGATAGATGCCTGTTCTTTAAATAAAACAGGGTGCCCACTCACACCTGATTGTCATCCCATTGATTGAAAACACCTGACTCTAATTTCACCTTCAAATTAACTGCTAATCCTAGAGGTTCACATACTTTTGCCACTCATAGATATGTAATATTGGCTCATTTTCCTCAATAAATAAATGACTAAGTATAATAATTTTGTCTCATTTGTTTAAGTGGGTTCTCTATCTCCTTTTAGGACTTGTGTGAAAATCTGATGATGTTTTAGGTCATATTTATGCAGAAATATAGAAAATTCTAAAGGGTTCACAAACTTTCAAGCACCACTGTAAATTATTTAAGTAAACTGGATGATGCTTAACCTAGTTGAGTGAGTGGAATAAACAAAAAGAGCTACAGTATATGAGGTTTAGCCTCACCCCAACAATGCCAAGTTAAAGATGATCTGTATGCACAAAGGGACTGCACGCAAAATTTAATGACTGCAACGCACAGGCTGGCTGGGTCAAATTTGAAAATGTAGCCAATGAATGGCTTCACCCAACCAATTGAGTCTCAATGCAAGGTTTGTAATGAGCACCTTGGATGATGATGATGATGATCATCATCATCATCATAATCATCTTCATCTTCTGACTGTTCCCATTCGGGGTCACCACAGCAGATTTGTTCCACATATTTGATTTGGCATAGTTTTTACACTGGATGCCCTTCCTGATGCAACCCTCCCCAATCTATCTGGGCTTGGAACCAGCACCAAGTATGCAAGCCAAGATGGTGGTGTAGCTGTAGCACGCAGCAGCCTCTCCAAATCCAAAATGGTGCTTTTTTGTGTCATTTTGTTCCTCTGCGCGACCCTGTACAGCACATGGACATCAGATCAACTGGTGTTCATCTCTACCATAGCCAGACACTCCTTCAATACAGACACCATGCAAAAAACATCATAAAAGATGATCTGCTAGAGAAGCTAGGTGACCTCGGCCTGCTGCAAGGAACAGGCCTCCAGTTTGCCTGAGGCCAGTGACACAGAGAGGAGTCACCGGAAGTGGTGTGTGAGGAGGCAGAAATGTGGTAAGCATGGGGGTGTCCGTGCTAGGCTAACAGCTAACCCTAGCCGGCTGCCCCCCCATCCATTCTACTCTCCAATGTCTGCTCTTTGGAAAATAAACTAGACTATATCCGATTCCAGCGGAGTACCCAGCATGAGTTTAGAGACTGCTGTGTCCTCATTTTCATGGAGACATGGCTCAACGACCAAGTTTCAGACACCACCATTCAAGCTGGATGGGCTAGCTTCGTTCTGAACCAAGAGAGATGCAGCTCTGTGTGGTAAGACTCATGGAGGAGGCTTGTGTATTTACATCAACACAGAATGGTGCAGGAATTCAGTGCTAGTCTCTGATTAATGCTCATCATTAGGGGAGTTTGTGACTGTTAGATATAGACTGTTTTATTTACCATGGGAATTCACTTTTGCATTCATAACCAGAGTTTACATTCCCCCTGGTGCTAATGCTCAGGAAGCGCTTTGTGCGGTGCTATCAGTGAACTGCAGAATGCACACCCAGATGGACTGTTTATTGTCGCTGGAGATTTCAACCATGTGAATCTTAGGTCAGTGCTCCCTAAATTTCATCTGTATGTGGACTTCGCAATGAAAGGGGTGAACACACTGGATATTGTTTCCACAAACATTCCTGGTGCATACCGGGCGGAGCCCTGCCCCCACTTTGGCTGCTCAGACCACATCTCTATTATGCTAATTCCAGCATACAGACTGCTCATCAGATGCTCCAAACCTGTTCTAAGGCAGGTGAAAACCTGGCCAGAAGGAGCCATCTCTGCTCTCCAGGACTGTTTTGAGAGAACTGACTGGGACATGTTTAGGGAGGCTGCAACCAATGGCGACTGCACTAACTTAGAGGAGTACACAACATCAGTGACCAGCTACATCAACAAGTGCATTGATGATGTTACAGTCTCTAAGACCATCAACACTTGCCCCAACCAGAAGCTGTGGATTACTGCAGAGGTGTGTGCACTACTGAGGACCCAAGATGCTGCCTTCAGAGCAGGTGACAGAGTGGCCCTAAGAGCAGCGAGGGCCGAACTGTCTCAGGCCATCAAAGCAGCAAAGTGCACACATGCCCAGAGAATCCACGGCTACTTCGAAGACAGTGGCAATACACGGCACATGTGGCAGGGCATCCAGGCCATCACAAACTACAGGGCAACACCACCTGCCTGTGACAATGATGCCTCCCTTCCAGATGTGTTGAACAGCTTCTATGCATGGTTTAAGGCACAGAATGGCATGGCAGCAAGGAAGATCATCCCTCCTCCCAACAACCAGGTGTTGTGTCTGACCACAGCCGATGTAAGGAAAACTCTACACAGAGTCAACCCACAGAAGGCTACTGGACCAGACAACATCCCCAGTAAAGTGCTCAGAGGATGTGCAGACCATCTGGCAGATGTTCTCACTGACTTCTTCAACATCTCCCTGAGCAATGCCATCATTCCTAAGTGCTTCAAGACCACTACCATCATTCCTGTGCTGAAGAAGTCTTCAGTGTCCTGCCTCAGTGACTATTGTCCCATTGCACTCACACCCATCATTATGAAGTGCTTCAAGAGGCTCATCATGAGGTACATAACGATCCTGCTGCCTCCCTCACTGCACCCCCTGCAGTTCACGCATCACCGTAACCAGTCAACAGATGATGCCATAGCCACCACCTTTCATTTGGCTTTTAGTCACCTGGATAAGGAGGACATGTACGTTCAAATGCTGTTCATAGACTTCAGTTCAGCATTCAACACAATCATCCCTCAGCAACTAATTGGAAAGCTGAGCCTGCTGGGCCTAAACACCCCAGATTGGGAGCAGAAGTTCCAGCACCACCATACTGAGCACTGGGGCCCCCAGGGCTGTGTGCTCAGTCCACTGCTGTTCACTCTGCTGATTCACGACTGTGCAGTAACTCACAGTTTGAATCGCATCAAGTTTGCTGATGACACGACTGTGGTGGGTCTCATCAGTAAGAACAATGAGTCAGCATATAGAGAGGAGGTGAAACAGCTATCGGACTGGTGCAGAGTCAACAACCTGTCTCTGAACATGGACAAAACAAAAGAGATGGTTGTTGACTTCAGAAGAACATGGAGTGACCATTCTCCACTGTACATTGATGGCTCACTCATGAAGAATGTCAAGAGAACCAAATTCCTTGGTGTTCGTCTGGCAGAGAACTTCACCTGGTCCCTGAACACCAGCTCCACAGTCAAGAAAGCCCAGCAGTGCCTCTACTTCCTATGGAGGCTGAGGAAAACCTATCTCCCATGACCCATCCTTGCAATATTCTACAGAGGGACTATTGAGAGCATTCTGAGCAGCTGCATCATGGTCTGATTTGGGAATTGCACTGTCTCGGATTGCAAGACCCTCCAGCGAATAGTGAGGACAGCGGAGAAGATAATCAGAGTCCCTCTTCCCTCCATCACGGACATTTACACTACATGCTGCATCTGGAAAGCCACCAGTATCATAGCCGACCCCACACCCCCCTCACACAATCTCTTCATCCTCCTGCCATCTGAAAAAAGGTACTGAAGCATTCGGGCCTTCACAGCCAGACTCTAACAGTTTCTTCCCACATTATCAGACTCCTCAACTCTGAGGGACTGGACTGATTCTCACAGACTGTTGAACACACCATTCACACTGCAGTCTTTGCACAGTGGACAATAATGCACCATTGCTTACAATGTTTACAATGTTTACGATGTCTCTCTCTCTCTCTCACACACACACACTGTTTACATTTATTTATTCCTTTTTTCATATACTACCTCAATACCCCATGCCATCAGACTCCTCAACTCTGAGGGACTGGACTGATTCTCATGGACTGTTGAACACACCACTCACACTGCAATCTTTGCACAGTGGACAATAATGCACTATTGCTTTACAATGTTTCTCACACAAGGTTTACATTTATTTATTCCCCTTCCATATCTTACCTCAATATGCACACTCAACTCTGCACATTATGTTGTGTCTGCAATTTATGTTGCTTGTGTCGTTTATTGTCTGCAGTGTTGCACTCTTGTACTTTGTTGTATCGTAGATTGTAGTCCTGTGATGTTTAACGTAGCACTATGGTCCTGAAGAAATGTTTTGTTTTAACTGCTGTACTGTACAATATGATTGAAATAGCAAATTAAAAAAAAAAACCTTAACCTTATGCACTGGCTTGTACAATCCCAGTGGCTGGCTATTTTACCTAATCTGCATGTCCTTGAACACGTAATGAGCACCTTGGATACTAGTTAAAATTTACTTTAGTGTCTAGTGGGTATAGTCGAGTTGGCACAATTTGTGTCCAGTTGCTGAGAACCCCTTTTTTTTTAAATGGCAAGGCTGTCAGAGTAAGGACCGTGAGAGTGAGGCCAAGTTTACATTAGACCGTATCTGTCTCATTTTCTTCGCGGATGCACTGTCCGTTTACATTAAACCGCCTGGAAACGCCGGGAAACGGGAATCCGCCAGGGTCCACGTATTCAATCCAGATCGTGTCAGCTCCGGTGCTGTGTAAACATTGAGATACACGGATACGCTGTGCTGAGCTCTAGCTGGCGTCGTCATTGGACAACGTCACTGTGACATCCACCTTCCTGATTCGCTGGCGTTGGTCATGTGACGCGACTGCTGAAAAACGGCGCGGACTTCCGCCTTGTATCACCTTTCATTAAAGAGTAAAAAAGTATGAAAATACTGATGCAAATACTGCCCATTGTGTAGTTCTGATTGTCTTTAGGCTTGCCATCCTTCTACTTGCAAGTGGTAAGTGATATGCGCTGGGATCACACACACAGCGGCTCAGTCCCGAATCACAGCTTGTGCACTTCACTCGCGTGCTCTGTGAGCTGCGCAGGGCCGGAGTGCGCACCCTCCAGAGGGCACTCGCTGTTCAGGGCGGAGTGATTTGGAGCGCAGGATGCCTGCGGAGCCGAGCGTATCCGTGTATTGGTGTTGCTGTGTGCACGTAAATCGTGTATTGGTGTTGCTGTGTGCACACTAATCGTTTTAAAAACGTTAATCTGATGATCCGCTGATACGGTCTAATGTAAACATGGGCTGAGGCACCACAGAGCAATCAATGGGAAAGAGACTGTCAGACAACCCAGCTTTAGAGTCCCACACGGATTGCATCAAAATGTCTAACAAACGGTTTGTCACAATGCTTGCATGTCTTGAAAAGAAAATTTTGGATTGGGTAACAGCTTATTCTTGAGTCACATGATGGGTGAGAGAAGAGTAGGCTATTGTTCCTGACTCAATTTAGAAATTAGCAAATGATATTCCAACTATTTAATTTCTTTTTCTATTCTTATTTGCCAAATGAAAGAACAGTGTGCTACTGTATTATCTGATACCTAGTAGACATTTAACTGGTTCTCTTAGGACAGAAGTCATCCAAATCTATCCTTACTTTACACGGTCACTGATAACCTTGTCAGATACAGGTTAATTACTGCAGTTTACTTTTAGTTTGCTTAGGGCTATCTGTGGTTCATTACACACCCTAGAGAGAGAGAGCCAAGACAACTCTTTTGGTCTCTATGAAATAAAACTGTTTCGTTACACTATGACCATCTACAGAACCGAAACTTAAAACATGCAAAAACACACTCAAGCAACACTGTTTTGGCTTAATTCAGTACAAATGTATGCCTGCTTTCTCTACCAATGCTGTAGGGAAAATTAAGCTCAAAGGGGGATTTAAACGATAACACAGAATTATTACACAACCTGAATGGACTACTCATCCATCAAAATAGTTTAATAGGTGTACTGTAACAAAACTCTTCTTAATGCACAGTTAAACAGAGTTTCAGTTCTGGCTTAAGGGAAAGGTTGATTGTGAAAAAGCTAGGGAGCAAAAATCGATACAATTTAGTGACAGAAGTGTGAGCAAATAACAGCAAAGCCACAGAGCTTTATATAAAGGACTATTTCTACAGACAACTATGACCAAACTAACACATATGCTAAGACATTTAAACAATACAACAAATAACACAAACACACAATGACAGTGGCCGAGAAGACTTGAATGAGACCACCAAAAGAACACAATATCACAGCACAATACAACTTAAGATGCCAGCGTGCACGGACGGAACAGCTTCTATGACTCTAGCCAGTGATGCTAATTTTTGTGTCAATGTCTGTCAGAGACTGTAGTTTAGTCAGTCTCTTGCATTATTACAGCTGTAAAACCTTTATGGTTTTGGGCTCAAAGAGGAACTTTGTAATATCGAAATCATGAAGAGAGAAGCTATGTGGCCTAGGACTACTACGCGGACAAAGGCACAACACAGCGTCACGTGATTCAGCTATCTGGGTAAGGGGGCACTGCAAGTGGCGTGAGAGGAGCCAGAAGCGAGGCAGGCGAGCGGATGTCCACTGGAGGCTAAAAGCTGACCCGAGCTGACCAGCTCTCCCGTCAGTACTACTGGCTAATTTAGGCTCTCTTGACAATAAAATGGACCACCTTAGACTCTGACTAAAGACCCAGTCTGAAGCAAGGAACTGCTGTGTGCTTATCTTCATGGAAACATGGCTGCAGAACAACGTCCCCGACAAAGCTATCCAGCTACAGGGACTAACATCATTCCGCGTGGATAGGAGCACTGAGACTTCCGGTAACGGCCAGAGTGGCAGACTATGTTTATATCAACAATGACTGACATGTTAATATCTCAGTAATTGCTACCCATTACTCACCACTGCTAGCAGTTTTTAGTGGTGAAATGCTGGCCGTTTTATCTACCACAGGAATTTGCCGCTGTTATAGTAATAGCTGTATACATCCCTCCCAGTGCTCATGTTAATGAAGCACTGGGTGAGCTCCATGATGCCATCAATGGGCAACAAATGGCCCACCCTGATGGCTTTTTCTTTGTTGCCAGGGATTTCAACAATGCAAACCTGAAAACTGTAGCACCAAAGTTTTACCAGCATGTCAATTTTGCCACAAGGGGAGACAATATGCTAGACTTATTTTACACAAATTTCTGACTCACACAAAGCCATCCCCCTGCCCCCACCTTGGGTCACTTGGTTCACCTCTGTGTCCTGCTTCTCCCAGCATATAGGCCACTGTTGAAATGCTCCAGGCCAGTTCAAAGAACCATCAGAGCCTGGTTGAAAGGAGCCACTTCAGCCCAACAGGACTGCTTTGAAAGCACAGACTGGAAAATGTTTAGGGAACTTGACACCTATGATCAGCACATCTGCCTAGAAGAACAGTCAAGTTTATTTGTATAGAACTTTTAACAATAGACATTGTCGCAAAACAGCTTTACAGTAAATTTAAATTTACAGACTTTAAACATGAGCTAATTTACAGCTAATTTATGAATATACAGACTCTGTGACTGGGTACATACAGAAGTGCATCAAGGATATCATTACCATAAAGACCATCATCACATGCACCAACCAAAAGTCATGGCTGACCGCTGGGGTCCATATCCTGCTCAGATCAAGAGATGCTGCCTTCAAGTTGGAAGAGGAAGGGCCTCTCAGGCTAGGCAAGGGCTCAGCTTTCCAAGGCCATCAGGAAAGCAAGACGCCAATACATAGTTTTCACATGACGTCACAGAGTCTGGGATTCCCTAGTGGCGGCCATCTTGTGGGTCAAGCTTACTGTACGGGTCACTGAGCACACATTGTAGCGCGTGAGTTACATTCATTTATATATTATTTACATTTATTTAAAGCTAGCAATGGTGCAAACTTGTTGTATTCATGGCTGTCGTAATAGGTCAGATGATGAAGTCAAGCGGAGCTTTTATGGAATTCCCACTGTACGGGAGTACGAAGGCGAGCAAACAAAGAAACTCAGCATACAAAGGATAAATCTATGGCTTGCGAGAATCAACCGCAAGGATTATCAGCCTTCCAAACACAGCAAAGTCTGCTCCGATCATTTTATAAGTGGTAAGTTGTTTAAATAAACAATCAATTGTGTTTAAGTTTGTTTTTGGAAAACATTTTAGGTCTATTCTGTATGATTTGATTTGTGTTTAATCAACCAGGGATGCAAACAGCGCGCCTTTTGGCGGATGCCGCCTTTTTCACGGCTGAATCGCGCAGATCCGATTTTTTTTTTTTTAGGGGGGGTGTTGGAGTGTCAGATTATAATTTCAAAGTAAATTCTGTATTAAAATGACTAAATAAGCAAATCCGTTACAGTCCATGAAACAGGAAGTATAAGGATGAGAAAAAAACAGTTTAAATCGCGCAAATGTGCGCAGCTTTCCGATTTAAACCGTTTTTTTTTCATCCTTATACTTCCTGTTTCATGGACTGTAACGGATTTGCTTATTTAGTCATTTTAATACAGAATTTACTTTGAAATTATAATCGGACACTCCAATGCCCCCCCTAAAAAAAAACATCGGATCTGCGCGATTCAGCCGTGAAAAAGGCGGCATCCGCCAAAAGGCGCGCTGTAGAATATATAAAGTTGTATACATCAGACAGCCTTTAAAGTTTGATGAAGTCAGTTTCAGGCTTTGGAGCAGGCTTTGGCAGCCCTGCATAGTCACTTGAAAATGCATCTTTGTCCACTTCGTAGGGGTCAATTCCCCCAATCAAGGCCAGTTTGGCTGCATACCGTTGTCGTGAGATGTCGTCTAATGTATCTATATACTGCTGTTTGCTTGATTTTGCCGACATTGATCTTTATTTTAGAAAACTGACTATATAACTTCATAAATTCGTCCGAGATAACGTAGCCGGTAATGGCGATGGTTCGTTTTGTTTGCCCCACAAGATGGCGGCTGGAGGGCGTTCTCCAGAATGCCGTGACGTCAGTGAAAACTATGTATATGCACTGATGATTAACAACCACTTCTGTGATACTAAGGACTCCAGATGCATGTGGAAGGGCATCCAGGGACGAACAGATTATAAAAATAAATCACTCTACATGCCACCCATACCACCCAAAATGATAATAAAAAAAAAATCACTCCACAGTGACACCCATCTCCCAGACATGCTAAAAAGAGTATATTCTGGACCAATTTTGTGGTTTTTTTTATATGAAAGTATGTCCCTTTACACACTCATCAAGAAAGGTAATTTTGCACAAGGGCATCTGTCTACAGCAGAAAAAAATAAAATAAAACGCATCTGGAAAAATCCCAAGGGAGTCTGGAGCCAGAATCGTGACGTTATCTGGGAAGCGCCAGCAGGCTACGCGAGCTTTGCACGGTTTAAGTGCACAGCCTGTGTAGACCAAACACTCCCATTTCTCCCTCATTGTCTGGTCTTTTGGAAAACGATGAGTACTAGTCCTATCAAGATTGGTGTTACTACACCCTCCTACGATACATCTGTTAACCATTTTAATAATTACTTGATAACGTTGAAGAAATTTGCAGAAAACCACTAGGTCGTTTTCTCATAAACAAACCAGCGCTGATGTAGGATTCAGAGGGAGGCATCCCGCAGATGACGTCATGAAAATCAATGTTTTCCTGGAAATTCAAATGCAAAGTTTTTTCAGAGGTGGACCAATTCGCCTCAAATGGCTTGATTTCAATTGAATTTTTCTGGTATTGTGCAAGGTAAAAAAATTGCAGACAATGCAGAATGTTACAGATATTTGACCAAAGTTTAATATAAAATAGGAGAATTACATTGATCTTGCTCCTGAATTTACCCGTGATATGCCCTTTAAATGACTTCTATGTATGGTTTGAAGCTCTAAACAATACATGGGCATGCAAGTCCATGCCCACCCCTGAGCAGTAGTTGCTCTGCCTGGTTCCAGCTGATGTGAGGAGGACACCATCTAGAGTCAACCAAAGCAAAGCTGCAGGCCCGGACAACATACCAGAGTGTGCGCTCAGGGACTGTGCTGACCAGGTGACAGGTGTCCTCACAGACATCTTTAACATCTCCCTGAGCCAGGCTGTGGTCCATGCGAGCTTCAAAAAGACCATCATCATCCCAGTGCCAAAGAAGTCAATGATAACGTGTCTTAATGATTACCGCCCAGTAGCCCTAACTCCCATCATGATGAAGTGCTTCATGTGTCTGGTCAAGAGACACATTCACTCCACTCTGCCCACTTTACTAGACCCCCTCCAATTTGCATACCACCCCAACTGTTTCACTGACAAAGCTATCTCCTACAGCTTGCACTCTGTTTAATCCCATCTGGACACAAAGGACACATACATTAGAATGCTGCTCATCAAATTCAGCTCAATATAACCATCCTCCAGCAGCTGATTAGGAAACTCTCTTCTGGACCTCAATACTCCACTCCGCCACTGGATTCTAGACTTCCTGACAAAGACAGCAGTCAGTGCGCATGGGCAGCAGAAAATCAGGGATCACCATGCTGACCACAGGTGCCCCCAAGGCTGCAAGCTCAGCCCACTGCTGTTCACGCTGCTTACCCAAGTCGAAATCCAACCTCATTGTCAAGTTTGCTGATGACATGACAGTAATGGGACTCATCAGCAATGACAATGAAACACCATACAAAGAGGAGGTGGAACAACTGGTGACCTGGTATTGCAACAACAATCTGTCTCTTAAAGGGATCCTCTGGCGGATTTACTCTTAAACTTATGTTAAATAAAAGTATTTGAGATTTCAAAAGTCAAACATTCATTTTCAGAGACCAAATAGTGTTCTAGAAAAAGTAATTTTTATTAAAATATGTACAAGTATGCGATGGAGTGGTGTAGTGGTAGCTCGCAACAGCTTCAGTCACCTCAGTGAGTTTTTAGTATGAACATCTAAGTTTACATTTTAGTATGGCTTTACCATTCCAATTTGAACCAAAATATCATGAAGATAAAATGGTGGATTACAAGAGTGATTCCAGTGGAGAACATAATAACGAAACAGAGCTCAACTCTGAAGATAGCGTTCAAAGAAGTTTTAGCGTGGTGGTGTTGTGGCTAATGCCAAACTATGGAAACAGACGAAATGTGTATTTCTTGCCGTGAATTGCGGTCCCTATCTCATTTAACAGAAGGTATTGTGTCTGAATCAAATGCTCTACACTGAAAGAAGTTTCATCGTGATGTTGTAGATAATGTACGACCTTGGAAACAGACGAAACGTGTACTGTATTTGTTGCTGCGTATTACCTTGACTTAGAGTCTCGTTCAGCACAAGGTATCTTGTCTAAATATGCTCATCTGTTTAAAATGGAGATATTATGAGTCAGTTCACGCGATTTTTTTTTTTGTTTTGTTTTAGATGCGGAATGTGTTTTCTCTCAGCTTCTCTCCAGTGTTTCTGAATCACGATGTTCTTTGGACTGCTCTTGTTTCTCTTCATGACAGAGAAAGTACACATCTCCCCAGACCCAATAGCATACTGAATGAGTAAGTCTGAAGTAAAAGATTTTTTTGGTCCAATTTTTAAAGATTATTTATAAATTAATTTTTTAAGACAAAGACTTTTTATTTCTTGGGTCTCTGCTCTATGCAGCTTAGAGACAATTCACTTGGTGGACTCATGGCTATGTGGGGAAAACAGTGAGGAGAGTTATTCCAGCTTGTATTGTAGCAACAATAAGAAGAGAATTCCCTGACCTCAGTGACTGCAATACTGGTTTCAAAAGTTATAATGATGAGAACACTGAAAATGAAATTTTGACTGCTTGGGAATTTTAATGCCAATTGTTATGTTTATTTATTAGTTTATTACAAAACATTTATACAAAATGTTTGCAATTCTTACTGCACAAGAACAGTTGATTTTATTAGTGGTTTATAAAAACTACTAAATACACAATGTAGAAAAAAAATAATTAAAATAAATAAATAAAAATAAAATTTAAAAAGTATTAGCTGGGCAGTGAATTTTCTGGTCACTTTATTCCACTTAATCTTGTATCGCCCCTCACCTTCTCTCTCCCCATCTGATATTATTGCCTGAACAGAGAAACACGGAAAGCAAATTAATTTTTACACTGTGAATGTAGATATTACATTCATTACAAACCTTTTTTTCATGAAATAATACAACAATTTATAATGAAAAGACAAAGTAAAACTTACACGATTCCTTTCTGCATTCTTGCTGTGATCCAGAGCAGCAAGGTGTGTACCAGCCACCATCATGTCATACCTGAAATGCTGGATTTTGGGAAGGTACTTCAGGTAGAGTGACTGATATACTGCCAACATAGTTGTCACCACTCCAAGACAGCACTGTTTGAGATCTTAAAGAAGCCTTTATCTTTTATTATCTTGGTCAATTCCGTATGGGCTAGAGAGCTTGGCTTCATCCATTTCTTCTTTTTTTGTAATTCTGGTGCCAATGGACCATGTTCACACTCCCTGTAATAACAGCCATTGGTGGCATTTCACAATGCGATGTGAAGTAAATGTGATGAAGTACATCTCTCCACCAAGTTGTCTGGGTCCCCACCACAGGAATCAACTGACCATCAGAAGTGACTGACTATGGACTGATTCCACTCAAGAAGTTCACTACAATTTCTATGATGCAGCAGCAATCTTTTTAGTTACTGCCTTTGACAAGTGCCGAGGATCAATTTGGTGAATCTTGTTAGGGTGTTCCTCTCTCATACTTTATCTGGATGTGTCTATCTGTTGAAACACCAAGCACCTCACACTCACTTTCAATCCTTGATAATGTGGTAATGAATCCTTGCTTTTCTAAAGCATTGGAATTTTTCACATCCATGACTTGTATTACTTCAAAGTCAACTACTTTATCTGTATCAATGTCCATCATTGTGTAAGTGCAATATTTGGCACTGTGTCCAGGTGAATCTGCATGGCCATCACCAGCAAGCATAAGGGGTTCACCCTGTTCTCTAATGCATCACTTCACTTGTTCTTGTTCTTTCTGCCATTCATTGGCAATGGCAGGTAGAACATAGTCTCTTCTCAGTGCATAAAATGTTCCACTACTAACATCATGCAAATTCAGTCGTGAAGCCAACTATTGAAATTTTGCAAACATAATACCACTCATTATGATTACATTTACTGATCCCTTGGCATTTTTCAATTCTTTCTGTGATTTCCATATGTAGCTGCAGCTAATTAATTTCCACAGTCATTAGAGTCCCTTCATTAGTATGCATTTTTCTGTCTTTTTTATCAATGGGACAGCCACATGTAGGACAGTGTTGGAGCAGTAGTTGTAATTTCCCTGCATGGACAAGGAGTAGCTCACTATCAACAGCTTCACTTTAGTCAGATTCTTGAGAACTCTCAGTTGTTTGTGTTTCTTGTGATGAGGAACAGAACCATTCAGAGTCACTGTCAACAATTTCTTCACTTTCAGTACCATAGAGTTCGAACGAATCATCTAATGGGACGTGTTCATCTCCCAACAAAGAACACTGGATAATCTTGTCTTTGAAGACAACTGTCTCTGTCTGGATTTCAACACTGACTGGTTCACCTGTTTGCACAGCAATATCCCTCTTTCTGGTCAATTCATGTTCCTAGCACATAAATGAAAATGAAACTACCATGAAATAAAACTTCAGAAATTTCAAATGAGTGAATTTCATGCAAAATGTTCTGAGTAATTCTCTTATCTGGAGTATAGCAGACTGTACCTGAAACTCAATCAAATGCTTCGTCTCTTGATCCATCTGTGTTTTCTTTGTTGCACCTATTTTCTTCCAGTATACTCTGAAGAGCCTACAATGCATTGGAATACCAATTACAATTCACCAGGTAAGACACCAATAATATAAGACAAATAATCATGGTAGAATAAAGTTGAAACTAACCTCCCAGTGGTGTTGTCTCTGTTGCCATTCAACAGTGCATCAGTGGACTTTTGGAGCTGAACGATGGGCAAATATTGTTGGCATGGCATCGTCTTATCTTTTTTTTATTCTGGAAGCCCCCATTAATCTTGCCTTTAATTCTTTTCACTCATCAAAACAGGATGATTCAAAATGTTTGAAGCATAAGTAGGGCACCGCAGGCAGATTGTTTTGAGGCCTTCCGATGGTAGGAATCCATTTCTTGTGAATAGTCTGATGATTCCGGCCAGGTAAATGGTGAAAAGATATCTTCTCACCCTTCTTTTTAGTATCATTTTGGCATTTAAGCATACTTTTTTAAAAACCTGTAAATTTGGTAAAAATACTTTAAAACCTAGCAAAACCATGATGTAAGCATAGGATATAAACAACCGAGTTACTCCAAGCTTCCAGTATGCCACATCGCCACATACATCACTTCCGCAGGAGGCCCATCTGGTATTTTAACAAAAATTAATTTTTCTTTAACATTGGGCTCAGAAAATGAATGTTTGACTGTTGGACTCTTAGAATACTTTTACTGAACATAAGTTTAAAAGAAAATCTGCTGGAGGATCCCATTAATGTAGACAAAAGAGATTGTTGTTGCTTTCTGGAGACGATCGGCTGACCGCCGCATCTCCCCTGCTCATAAGTGGCTCTGTAGTATAGAGAGTCAGAAGCATCAAATTTCTTGCCATGCACATTTCTGACAACCTCACCTGGTCCATCAACACCAACTCTGCTGTCAAGAAGGCACATCGATGTCTTCACTTTCTGTGGAGGCTGAAGAGAGCCAGCCTTCCACCACCCATCCTCACAACCTTTTACAGAGGAAACGTGGAGAGCGTCCTAGCCAGCTGCATCACTGTGTGGTTCATGAACTGTAAAACACTGGAATGCAAGACCCTACAACGCATAGGTGAGGACAGCTGAGAGGATTATAGGGGTCTCCCTCCTCTCCATCAAGGACACCTTCCAAGAATGCTGTGTACACAGAGCCTCTGCCATTGTGAAGGATCCCTCTCAAAGTCTGTTTGACCCTCTGCCATCAGGAAGGAGGTTCTGCAGCATCAGGACCCGCACTGCAAGGTTCTGCAACAGCTTCTTCTCCCAAGCTGTCACAACCCTGAACACCCTCCTGGTGCCACCCAATACCTCACTCCCATTATAACCTGCCTCTCTCATCCCACACCATACAGAAACAGGCAACGGACATTCCAAGCGTCTGTGCTCTATCACTCAAAAAAGGGAGAATGGACACTCTATACACAAACTTCACAATGGACATTTAAACACACAACTGCACACAATCACTTGACCTGTGCACTAGCACTTTATTCTTACATCTCTACCTTTTCACACTCATCACACCTGCCTCAGCTCTTGAATTATTTAATATTTACTGCTTGTCATGTGTGAGGGAAATTTAATGGGCGAACATTATTATTCTCTGTGTTTCTGTATGTTGAGCTCAAGTGACTTAATGGATAAACATTATTATCCTCTGTATTTCTGTATGTTGAACTAAAGTGGCTTAGTTACTGAGAAGAGATGTTTTTCCACATGCTGTAATCGCTTTTCTGTGGCCTTGGTGGTAATGAGCAGGGTGCTTGAGTTCGTCCTAACTACGCACCTTCTCATGATGTAACCACCTTTCCTGACCTCGGTGGTGATAAGCAGGGAGCTTGAGCTCTCCCTAACTCGCATCCGCCTGCACACCAGAGCACGCCAGGTGCACGCTTTAACAAAGCTTCATAGAAAATCTTGAGCCAATCACGTGAAGACACAAGCAGTGAGCGAATGCTTTCAGAGTATAATAGATAACATTCCTAAAACACAACTCAGAGTGTGCGTACTCTCGGCATCAGAAGTGGTGTCTTCTTTTCTTCTCTTTCCTTTCCTATTTTATATATCTGTTATATGATCTACTATAATAAATGACTGAAAAGACAACTGCTAAGCATTCTGAAGTGTTTATTAGAAATTTCCATTACAATTTGGCGTCCCCTGGGTGGGCCCTATGCGTCTGATCCTTGGATGACAGAACACTCCCAAGGCTATGGTGCGGAGCTGAGAACTCGGACGAGAGACCAGGCCATCAGGGCTCACCGAACCAGTAAGTGATAACTTTGCATTCTTGTGTAAAGAAATTAGTGGAAACAGTATTTAAAGAATGATACAAGAAATGGACAGAGATTTGTCCTAGTATTTAAAAAATGATATAAGAGACGGACAGAGATTTGTCCTAGTCAATAAAGAATGATAAGAGATGGACAGAGATTGTCCCAGTCAAGGAAGACTGATATAAGAGACGGACAGAAGTTTGTCTGAGCCCAGGAGGACTGCTAAGCTGTGGTACCATCAATAAGTTTGCCGAAACGGATAAAACACAATTTTGAGACAATAAACCGCGAGTAGTTTATTGGGTTGTGTAAGAGAATTATCCGCCCAAGTGACGACTGGGTAACGGCTCACCTACTTGAGCGAAGGAAGTACGGGTGCGTGTCTCGACGGACTCACGTTCAGCGATTCGTAACTGGGAAAGAATTGAATCTTGCTCCCTTTGTTCTGTGTGAACAACTGGCCCGTCGGAGGAACGGGATAGAGAGGTTCGATCATGAAGTCGCAAAGACACACCGGTGTGCACGCAAAATATTGATGAATTAACAGAGTACTGTCCTCCTCCAAATTCTGAAACAGAGAAACAGATTTTGTACACATGCGTGAGTTGTCTTTGAGGTTGTTGTGCTAAATGATACCTACTTTGGTTTAAGACAAATGTCAGATAAATTGTTTACTAATAAGAACATACCTAAAGGATTATTGTGTCGCATTTTTGGACATAGTCCAACTTGCTCTTCTTGTGATCCTGAAAAAACTCAGCCATTGTTGTCATAACCTATTGATATAACAGTGTACAATGAGGAACAGAAACAGTAAGTTAGGGAAAGAAAAGAAAAAGCAAGTAAGTGTGAGGCTACATGTGCTATAATAAGAATTGGCTGTTCCTATGACAGCCCAAACATCCAGTTTATGAAAACCTCGTATGGCGAGGATTATTTGGCACAGTTTGACATATGGGTAAAGGACTTAGGATTCCTTGAGAAGGGCAGTTTTAGTCCCAGGCAGATAGGACAGTTAGAAGAAAAGTTGAAACAGAAGGAAAAAGAAGAGTCTGCAGATAATGTTAAGTTCTTAGGGGACTGGAGGGCGTTTTCTGCATGGAAAGAAGAAACACTTAAGAGAGAGTACAAAAGAGAGAAACGACAGGCAGGGCTCTCACCCTCTTCTCAGTGTTTGAAATTTCAGATGGACCCTGACCTGGAGTCTGCCCCACCACCCCGACACACACTGCCTCCTCAGCAAGGCAGAGCATCATTCCCACAAGTGCTTCACCCACAGAAAGGGGGAGAAGTCGAAACCAAAAAAAAACCTGAGCCACTGGAATCTCTCCCAGCCCTCCAGCCGCCTCCAGCATCAGCGCCTCTGAGCGCTTCTCCGTCACACAAGAGATCCGGTCTTGCATATGGCGATGGAAAAGACACCCTCCTGGACCTGACCACGTGCTCACCAGTGGGTCCACAAGGCCGTAACCTAAAGTCTGAAGTCCTTCATCTTCCAATGATGGAAGTGGCTGGAGCTGATGGCGTACTTTTAGTCCATAGACCCTGGGCGACAGCTGACATGAAGGAAAACATGGCTTCTCTTCCCAACGTGAGAGAGGTAGGAGGAAAGAGATTTGGTAACAAACTGTTGATGTTTTGCAGAGAATTCCAACCGACCACCCATGAACTTCGCCGCCTGCTCATGATCAAGATGGGTATAGATTGGAACAAAGTTTCCAAAGAGTGGCCGGAAGCTGACCAGCGAGCGACTACACCAGACTGGAGCGCGGCTGGCAATGGTGAGTATAGAGATACCATCACTGCTCTCTGTGCTCGTCTGGACAGTACTTTTCCCTTGAACGTAGACATTACTAAGATCAGTATGTGTAAGCAAGAAGATGTGAAGTGGTGTCAGCGTTTCTCGCCTGTCTCACCGCTGCGCATGAGAAAGAAAAAAAAAAAACACAGTGGCCTGACCAGACCCGTGAACCTGGCTGCAGTGGAGGGCACTCCTGAGCCTCACCAAGATTGAGCAGTATGCTGTGCATGCAGAAAAGCTGCTGAAAGAGAAGGAGAAGACAAAGTCTGCACAAAGAGACCAAGACCTACACGCCGCCACTCTCACTCTTTTCCAGACTGTTCAACCTGGAGAAAAAGGAAGAAGAGGAGGGAGAGGTCAAAGTAGGGGCCGAGACAGGATGACCTGGAGTGACTCGTCCTGGATAAAAGGTGCAACCAGCTACAACTGCAATCAGAAGGGACACATTGCTCGATTTTGTCTCCACAGTAGCAGCCAGAAGCCCTGTGAGGAGTACAGCAAAGCAGACTGATGGGCGGACTCCGGGAATGGGCCCCGCACAGAGAACAGGGGAGGTAACACACACACAGACACACACACACCTGATAATACACATACACATAGACAGGAGCATTCACATAACGTTAAACATATTAGTAGCAGCACCTGCATGCAACAGCAAGACTACACGGAAACGCCCGATACACCAGTCCAGATAGATACACCCGAAGCTGCATTAAGTTTGTTAAAATACACAACTACTCCCTTCTCTAAACTCCCTTGTATGCCCCTCACTGTATGTGGGCATGTGTTAACCTTTTTAGTAGATTCTGGAGCAGGACACTCAGTGATACAACATGGGGTACTTCCAGTAGACCCACCGCTCAGCTTAAATTCTATTCAGACAATGGGCATCTCAGGACGACCTGTAACCGAAACTTTCTCAGTCAACCTCCCGTGTGAAATCGAGGGAGGAATAGTTATGTCCCACTCATTTCTCATCTCATATACATGTCCAATAAATTTGTTAGCACGTGATTTAATGTGCAAATTAGGAGTAAATCTCACGTCCACTCCAGATGGACTAACTATTGAAGTAAGTGAAATGTGCGGTGTGCAGTATGGGTTTGGAAGCCCTCTGTATGCGTATGTCTGGTGGCTCTGCTCAGATCAACTCACACAAACTCCAAACACCTTGTACAGCTTGCACACTTGAACACCTCATCAGTTGACACAGATTATATGAAAGAGGAAGATTTGCATTGCACAGCACATGTTCACCAAGGGCAAGATGTGGAGTTTGAAAAGACTTGGTTTGCAGACCCCCATGTACGTGAAAGATTGACCCTCAAAACTACATATTGGTCTAAACATTATTGCGCTGTGCAGGTCCATTTTACTCATTGTCCGAACAACTGCATCAATGTTCATCGCAGTGTTCTCAAACATGTTATATGCGGCCTCGTGTCAGAGGACTTTGAGGTCGGCTGCTGCCAACATGATTTCTTTGACATCATTAATTCTATATCCCATGTCTCATTACCAAGGCCACGAGCCGCCCATTGGAAAGACGTGGGGAAGTGGGTCAGGAAGTGTGCAGTCGATGGCAATGAATGGTCCCAAACAGAGGACCCTAGTGTGTTGTTTTGCCAAAAGCTTGGGGTCTACAAACAAAGTCATGCTACGTGTGTGTATGTTAAGCGCAGCGTAATATTAGCCACTGATGACCAGGGTCCTGGGGACCCCGGCCATAGTGGCCTGTTTGTCTCTGTTTCCACAGGCATAACTCCAGCAGAGGTGCACCCCAAATTGGCGGGAGTTCCAAATTCCATTTGGGCGAAGGGTAAACATGATGTGGGCCTAATAAAGAATGCTGAACCAGTGGTGGTCACCCCCAAATCAGATTTCAGGCCTAGACAGACCCAGTACCCACTCAAACCAGAAGAAATCGCAGGTATAAGACCGGTCTTTGATTCGTTGCTGAAGGCAGATGTAGTTGTCCCTTGCCAGGACTTTCCATTGTGCACTCCTATTTTTTCCAGATAAGAAGGCAAGAAAACCGTCCCAGCCCGATGAGTGGAGGTTTGTCCAAGATCTGCAAGCAGTCAATGCTGCGGCTGTCCCGCGCGCACCTGACGTCCCTAAAGAGTGCTCTGCAGACCACACCCACTCTGGGACTGCCTGACCCCAATAAACCATTTGTTCAAACTGTCGATGAAAAGAAGGGTTTTATGACCTCTGTTTTTTTGCAGAAACACGGGGATAGATTGAGACCTGTAGCCTACTTCTCCAGCAGGCTGGATCCAGTGGCAGCTGGACTTCCTGTTTGCCTGTGTGCAGTTGCTGCAGCTGAAAAGGCGGTAACTGCTTCCAGAAATATTGTGGGGTATTCTAACCTCACCCTTTGGTCCCACATGCTGTCTCCCTGCTTCTGTTGGAGAAAAAGACGTCACATTTGTCAGCACAGAGATGGTTGAAGTATAACACGATCATACTTGATATGCCTAACATCACTGTGAAACGTTGTACTGTTCTGAATCCTGCCTCTCTTCTCCCTACAGAGGACGATGGAGAGCCACATGACTGTGTTGCTCTCACTAATGATTTTTGTTCCCCCAGGGCAGACTTAAAGAGTGACCCTTTGGAAAATCCAGACATGATCCTCTATGTGGATGGTTCAGCCTCCAGAGACCCAGAGACGGGAAAGAACAAAGTAGGTTTTGCCGTAGTCTCAGATCACGAGGTCCTCAAGGCATCATGTCTGCCCTCGAACCTGTCGGCGCAGGCTGCAGAGCTCTGTGCCCTCATTGAGGCATGCAAATTGGCGGCAGGGCAATCTGTCAATATTTTTACGGACAGTAGGTATGCATTTGGCGTTGTGCACGATTTTAGCACCATTTGGAAACACAGAAATTTTCTCACTAGCACAGGATCTCCCATTGCACATCATAAACTGGTCTCTGAGTTGTTGGATGCTATTCTACTCCCTAGAGCCATTGCTGTGTGTAAGTGTGCTGCCCATACTAACAATACTGATCTTGCGTCTCAAGGGAATGCCAGGGCAGATGCAGCAGCTAAGTGTGCAGCCTCAGCTTCCAGTTCACCCTCTAACCTTGCTTTTCCTCAGGTTTCTATCCCTTGTTTACAGCTAGTGGACCTTCAGAGCACTGCCACCCAGGACGAGAGATGAGTCTGGAAACAGGCAGGCTGTATCCTTGCAAACTTGGTCTGGGTTTGTCCCTCGGGCCGTCCCTGTCTACCAAAATACCCTTTCTATGCAAAATTGGCACATGGGCTCACCCATGTGTCAAAAGGGGGGATGGTAGCAGAAGTAACAAAGAGATGGTTCACAAAGGGGTTTTCAAATTATGCTGCGAAATTTTGTAAGCAATGCTTGATATGTGCACAACATAATGCAGGTCAAGGTATCAGACTAACTCAAGCAGCACACCCAATACCAGACAAACCATTTGATCACCTCCAAATGGACTTCATTGAACTGACACTTTGAGAGGGAAAATGGGTCCCTTAAAAATAAACTAAGCAAAGCTTGTGCAGAAACAGGGCAAGGATGGACAAAGGTCCTCCCTGTAGTACTCACACAAATGAGGATGCAAACTAGGCCTAAACATGGGTTAAGCCCATTCGAAATTCTGTTTGGACGAGTACCCAACACGGGGATAGGGCCAGTTCAAGGAACACTGACAGACACCACACTGTGTGATGATGCAATGTTGAATTACTGTGCAACGTTGTCCTCTGCTTTGAAATCTATCCACAAACAGGTAAAAGAAGCACTTCCCAAACCCGCTGAGGGACCTCTGCATGATCTACAACCAGGGGATTGGATAGTGGTGAAGGACTTCCGACGAACCAAGTGGAACAAGCCACGGTGGAATAGCCCATTCCAGGTCCTGCTCACGACCCCAACGGCAGTGAAGGTCACAGGCAGAGTGATGTGGATCCACGCTAGCCACTGCAGGAGGGTTCCTGAACCGGCTGAGCAGGAGGAAAAGAAGGCCTAAGTGACCAGACGCTGACTAAAGCTCGTGAGGAAGAAAGGCATCACTGCATATAACAGTGCAAGTATCACATCAATCACATACGCACCCTCAATAGGGAAGAGTATTTCAGTGTCTAGCCGATAGACAAGTCTTAGGGTTTCGAGTTTCCTCCAAGTCCCGGTGAGGTGGGACGAGGGCTGATAGGGTGTGCCCGCCCTCTGAGCACCAATACACGTCAAGAAGGGCAAGGGTTAACTCGGTAACATTACTGAGGCACTGAACAAGATGCGCAAAGTTGCTGAACAATCACGAGCAGATGAACATGGAGGAGTTGAAGACAGCTGATCGTGTTAGTTCAGTGGATGGAAGACTCTGATTCTATCCACCATACCGGTCCTGGGCTTAGTGATTGTGATGATATGTTTGCTCCCTGTTTTCTGTCAGTGTTGTATGTCTGTGTTTCAGAGGCAGCTGACAAATATTGGTTACCAGATGGTGAAAATAGACTCCGATGACTTGCCTGACTGGCCTCCAAACTCACACGAAGACTATAACCCACCGTTCGATGACATCAGCACAGTTGACATGAAACTAGTCCTGACTTAAAACACTTTCATTATGATTGTTTCCTGTTCTATTATTCCTGATCTATGTATGTAGCTTGCTAGCGTTAACTTAAGATGTCTATGTCTTATAAAAAACAGCCTTAGCATTATCCCTGTACACTCAATGACGTGTTAAGTCGAATCTCTCCGAGAACTATCATCACTGAAACTGTGTACAGTTCTTTTCTTTCCTTTTAGCAATTATTATCCTATAGGATAAAAAGGGGGGAGAATGTGAGGGAAATTTAATGGATGAACATTATTATTCTCTGTGTTTCTGTATGTTGAACTAAAGTGGCTTAGTTACTGAGAAGAGATGTTTTTCCACATGCTGTAATCGCTTTTCTGTGGCCTTGGTGGTAATGAGCAGGGTGCTTGAGTTCGTCCTAACTACGCATGTTCTCATGATGTAACCACCTTTCCTGACCTCGGTGGTGATAAGCAGGGAGCTTGAGCTCTCCCTAACTCGCATCCGCCTGCACACCAGAGCACGCCAGGTGCACGCTTTAACAAAGCTTCATAGAAAATCTTGAGCCAATCACGTGAAGACACAAGCAGTGAGCGAATGCTTTCAGAGTATAATAGATAACATTCCTAAAACACAACTCAGAGTGCGCGTACTCTCGGCATCAGAAGTGGTGTCTTCTCTTCTTTTCTTCTCTTTCCTTTCCTATTTTATATATCTGTTATATGATCTACTATAATAAATGACTGAAAAGACAACTGCTAAGCATTCTGAAGTGTTTATTAGAAATTTCCATTACACATGATACTTGTTGCACTCTTGAAGTACCTTGGTCTGTTGAGAATGACATTTCATTC
Organism: Neoarius graeffei; assembly: GCF_027579695.1. Lineage (NCBI taxonomy): Eukaryota > Metazoa > Chordata > Actinopteri > Siluriformes > Ariidae > Neoarius > Neoarius graeffei. The sequence goes on along the minus strand of NC_083574.1, from coordinate 67,310,937 downwards.
TTCTCTATACGGTGTATGTGGAAGAATGAGAATAAAGTTGAGTTGATGTGTTTATCGTTAAGCCATGAATTTAGGTGGTAGTTTTGTAGTGCCATGGTGGTTCCTAGGTTGTTCCTGACCATCCAAACCAATTTCCTTTCAGCTGAGGGTGACAGTTGGGTTTTCTTGAAGCAAAGTGGTTTGGCAAAGTGACTACACCTCACAATAACTTGGACACAACTGTTTGAACTGATCTTGGAATTTGCAGTTGTTTAGAAACGGCTCCAAGAGACATTCCCGAGTTGTGTACATCTGCAATCCTCTTTCTCAGATCTGCACCGAGCTCCTTGGACTTTCCCATTTTACTGTGTGTTGGTCAATCCAATGAGTGCTGTAAACAAACCCTTTTTATGAAGGCACAGAGAAGCTACCAACTGTAGTCAATCATGATCACTAACAGGACGTTAAGAGGCCTTGGCAAAATAAGAGACATTTTGGAAGTTTCAGCACCTCTGAATTAATAATCTAAGTGAGCGAATGTAAATTTTTGACCCTGTCTGTATAATTTTGACCAGGTGTTTTCAGAAAACCCAAAGAAAATTAAAACTTGTGTGCGCACCAAATTCTAGTTTTTTTTTTATTAAAGATGTATGCTGTACATTCTGCTACAGAAAAAGAACAGTTCAAAGAAATTACTGAAAGCCCAAATATTGCCATGACATTCATATCCAAGATGACATTCATGTCACTGTATGTAAATTTCTGACCACAAATGTAACTACTACATTAACACAAAGATGGTTTGATGGGTCTATAAAGGAAAGGTTGTGTCCGAGTTAAGAGAAGAAAATGTTTTCATGTGCTCTCTTCAACCCTTAGGGGAAAGAATTCTGGTGCATTGGGGGGGGGGGGGGTTGTGCATGTGTATCTGTCCATCTACATTCTGGTTAATTAAGCTGGGTGTTCATAAATTCCTTATCTTGTGAAATTATCCTGAGTTTGTTTCGCAAAAAGGGGGAGAAGTCCATTTCCTGGCAAGGTGCAATTCTGGGAATCAGGATCAGGTCAATCTTTTGGTCGAACTAAGTTCATATTTGGGGTATTTCATCATCTTGACACCAGTCAGTCTGATTCATAGATAAACTCTTGTGAGTTCTAGCATCCTTTTGAAGGCAATACATGTGGACAAGGGTGCCATTTAGTCTGAAATTTTCATTCCCAAAAATTAGGCCCCTGGTGTTTAACCCTCTGGGTTCAGCGATCTCACTAGCAGGATTAAACACCTTTTTGCTAAAATCATTTCAAAGACTCAGATTTTGTCCTACAAACATAAAAAGAGCACCCCTAGAAACTTTGAAGAATGGTCTACTTTCCAAATATATAGGGAGAAACTAAATATATTTTTAGAAATTTGTGAGGGGAATAAAAATGTGTTTTGTACACTGATGAGGAGCTTTCAACTGCTCCCAAAGAAGACAGAGAATATGCAGCCAATCTGCACCTATTCAGGTTTTATTCAGTGCACTCCCCCTATTCTGTGTGGTCACTCTGAGCACTTCTAAATCTCTGAACTTTTCAGGAAGGTGCTGGTGTCGTCACTGCCACTCCGTTTCAGGAAACAGACTGTGGTATTATTCTGGGCAAGTTATTGTTCTCATAGAAACAAAATCCATGCACAGTGCGGGAGTGCTTTTTTAAGATGATGCCTTCTTTGACACTTTTCTGCCAAAGAGTGCCGCTATGTGGACATATGCCCTAAAGTATTTCACAGTGTACACATGTTCAGACTTGAGCGAATTATTTTACCTCCATCAACTCTGAGCAGGCAGAGCACATCATGTACCACTTTCTCTATAGCTAAAATGAGTGTTAATTTTGTCAGCAAAACATTGAACAATAAGTCAATAATTCATTGACTACCTTTTATTCCATGACTAAATTGTGGCAACAACTTAAATGGAAAAGAAAAGAAAAAAAAATCAACAGTGAAAATTAGGGTTAAACCTCCATTCATTATACCCAGACAAGCAAAGACAAAATCAATCAAATAGCTGGCTCAGTTTGGGCAGACAACCTACATTACTTCAAGAGGATTTTTACAACCAGGTGAAATATTCTTCAGCAAAATTTATTACAGTATGTTACCTTTCCTGTTTTACATTCCTGACCATAGTTGGGAAGTGGGGGGACTCCAGCTTGCTAGCTTAGCTGCTCACACAACTTTCACAATGCTACTGGATTCAAACAGTTACACAAGTCCAGACACACACACGGCTTTGATCTAAATGAAGTAACATCTTTATATGAAAATAGTGGTTATCACCATCACAGTACACAAAAGGACATCTTCACTTGACGGATAGCAAAACAGTAACAGAGTTGTGGCTAACTCCATATAACTTCCGCACTGCAGCACCACAACCAGTTGCATGCCAAAAAAAAAAAAATACATCCATCCAGCAATACCCCTCTTGTAATCACCCCTCTTAAAGCTGCAGGGCACATTGTAAGATTGTTATGACTAAAACATTGGCTAAAATTAAAACTGAGTTCTAGTGACTACATCTGGAAGCACTGGAACAGTTCCCATGGAGTACCATTTTTTTTTCAATAACAGGTGCTATGGAACAATGTGTCTCCCTCTCCAGAGCATAGACAGACAGCCCTGCTGCCTCTGATGACCAGAGCCATAGGAGAATACCCATACTCAGATGAAGGTTTTGATGGGCCTCCAATCAGGAGCAGGCTACCAGAGGTATATCCATCTTACTCACACAGAGTGTGGTGCTCAGTCTCATAGTGAACAGGGAAAAGACACTGCTGTGTCTTGAATAATTCTGACAACAAAGTAATTGTCAGGAAAACAGGGGTTTAAAGAGCATCCTCTATTGCACATGGAGCCTTTAGGCTCATCAACAATAACTTTGTAGAGTGACTTACCTACAAGGTCAGTACATTGGTGCAGCAATCTCATTGCCAAGAAACACATACATGCTTAAAGTGGCGCTTGAGCCCTGATTTAGTACAGCAGACCAGGGAAGTCACTCAGGTACACAGTAGCAACTGGAATGGACGATAACCTGGACGATAAACTTTAATGAACCATCAACACTGAGGCCATCAACAGGTAGGGGCCTGAATCTGCTTTTTGGGGAGGCAGAGAGTTTTAAATGTGTGCAGTTGCTCCACATGTTCCACACTGTTGTACCAAGTGCCATTTTCTATATCACAGTGTGCTAGTGTCTTGCAATGAAAAAGGGAGATTTATGTAAGCAAATAATGAAGTACAGTGTCCTGAAATTCTCCAGTTAAATAGTACAAACTTCTATACAATGGTGCTTGAAAGTTTGTGAACCCTGTAGAATTTTCTATATTTCTGCATAAATATGTCCTAAAATATCAGATTTTCACACAAGTCCTAAAAATAGATAAAGAGAACCCAGTTAAACAAATGAGACAAAAATATTATACTTGGTCATTTATTTATTGAGGAAAACGATCCAATATTACATATCTGTGAGTGGCAAAAGTATGTGAACCTCTAGGATTAACAGTTCATTTGAAGGTGAAATTAAAGTCAGGTGTTTTCAATCAATGGGATGACAATCAGGTGTGAGTGGGCTACCTGTTTTATTTAAAGAACAGGGATCTATCAAAGTCTGACCCTCACAACACATGTTTATGGAAGTGTATCATGGCATGAACAAAGGAGATTTCTGAGGACCTCAGAAAGAGCGTTGTTGATGCTCATCAGGCAGGAAAAGGTTACAAAACCATCTCTAAAGGGTTTGGACTCCACCAATCCACAGTCAGACAGACTGTATACAAATGGAGGAAATTCAAGACCATTGTTACCCTCCAGGAGATAGATAGAATCTTTATTGTCATTGCACATCAGGTATACAATGAAATTGCAGTGCTTCTCCAGTCGGTGCATAATAAATATAAAAGAAAACAGTAAAACAGTAAAATTTAAAAAAACAAAAAACAGTAAAACAGTAAAATAGGAATAAGAAGGAGTAAAATAGGAATAAGAAAGGAATGCATATTTACATCATTTACACAATACACTAGCATACACTCTCTATGAGTTCAGGGACCTGATGGCCCAGGGAAATAAACTGTTTTTAAGTCTGTTTGTCTTGCTTTTTAGGCACCTGTATCTCCTGCCAGAGGGCATGAGGGTGAACAGGTGCTGTCCTGGGTGTGAGGGGTCAGCAATGATCGCCCTCGCTCTCCTGAGACACCGTATGCTGGTGATGTCTTCTAACGAGGGTAGGGGACTGCCAATAATGTGTTGTGCAGTTTTAATGACTCTCTGCAGGTTCTTTCTTTGTGCCACAGAGCAGTTGGCGTACCAAGCTGTAATGCAATATGTCAGGATGTTCTCGATGGTGCTGCGGTAAAAGGCCACTAACAGTTTCTCCTCCAGATGGTTCCTTCTGAGTATTCTTAGGAAGTGGAGTTGCTGTCAGGCCTTTTTTTTTTTTACCACCGCGGATATGTTAGCAGTCCAGGAGAGGTCCTCGGCTATGTGTCTCAAGGAACCTGAAGGAGGACACCCGCTGAACACAGTCCCCGTTGATGCTCAGTGGGGCTGGATCCCCCCTGTGTTTCCTGAAGTCAACCACCATCTCCTTAGTTTTGCTGGTGCTGAGCAGCAGGTTGTGTGCAGAACACCAACCTGCCAGCATGTTGACCTCGTCCCTGTACGCAGTCTCATCCCCTCCGCTGATGAGGCCGATGACCGTGGTGTCATCCGCAAATTTAATGATGGTATTGGAGGAGTGGATGGGTGTGCAGTCATGCGTATACAGGGAATACAGGAGAGGGCTCAGCATACAGCCCTGTGTGGAGTGGTCAACCAACAAAGATCACTCCAAGAGCAAGGCATGTAATAGTTGGTGAGATCACAAAGGACCCCAGGGTAACTTCTAAGCAACTGAAGGCCTTGCTCACATTGGCTAATGTTAAATGTTCATGAGTCCACCATTAGGAGAACCCTGAACAACAAATGGTGTGCATGGCAGGGTTGCAAGGAGAAAGCCACTGCTCTCCAAAAAGAACATTGCTACTCATCAGCAGTTTGCTAAAGATCACATGGACAAGCCAGAAGGCTATTGGAAAAATGTTTTGTGGACGGATGAGACCAAAATAGAACTTTTTGGTTTAAATGAGAAGAGATATGTTTGGAGAAAGGAAAACACTACATTCCAGCATAAGAACCTTATCCCATCTGTGAAACATGGTAGTGGTAGTATCATGGTTTGGGCCTGTTTTACTGCATCTGGGCCAGGACAGCTTGCCATCATTGATGGAACAATGAATTCTGAATTATATCAGTGAATTCTAAAGGAAAATGTCAGGACATTTGTCCATGAACTGAATTTCAAGAGAAGGTGGGTCATGCAGCAAAACAACGACCCTAAGCACACAAGTCGTTCTACCAAAGAATGGTTAAAGAAGAATAAAGTTAATGTTTTGGAATAGCCAAGTCAAAGTCCTGACCTTAATCCAATAGAAATGTTGTGGAAGGACATGAAGCGAGCAGTTCACGTAAGGAAACCCACCAACATCCCAGAGTTGAAGCTGTTCTGTACAGAGGAATGGGCTAAAATTCCTCCAAGCCAGTGTGCAGGACTGATTAACAGTTACTGGAATCGTTTATAGTTGCAGTTATTGGTGCACAAGGGGGTCAGACCAGATACTGAAAGCAAAGGTTCACATACTTTTGCCTTTCACAGATATGTAATATTGGCTCATTTTCCTCAATAAATAAATGACCAAGTATAATATTTTTGTTTCATTTGTTTAACTGGGTTCTCTATCTCTACTTTTAGGACGTGTATGAAACTCTGATGTTTTAGGTCATATTTATGCAGAAATATAGAAAATTCTAAAGGGTTCACAAACTTTCAAGCACCACTGTACGTCTTGTTCTAGCCAAAATTGTTGCTGGAGCTAAATTTTTAAAATAGCACTTTCTCTCAAAAATATATGTGGCAAAATTGACACCTCCAAGAGACAGTATGCAAATATAAATGCAAACCAATATTTAATCTTGAAAAAAGTTTCCATTATTATTTTTTTTAATTTGCTATTAATCCTCAGCAACTCTGTTGTGGCCTTTAACTACGTCCCTAATTCTTTGACATACAAATATGAGGTTGTACACAAATATGAGGTTGTATCCTTTAACATGGGAACACCTTCAACAAAAAAGAGACATGTTTGAGAACACTTTGGAATTACCAGGGTTTTTGCATTGACTATTCAAAATGTGGTCTGTTCTTCATCTAAGCCCCAATTATCAAGTTTATGTGTGTCGGAGGTAGTGGAGGCATGAGTGAGAGTGGAAGGGTGTAATGACTGGATTAGTTTAGTCAGGATTCTGATGGCCTGCAGGTAGAAACTGTTCTTCAGCCTGCTGGTTCTGGATTGAATGCTGTAGTATCATCTGCCTGATGGCAGTCTGGGAAACAATCTGTGAGATCATGGTCTGTGGTGATCTGTGAGCCTTCCCCAGACATCGTGTATGGAAGATGTCTGTCTTGTAAGACGAGGAGCTTGTTTCCAATAATTGGTTCAGCTGCTCTCACGACACTCTGGGGACCTTGCGGTCACAACCCTCAAGAGAGTTGTAAAAGCAGCTAAACTCATTGCTGGCAACAAACTTCCAGCCTTACAAAACGTCTTCCATACACAATTATAGACAAACATAGTTTAACTAAACTAATAATACACATACAGTAGTAATTTTCAGGTCTTTCTCAAAAATATTAAGTAATCATTCCAGTGCAGGCTGAAAAAAGTGAACTTTTGTGCTAACTACTTCACCAAAAATTAATTGGAGTCAGGGGTTTCAATTAAGATGAGATTAGAACGTTGGAATGTACAGGTGCTTTGACCTTTAAATAAAGACACACAAAGCCTGGTTATTGAAAAATCTGTTATCAAGAACAAATGTTTAGTGTGAAATGTTTAGTGTGTGAGCAATGGTCCAAAATTCCACCTCATCATGTCAGTCTTATAAGCAACTACAGAAAAGACTTGGTGGAGGTTGTTGCTGCTAAAGAACAAGTTACTAAATTCAATGGTTCACTTACTTTTTCAGCCTGCACTGTGAATCATCTTCTTTTGGCTGCTCCCGACTAGGGGTCGCCACAGCAGATCTTTCGTCTCCATTGCTCCCTGTCTTCTGCATCTTTCTCTACCACACCTGCCACTTTCATGTCCTCTCTCACCACATCCATGTATCTCCTCTTTGGCCTTCCTCATTTTCGTTTGCCTGGCAGCTCCATCCTCAACATTCTCCTTCCCACATGCTCTGCAGCTCTTCTCAGGATGTGCCCATACCATCTCAGTCTCATCTCTCTTAGCTTAATTCCCAAGCTCTCCACATGTGCTGTCCCTCTGATGTGCTCATTCCTTATCCTGTCCAACCTTGTCACTCCCATCGCAAACCTTAACATCCTCAACTCCGCCACCTCCAACTTTGCCTCCTGTCTCTTCGTTAAGGGTACGGTCTCCAATCCATACATCACAACTGGTCTCACTACTGTCTTATACATCTTACCTTTCACTTTTGCTGGGACTTTCCTATCACAAATGACTCCCCCGAAATCCTTCTCCAGCTGCTCCACCCTGCCTGCACTCTCTTTCTCACCTCACTATAGCAGCCCCCATTTTCCTGCACAGTTGACCCCAGGTACTCGAATTCACCAACTTTATGTCTACTCCTTGCATCTTCACTACACTCTCATCCCCATTCTCATTGATGCACATGTATTCTGTTTTGCTACTGCTTACCTTCATTCCTCTTCGTTCCAATGCATACCTCCATCTCTCCAAACTCAACTCAACCTCCTTTTTACTTTCACCACATATCACAATATCATCCACAAACATCATGTTCCACAGTGACTCTTGCCTCACTTTGTCCGTCAAGCTATCCATCACTATAGCAAACAAAAAAGGACTCGAAGCAGATCCTTGATGGAGTCCCACCTTCACCTTGAACCATTCAGTTGTTCCAACTGCACACCTCACTGCTGTTTCACTGTTCTCATACATGTCTTGCACCACGCTAATATACTTCTCATTCACTCCACTCTTTCTCATACAATATCATAACTCATCTCTCGGCACTCTATCGTATGCCTTCTCCAGGTCTATAAACACACAATGTAGCTTTCTCTGGCCTTCTCTGTACTTCTGTATTAACATTCTTAAAGCAAAAATTGCATCCGACATGCTCTTCCTTGGCATAAACCTGTACTGCTGTTCACAGATTGCTACCTCTCTTCTCAGTCTCGCCTCCAATACCCTTTCCCATAGCTTCATGGTGTGGCTCATCAATTTTATTCCTCTGTAATTACTGCAGCTCTGTACATCTCCCTTATTCTTGCATATTGGGACTAGCACACTCTCCATTCATTTGGCATTTTCTCATTCTCTAGGATCTTATTAAACAAGCAAACAAACAAACACAAACAATCTCGTTAGGAACTCCACAGCCATCTCACCCAAACATCTCCAAGCCTCAATCAGGATACCATCTGGTCCGACTGCTTTCCCAGTCTTCATTCTTTTCATGGCTGCCCTCACCTCATCCTTACTAACTAACTCTGCTTCCTGATTTGCTGTCTCCAATGGATCTGACCTTTTCTCTCTTGGATTCTCCTCATTTAATAAATCCTCAAAGTACTCTTTCCACCTTCTTAATACACTCTCTTTGTTTGTCAGCACATTTCCATATACATCTTTCATCACTCTTACCTCCTGTACATCCCTCGCTTCCCTGTTTCTCTGCCTAGCTAGTCTGTACAGGTCTTTCTCTCCTTCTTTGGTCTCCAGTCTTTCGTACAACTCCTGGTATGCATCTGCTTTCGTCTGCACTGTGAATGATTATTCAATATGCTCAATAAAGACTTGAAAAATACTATTGTGTGTGTGTGATTATTTTTGTCAGATTGTGTTTATAATTGTGACATATAGCTATGGAAAAAATTAAGAAACCACTTTTAATGGTGACCACACTTTCTGCCTCAAAAGAAGCCTGTTTTTGTGTCACCCTCCCTGGTTGGTAGTTGTTGGGTGATGGGGGCAGGGAATTGGCCATACCAAATTAGGACCCCAATCCCTAAATAAATAAATAAAATAAAATAAGCACAAAATACCCTTAACCCAGTCACCACCACAGACTGCTATTGACCTGCACTATTCATTTAATGGATACAAGAATTAAATAACCAGTTAAAAATACCACCAATCACATTTACTTCTGAAACTGGAAATTTTCCAGGTACTGCACTCATGAGCACACTGTCCTCCAGATAGTAAGGGTGATGGTGGAAGAGCGAGAGGAAAAGAGAGCCCTGAGATCACAATTTTAGAACCGCACTGTTTAGCTGATTCTTGTGCAAGTTTTATAACTGTTAAATGCCACGTTCATAACAATAGGTTCCTTGCAAAGTTGTACTGCAGAGAAGGTAACACTTTCTGAGAGTATCTCATAGGTGCTTGAACTTCACCAAGCATTGTTACAACTACAACAAACAGCAGCATCTTTGGTGCCAAGAAAGTATTGTAATCTGCATACAAGGAAAGGCACTTATATAACTTGAGAGAGAAAAAAAAATCACTACTTTAAAATTGTCTAAATTGAACTGGGAAACATTGCATGGACACCAAAATCATACCTTGCATCCAAACTGGACATTAAAACCTGTTTTAAGGATTACTTAATTAAATGTATTTTTGTTGACTTCAAATATATTTTATATATATATATATATATATATATATATATATATATATATATATATATATATATATAGTCTCAACTTTGCTGGAAATTTAATAAATCTAAGTATTGTGTCTTGTTAAGTACAATAAGATTGTCATCGCACTTTGTGAATACCTCAATGTTGTTGTTCCCCCCCCCAAACATGCTGGACCAGAATAGAGGCATAACACAGCCAAGGAAAATTTGGACAAAACTTGGAGCTCACATCTGATCTACACCCAGCCAGGACTGGGCAGGAACGACCACGGCTGATATCACTTCTCTACTGCTGATATACTTTAGCCATCATGCAATTAACACCATAAGGGATGCAAAGGATATTTTTTCTGTAGTTCCCGGAATTGCAACAACATCCCCAGGAATCCTTGTCTTCTGGGAGTCAAGAACAGCCTAGGAGGTAAACCCAAACTAGACAGTGAGTAAAAAGCCATCATGAATATAAAAGCATATAATGCAAAGCTAAATGTATACAAGTACATCTTATGAAACAAAAGGGATTAAATCTAGAGGTATACTTGTAGGTCTAAAGGATCAAAAAATAAAATTTTTACCATTAAGACATCTTGCGTAACTCTGTCCAGTTCATATAAAAAGTTGGTAGATGATAGTGGCTGCTGTAAAACACAAAAGATAAAAGGACTGAGAAACAATAGAACATATCATTGCTATACACTAGTTTTACAACTCCAATTCCAAAAAAAAAAAAGTTGCAATGCTGTGTATAATGTAAATAAAAACAGAATGCGATGATTTGCAAATCATGGAAACCCTGTTTACTGTCCCAACTTTTTTGAAAAATGTTTCTGGCACTAAATTCAATATGAGCATATATTTTTTTTCAAAAAACAATAAGATTTCCCAGTTTCAACATTCGATAGGTTGTCTTTGCGCCATTTTAAATGAAATATAAAGTGTCCATGGTTTGCAAATCATTACATTGTTTTTACTTGTTTTACAAAGTGACCCAGCTTGTTTGGAATTGGGGTTGTACTTTTGAACTGTGAGCCACAAAAATGGTGCTTTCAGATGACATCAGTGCAATGTTGCATTTCCTCAAATCTTCAAATTTTGTCACATACACAAATCATACACAGTACGACATGCAGTGAACTGCTTCGTCAAAATTCCATTTTGAATTTCAAAATTAAAAAATGCATTCTGAATTTAGCTCCATAAGTAGCAAAGATAATTAAAAAAGGAAAAGTAGTAAAAAAAGAATGTAATAAATAGAATAAAAAATAAAATGTGATGGAATACTCCACAGTATTATAATTTTTATATCACTGAAGAAAATGCACTTGGAATATATATATATACACACACACACACACACACACACGTACGTGCTTGAAAGTTTGTGAACCCTTTAGAATTTTCTATATTTCTGCATAAATATGACCTAAAACATCATCAGAGTTTCACACACGTCCTAAAAGTAGAGAAAGAGAACCCAGTTAAACAAATGAGACAAAAATATTATACTTGGCCATTTATTTACTGAGGAAAATGATCCAATATTACATATCTGTGAGTGGCAAAAGTATGTGAACCTTTGCTTTCAGTATCTGGTCTGACCCCCTTGTGCAGCAATAACTGCAACTAAACATTTCTGGTAACTGTTGATCAGTCCTGCACACCGGCTTGGAGGAATTTTAACCTATTCCTCCATATAGAACAGCTTCAACTCTGGGATGTTGGTGGGTTTCCTCACATGAACTGCTCATTTCAGGTCCTTCCACAACATTTCGATTGGATTAAGGTCAGGACTTTGACTTGGCCATTCCAAAACATTAACGTTATTCTTCCATACACACACACACACACACACACACACACACACACACACACACACAGTGCTCAGCGTAAATGAGTACACCCCCTTTGAAAAGTAACATTTTAAACAATATCTCAATGAACACAAACAATTTCCAAAATGTTGATAAGACAAAGTTTAATATAACATCTGTTTAACTTCTAACGGGAAAAAGTACTGGTAGTTATGCTGTCATAGTTAGTTTCGCTGGAGTCCCTACTTGCACTCAGCGCAAAACGTATAGTTTCTACTTATTTAGGTGATGTTGGGCATACCTAAAAACCTGTGTTTTCTCTCTCCTTGTCCCTCTGAGTTGCATGTCAATCCTGAGATCGAGATGCTGACCTCTTCTGCTCCTCTGACCTGCCTGATCCATCCTGATCCCTTATGTCTAGTCAGAGTCTCATCACATCACTCCTGTGGAGGATGGCCCCATATGGACAGTTGAAAGTCACACTTGGAAGATGCTCTGGACACTTATAGTAATGCTCTTATGGCTGAGGACTACAGGACTAACTTTAGGACTGCAGTTGTCATGAACAGTTTTGCACTCAAGTTTCCATCAATTGAGTTATAACATCAATGAAACAGACTTCATGTTAAAACTGTTAATGTTATAATCATGTTGTCTGTTGTCACCCAAATGAAGATGGGATCCCTTTTGAGTCTGGTTCCTCTCGAGGTTTCTTCCTCATGTCATCTGAGGGAGTTTTTCCTTGCCACCATCACCACAGGCTTGCTCATTGGGGATAGAGGAGGGATAAAATTAGCTCATGTTTAAAGTCATTCAAATTCTGTAAAGCTGCTTTGAGACAATGCCTATTGTTAAAAGCGCTATGGAAATAAACTTGACTTGACTAGTCATTGAGGCAGGTTATTATGGACTGCTTGGGAACTGGCACTATGGTGGATGTCTTCAGACAGGTGGGGACAGTGCACTGTGATAGGGAAAGGTTGAAGATATTTGTCAATACCTCAGTTAGTTCCACAGCACAGTCTCTGAGGACCCATCCTGGGACACCATCCAGGCCAGCTGCTTTCCGTATGTTTATGTTATGGAGTGTGCGTGTGACATCTGCAGACTGTATGATGAGGCAGCTTGTGTCTCTGGCTGGAGCAGTGGTCATGATAATCCTTGTGCTGTTCCTCTCATGACAACCAAAGAAGTGTTTGTGTTGCTCTGCCAGTGAGGTACTGCTGCTGCTGGTGGTCAGGTTGGTGGTGTTCTGTTGTGATGTGACATATGCCTTGCCATGCCCGAAGGGGATCCAAGTTATTGAATTAGCCCTCAATCCTTCTTCTGTAGGCTGCTTTGGCATCTCTGATACCTCTTCTCAGTTCTGACCTGGCAACACTGTCCTGCTGCCCCCCCAGCCTTGAAAGCCCTGTTGTGGGCCTTTAGCAGTAGTCGGATGTCTTTTGTGATCCATGGCTTGTTATTGGGGAAGACACAGATTTGTTTTGTAGTTGTCACAGTGTCCATGCAACATTTTATGTGCAACAGGACAGTGGAAGTGTCGGTGTCAACGTCATCATCCTCGAATATGGTCCAGTCAGTGCGAATGAAGCAGTCCTGAAGCTCTTCAGAAACTTCACTCAGCTACACTTGTACAACTTTAGTTGTTGGTTTAACTGTGTTGACAATGGGTTTATGTGCCAGAGTTAAGAACAGGGAGATATGGTCAGACTGGCCCAGACGTGGAAGAGGAGATGACATAAACCCATGCTTAAATGTTTCTATAAACATGGTTTAGAGTTAGGCATGTCAGGTGAAAATTCAAATTCAATCCAAATTGCTTGAAACTAGTCTCACCGAATTCAGAAATGAACGAACAAACATTTTAATTCTGTAAAAAGTATCTGTTCTTGAGACATTACAAATCAAAGACTGACAAAAACCCAAACCAGCTTAATTTTTAGAAAACTGTCGTAATATTATGTATTTGGATAATATGGTTCAAAATGGGGCAGCATGGTGGTGTAGTGGTTAGCGCTGTCGCCTCACAGCAAGAAGGTCCGGGTTTGAGCCCCGTGGCCGGTGAGGGCCTTTCTGTGTGGAGTTTGCATGTTCTCCCCATGTCCGTGTGGGTTTCCTCTGGGTGCTCCGGTTTCCCCCACAGTCCAAAGACATGCAGGTTAGGTTAACTGGTGACACTAAATTGACCGTAGGTGTGAATGTGAGTGTGAATGGTTGTCTGTGTCTATGTGTCAGCCCTGTGATGACCTGGCAACTTGTCCAGGGTGTACCCTGCCTTTCGCCGGTAGTCAGCTGGGATAGGCTCCAGCTTGCCTGCGACCCTGTAGAACAGGATAAAGCGGCTAGAGATAATGAGATGAGATGGTTCAAAATGGTTCAAAATTAATGAATGAGACCAAATGTTTTTTCTAAATCACTTTATTTTTCAAGCTATTTACATGGAAATTGGCAGGCACATGGGTGGTTGTATACCAATACAAAGTTTAAAAAAAATTAAAAAATTAAAAAAATGAAACAAAGTAAGCAAATTAGTACTTAATTAGTAGTAATTATGCTGTGAAGGAAATTTAGTGAATGAACATTCCTATTCTCTGTGTTTCTGTGTGTTGAGCTCAAGTGGCCTAGTGTACTGAGAAAAGTTGTTTTTCCACATGCTGTAATCGCCTTTCTGTGGCCTTGGCTGGTGATAAGCAGGGTGTCTGAGTTCCTGCACATCCCAAAGCATGCCAGGTGCATGCTTTAACAAAGCTTCATAGAAAATCTCGAGCCAATCACGTGAAGATGCGAGCAGTAAGCGAATGCCTTTAGAGTATAATACATAACAGTCACTAAGATACAACTCAGAGTGTGTGTACTCTCGGCATCACTGAAGTGGTGTCTTCTTCTCTTCTTCTTTTATATCTGTTTTATATGATCTACTATAATAAATAACTGAAAAGACAACTGCTAAGCATTCTGAAATGTTTATTAGAAGTTTTCATTACAATTTGGCATCCCTGGGTGGGCTCTACGCGTCTGATCCTCGGACTACGGGACACTCCCAAGGCTACGGTGCGGAGCTGAGAACTCGGACGAGAGACCAGACCATCAGGACTTACCGAACCAGTAAGTGATAACTTTGCATTCTTACGTAAATAAATTAGTGGAAACAGTATTTAAAGACTGATAAGAGATGGATAGAAATTTGTCCTAGTCAAGGAAGACTGATATAAGAGACTGACAGAAGTTTGTCCGAGCCCAGGAGGACTGCTAAGCTGTGGTACCATCAATATGTTTGGAGACAATAAACCACGAGTAGTTTATTGGGTTAAGAGAAAATCCGCCTAAATGATGACTGAGTAATGGCTCACCTACTTGAGAGAGGGAAGTAAGGGTGCGTGTTTTGATGGATTCACGTTCAGCGATTCGTAACTGGGAAAGAATTGAATCTTGCTCTCTTTGTTCTGTGTGAACAACTGGCCCATTGTAGGAACAGGATAGAGAGGTTTGATCACGAAGTCGCCAAGACACCCCGGTGTGCACGCAAAATATTGATGAATTAACAGAGTACTGTCCTCCTCCAAATTCTGAAACAGAAAAATAGATTTTATACACATGCACGAGTTGTCTTTGAGGTTGTTGTGCTAAATGATACCTACTTTTAGCTTAAGGTAAATGTCAGATAAATTGTTTACTAATAAGAACATACCTAAAGGATTATTGTGTCACATTTTTGGACATAGTCCAACCTGTTCTTCTTGTGATCCTAGTAAAAAATTCAGCCATTGTTGTCATAACCTACTGATATAACGATGTACAATGGGGAACAGAAACAGTAAGTTAGGGAAAGAAAAGAAACAAGCAAGTAAGCCTGAGGCTACATGTGCTATAATAAGAATTGGGTGTTCCTATGACAGCCCAAACATCCAGTTTATGAAAACCTCATATGGCGAGGATTGTTTGGCACAGTTTGATATTTGGGTAAAGGACTTAGGATTCCCTGAGAAGGGCAGTTTTAGTCCCAGACAGATAGAACAGTTAGAAGAAAAGTTGAAATGGAAGGAAAAAGAAGAATCTGCAGATAATGTTAAGTTTGTAGGGGACTGGTGGGCGTTTTCTGCATGGAAAGAAGCAACACTTAAGAGAGAGTACAAAGAGAAAAACGACAGGCAGGGCTCTCACCCTCTTCTCAGTGTTTGAAATTTCAGATGGACCCTGATCTGGAGTCTGCCCCACCACCCCGACACACACTGCCTCCTCAGCAAGGCGGAGCATCACTCCCACAAGCGACTCACCCACAGAAAGGGGGAGAAGTTGAGACAAAGCAAAAAACTGAGCCTCTGGAATCTCTCCCAGCCTACCAGCCACCTCCAGCATCAGCGCCTCCCCTCACTTCTCCATCACACACAAGATCCAGTCTTGCATATGGCAACGGAAGAGACACCCTCCTGGACCTGACCACATGCTCACCAGTGGGTCCACAAGGCCGTAACCTAAAGTCTGAAGTCCTTCATCTTCCAGTGGTGGAAGTGGCTGGAGCTGACAGCGTGCTTCTAGTCCACAGACTCTGGATGACAGCTGACATGAAGGAAAGCATGGCTTCTCTTCCCAATGTGAGAGAGGTAGGAGGAAAGAGATTTGGTAATTAGCTGTTGATATTTTGGAGAGAATTCCGACCAACCACCCATGAACTTCGCCGCCTACTCATGACCAAGATGGGTATAGATTGGAACAAAGTTTCCAGAGATTGGCCAGAAGCTGACCAGCAAATGGCAATGGTGAGTACAGAGATACCATCACTGCTTTCTGTGCTCGTCTGGACAGTGCCTTTCCCTTGAACATAGACATGATTAAGATCAGTATGTGTAAGCAAGAAGATGGTGGTATCAGCGTTTCTCTCCCGTCTCACCGCCGCGTATGAGAAACACAGTGGCCTGACCAGGCCCGTGACCCTGGCTGCAGTGGAGGGCACTCCTGAGTCTCACCAAGATCGAGTAGTATGCTGTGCATGCAGAAAGGCTGCTGAAAGAGAAGGAGAAGACAAAGTCAACAAAAAGAGCCCAAGACCTACATGCCGCCACTCCCACTCTTCTCCAGACTGCTCAGCCTGGACAAAGAGGAAGAGGTCGAGGTAGGGGCCGAGGCAGGATGGCAGGGGGTGACCCGTCCTGGATAAAAGGCGCAACCTGGTACAACTGCAATCAGAAGGGACACACTGCTTGAGATTGTCTCCACAGTAGCAGCCAGAGGCCCTGTGAGGAGTACAGCAAAGCAGACTGCCGGCCGGACTCCGGGAATGGGCCCCGCACAGAGAACAGGGGAGGTAAAACACACACACACATCTGATGATACACATACCGGTACACATAGACAGAAACATTCACATAACGTTAAACATATTAGTAGCAGCACCTGCATGCAACAGCAAGACTACACAGAAACGCCCGATACACCAGTCCAAATAGATACCCCTGAAGTTGCATCAAGTTTGTTAAAATACACAACTACTCCCTTCTCTAAACTCCCTTGTATGCCTCTTACTGTATGTGGGCATGTGTTAACCTTTTTAGTAGATTCTGGAGCAGGATACTCAGTCATACAACATGGGGTACTTCCAGTAGACCCACCGCTCAGCTCAAATTCAATTCAGACGATGGGCATCTCAGGGCGACCTGTGACCGAAACTTTCTCAGTCAACCTCCCGTGAAAAAGCGAGGGAGGAATAGTTACGTCCCACTCATTCCTCATCTCACATACATGTCCAGTAAATTTGTTAGCACACGATTTAATGTGCAAATTAGCAGTAAATCTCATGTCCACTCCAGATGGACTAACTACTGAAGTAAGTGAAATGTGCGGTGTGCAGTATGGTCTTGGAAGCCTCCTGTATGTGTATGTCTGGCGGCTCTGCTCGGATCAACTCACACAAACTCCCAAACACCTTGTACAGCTCGCACACTTGAACACCTTCAAGACACAGATTATATGAAAGAGGGAGAATTGCATTGCACAGCACATGTTCACCAAGGGAAAGATGTCGAGTTTGAAAAGACTTGGTTTGCAGACCCCCACGCATGTGAAAGTTTGACCCTCAAAACTTTATTAAACATTAAACGTTATTGCGCTGTGCAGGTTCATCTTACTCGTTGTCCGAACAGCTGCATCAATGTTCATCGCAGTGTTCTCAAACATGTTGCATGCAGCCTCATGTCAGAGGACTCTGAGGTCAGCTGCTGCCAGCATGATTTCTTTGACATCGTTAATTCCATACCCCATGTTTCATTAGCAAAGCCATGAGCCGCCCATTGGAAAGACATGGGGAAATGGATCAAGAAGTGTGCAGTCAATGGCAATGAATGGTCCCAAACAGAGGACCCTAGTGTGTTGTTTTGCCAAAAGCTTGAGGTCTACAAACAGTCATGCTATGTGTGTGCATGTTGAGCGCAGCATAATATTAGCTACTGATGACCAGGGTCCTGGGACCCCGGCCATAGTGGCTTGTTTGTCTCCGTTTTCACAGGCATAACTCCAGCAGAGGTGCACCCCAAATTGGCGGGAGTTCCAAATTCCATTTGGGCGAAGGGTAAACATGATGTAGGCCTAATAAAGAATGCTGAGCCAGTGGTGGTCACCCCCAAATCAGATTTCAGGCCTAACCAGACTCAGTACCCACTCAAACCAGAAGCAATTGCAGGTATAAGACCGGTCTTTGATTCATTGCTGAAGGCAGGTGTACAGTAATTGTCCCTTGCCAGGACTCTCCAGTGCGCACTCCTATTTTCCCAGTTAAGACAGCAAGAAAACCGTCCCAGCCCGATGAGTGGAGGTTTGTCCAAGATCTGCAAGCAGTCAATGCTGCAGTTGTTCCGCGCGCACCTGACATCCCTAAAGAGCGCTCTGCAGACCACACCCACTCTGGGATTGCCTGACCCCAATAAACCATTTGTTCAAACTGTAGATGAAAAGAAGGGTTTCATGACCTCTGTTTTTTTTTTTTTTGCAGAAACATGGGGATAGATTAAGACCTGTAGTGTACTTCTCCAGCAAATTGGACCCAGTGGCAGCTGGACTTCCTGTTTGCCTGCGTGCAGTTGCTGCAGCTGAAAAGGCGGTAACTGCTTCCAGAAATATTGTGGGGTATTCTAACCTCACCCTTTTGGTCCCATATGCTGTCTCCCTGCTTCTGTTGGAGAAAAAGACGTCACAATTGTCAGCACAGAGATGGTTAAAGTATTACACTGTCATACTTGATATGCCTAACATCATTGTGAAACGTTGTTCTGTTCTGAATTCTGCCTCTCTTCTCCCTACATAGGACGATGGAGAGCCACATGACTGTCTCGCTCTCACTAACTATTTTTGTTCCCCCAGGGCAGACTTAAAGAGCGACCCCTTGGAAAATCCAGACATGGTCCTCTACGTGGATGTTCAGCCTCCAGAGACAGGAAAGAACAAAGTAGGTTTTGCCGTAGTCTCAGATCACGAGGTCCTCACGGCGTCGTGTCTGTTCTTAAACCTGTCAGCGCAGACCACAGAGCTCTGTGCCCTTATCGAGGCATGCAAATTGGCTGCAGGGCAATCTGTCAATATTTTTTACGGACAGTAGGTACGCATTTGGCATTGTGCACGATTTTGGCACCATTTGGAAACACAATTTTCTCACTAGCACAGGATCTCCCATTGTACATCATAAACTGGTCTCTGAGTTGTTGGATGCTATTCTACTCCCTAGAGCCATTGCTGTTTGTAAGTGTGCTGCCCATACTGACAATACTGATCTTGTGTCTCAAGGAAATGCCAGGGCAGACATGGCAGCTAAGTGTGCAGCCTCAGCTTCCAGTTCACCCTCTAACCTTGCTTTTCCTCAGGTTTCTACCCCCTGTTTACAGCTAGTGGACCTTCAGAGCACTGCCACCCAGGACAAGAGACAAGTCTGGAAATGGGCTGGCTGCATCTTTGCAAACTCGGTCTGGGTTTGTCCCTCGGGCCGTCCCTGTCTACCAAAACACATGTTCCCTTTCTATGCAAAATTGGCACATGAGCTCACCCATGTGTCAAAAGGGGGGAATGGTAGCAGAAGTAACAAAGAGATGGTTCACAAAGGGGTTTTCAAATTATGCTGCGAAATTTTGTAAGCAATGCTTGATATGTGCACAACATAATGCAGGTCAAGGTATCTAACTCAAGCAGCACACCCAATACCAGACAAACTGTTTGATTATCTCCAAATGGACTTCACTGAACTGACAGTGAGGGAAAATGGGTCCCTTAAAAATAAACTAAGCAAAGCTTGTGCAGAAACAGGGCAAGCATGGACAAAGGTCCTCCCTGTAGTACTCACACAAATGAGGATGCAAACTAGGCCTAAACATGGGTTAAGCCCATATAAAATTCTGTTTGAATGAGTACCCAACACAGGGATAGGGCCAGATCAAGGAACACTGCCGGACACCACACTGTGTGATGATGCAATGTTGAATTACTGTGCAACGTTGTCCTCTGCTTTGAAATCTATCCACAAACAGGTAAAAGAAGCACTTCCCAAGCCCACTGAGGGATCTACAACCAGGGGATTGGATAGTGGTGAAGGACTTCCGACGAACCAAGTGGAACAAGCCACGGTGGAATAGCCCATTCCAGGTCCTGCCCACAACACCAACAGCAGTGAAGGTCACAGGCAGAGTGATGTGGATTCATGCTAGCCACTGCAGGAGGGTTCCTAAACTGGCTGAGCAGGAGGAAAAGGAAGGCCTAAGTGACCTGGACACTGACTAAAGTGCATGAGGAATAAAGGCACCACTGCATGGAACAGTGCGAGTATCACATCAATCACGCACGCACCCTCAATAGGGAAGAGTATTTCAGTGTCTAGCCGATAGATAAGTCTTAGGGTTTCGAGTTTCCTCCAAGTCCTGGTGAGGTGGGACGAGGGCTGATAGGGCATGCCCGCTCTGAGTACCAATATACGTCAAGAAGGGCAAGGGTTAACTCGGTAACATCACTGAGGCACTGCACAAGATGCGCAAGGTTGCTGAACAATTACGAGCAGATGAACATGGAGGAGTCGAAGACAGCTGATGGCGTTGGTTTAGTGGATGGAAGACTGATTCCATCCACCATACCGGTCCTGGGCTTAGTGATTGTGATGCTATGTTTACTCCCTGTTTTCTGTCATTGTTGTATGTCTGTGTTTCAGAAGCAGCTGACAAATATTGGTTACCAGATGGTGAAAATAGACCCAGACGACTTGCCTGACTGGCCTCCAAACCCACACGAAGACTGTAACCCACCGTTTGACGACATCAGCACAGCTGACATGAAATTAGCCCTAGCTTAAAACACTCATTTGTGGTTGCTTTTCTGTTCTATTGTTTCCTGACCTATGTATATAGCTTGCTAGCATTAACTTAAGACGTCCATGTCTTACAAAACAGCCTTAGTATTATCCCTATACACTCAATGACGTGTTAAGTCGAATCTCTCTGAGAACTCTTACTCCTGAAATTGTGTACATTTCTTTCCTTTAGCAATTATTATCCTGTAGGATAAAAAGGGGGGAAATGTGAAAAATTTAGTGAATGAACATTCCTATTCTCTGTGTTTCTGTATGTTGAGCTCAAGTGGCCTAGTGTACTGAGAAAAGTTGTTTTTCCACATGCTGTAATCGCCTTTCTGTGGCCTTGGCTGGTGATAAGCAGGGTGTCTGAGTTCCTGCACATCCCACAGCATGCCAGGTGCATGTTTTAACAAAGCTTCATAGAAAATCTCAAACCAATCATGTGAAGATGCGAGCAGTAAGTGAATGCCTTTAGAGTATAATAGAATACAGTCACTAAGATACAACTCAGAATGCGCGTACTCTCGGCATCACTGAAGTGGTGTCTTCTTCTCTTCTTCTTGTTCTTTTCTTCTTCTCCTCTTTCCTTTCCTGTTTTATATCTCTGTTTTATATGAGATAAAAGGGGTTTTTATAATAAATAACTGAAAAGACAACTGCTAAGCATTCTGAAGTGTTTACTAGAAGTTTCCATTACAATGCTAATTAGGTAAAACATTAAATCAGTACACTCTCTTCTTCAAAGTTTCACCAAATAGCTTTATTTGTGCAATATAAAGCTGATCTTAACTCTCATTTATACATCACAAAGAAGAAAAAATCAAATGTTAATTACAATTACAAATACAATTATAAAATATGCATCAATAATCCCTGAACGTCATTCATATCTACCATTCTCTAGCAAAATAAAAAAGTAATAAAATAATATTTCTAATACCCTCATGTTGTATAGGCCTTTGTATTTCTAAGTAGGTCCTGCTAGTGTTTATATGAAAGAATATAAATGATATTTCGATTGATATTCACAGTTTTCAAGGCTAACCTCAAAAAAGGAAAAAAAAAGTGAGCCACAGCCAATAAACAATTCCATTTAACTGAATTGAAATTGACACTCATGTTTCTGACTTCAGTTTTTTTCATCTCATTCTGACCACTAAGATCTCAATATTTTTCATCAAAAAAAACCCTAGTTATACTCTAAAATAGTTACTTCTTTACATGAATCAGTTTGATTTGAAAAAAAAATAAGTTGGTAAAGCTATGAAAAATCACTTCAAATTCTTCTGTGAATCATCATCTCATCTCATTATCTCTAGCCACTTTATCCTGTTCTACAGGGTCACAGGCAAGCTGGAGCTTATCCCAGCTGACTACGGGCGAAAGGCGGGGTACACCCTGGACAAGTCGCCAGGTCATCACAGGGCTGACACAGACACAGACAACCATTCATACTCACATTCACACCTACGGTCAATTTAGAGTCACCAGTTAACCTAACCTGCATGTCTTTGGACTGTGGGGGAAACCGGAGCACCCAGAGGAAACCCACGCGGACACGGGGAGAACATGCAAACTCCGCACAGAAAGGCCCTCGCCGGCCACGGGGCTCGAACCCGGACCTTCTTGCTGTGAGGCGACAGCGCTAACCACTACACCACCGTGCTGCCCCTTCTGTGAATCATAATGGAAATTTTTGCTGAATACTTCATCAGAAACAGTGAGAACTAGAGAATATCCCTAGAAAAGTTATCTAACTGATAGTCACGAGTAATCCAGTCGGAAACCAATCAGAAGAGAGCCTGACCGCTTTCCTGTGACTCAAAAAGCACCGGCAGTTTCCCGACATCACGTGAGCAGAGCGTGCACGCTGTTGTACCAACTTCAACTTGCTGTTACTCCCAAAGTACTGAGCATATCTTAATAGGGCAGGCCATACTCATGTGAAAACTTGAATCTAAAGGAAATCCTAACATGAGGGGTGTCTAAATTATGTATTTTTTAATGAGGAATTCAAATACGAGTTTATTTTTTGAATTGGATAAGTCTAACCTACATCAATTTTGTATTTAAATAACAAATTCTACCCTTTCGAAACCCTTTAAGATATAAGATGATGTTAGGGAAATTAATGGACAAATCCAATTCAAATTTCCATATTTATTAACAGGTTAATGCATGAACATTGTCAGGTTGCACAAGTCCTGCTTTGATTCATTTTTGGACATCAGTCTCCTGCTGGTCTCTTGAGCCTTGATCCCTCCATCCCTCTTTTCCTGTGAGAAGTATTTGGCAGAAGCCTCAGTCACCATTTTCATAACCCTCTCAATGCTCTGTGTGGGGCAAGACCAGTTGGGCATCTTCATGGGGGTGTTTATGAAGTTCTTCACCTCTGAAGTGCTTAGGGAGCAGGTGAGAGGTGGCTCTGATACACCCTCTGACCAGCTGATCAAGTCACCAATGGTGGAAGCATCACAGTTGATGTCCGGTGTCCTTCTGGTCCTGACAGAGGAGTCCCCCAACTGAGTGTCTGGGTCCCCGTCTCCCCTGATAGCCAGGATTCTCTCCACCCCCTGAATCCTCTCCTTCTGATCCTCAGAGCACAACAGTGTCTGGATGCGGGCTTTACTGTGGGCATACCAAGCAGATCTTTTCACAATTGGCATCACAATGTCCAGCACCTCCTTCCTCTGGGACTTGAGGCAGTCCAGCTGAAACAGGATGTGCCTAGGCCCTTCAATCCAGGAGTGATTGACCTTCACTTTGAACCAACATGGATAGTACACTCCAATGATAAATTCCACAATGAATCGCAGATTCTTCAGGTTCTTTCCTTTAAGTCCGTGCTTTGACACC
The DNA here is from genome assembly GCF_027579695.1 of Neoarius graeffei. NCBI lineage: Eukaryota > Metazoa > Chordata > Actinopteri > Siluriformes > Ariidae > Neoarius > Neoarius graeffei. Next base: position 67,287,188 of record NC_083574.1, on the reverse strand, counting down.
CAGAGCCTGAGAAGTCTGTTCGCTGTGGTGAGCCAACGGCTGTGGTTCACTGGTCCTATCTCCAACAGAGCAATCCTTGCAAGAAGCACTCCATCCCTGACTGCACAGACAATTTTATACCCATAGTGTTGATCAGTTGAGAGATCTTGAATGACCTTGTCAGACAGTTTGATCAGTGGTGTGCCAACAGAGATCCGAGGGAAGTTTGGATTGATATCCAATTCTGTAACAGAATCAAGGAGTTTTCCTATTGTCCCAGATAATTTGTTGTCTGACAGAGTAGGGCCATCAAGGGCAACAATGAGATGGCGTAGGGGAAGTTGACCAGTGTGCAGGTTGCACACCAACCAGACCAGCTTTCTCCCAATGTGCAGCTCCAGCTTGCGCATGACTCCAGCTTTCACACCAGTCTTGACATTTGTTGAGTCTCCTCCAATGGCCCACAAGGTCTTATCCCCGCTCTTTCAGCCAGGCAAACAGGATCTTAGCAATCTTCTCTGCATGTGACTCCTCTTTACTTGCTTTCTCTGGGGTGAAGTGGAACAGATAGTTGCTGCCTGGCTCACTAACGGCACTATTGAGGTATTTCACTCACGTGACCAAGTCATGTGATGCTGCCATTTTGGACGGCACGGCTCGAATCAGTTTGAATGCAAGGAAGGTGACAAACGAAAAACATAAAAGAAAAAGGAGCGAGATGCAGAAAACACCTTCACTATCCAGCGACATAGGGCATTTACAGGGCGAGCAGAGGGAGAGGTATTTGCAAAAATTGAGGTTAGCAGGCTTAGAGAACGACGTTTACCTGCATCCACCAGGATTGTTCACTGACGTACGGAAGTACACGAAGCCCTCGTCTTTACCTGACTTCGGCCCACATGATCTGTATACCTATGTCGTTAAAAACCCATCGCCATACACAGGTATTGATCTGAAAGCGTATAAGAGTTTGGATACCGACAGATATTTTGTGTCAGGCTGGGTAACATGCCTACATCAGTGGGTCGTCCCTGGAGCCGGTGGTCGCCATCTTATTACAGCTAAGGTTTGTTCACATTTTCATTTACTTTCGGTCCTCAGGATAAACAAAATGTTATTAAATGTCATTGAAATAACTTCTTAGTCTGTTGAGACATGGCCCGTTATAAATTTGCTGTTACCAGGCAATGATGAAGAACTGTATTATTAGGGTTGGTGTAGTTGTAGCAGTGTATTAGCAACTAGCTGTTAGCACTAGCTAATGTCAACAACATCATAGCTAGTATGTTACTGTAGCAATGTTTACGTTCAGTCATTTGGATGACTGTTAAAACCTTTCAGTCTCAAGTTTTTCCTTTACTGGATTTACTAATTTACTGAGCTAGCGCGCTCGGGCAAGCTGGGAGCTAGCGCGCGCGCTAGCCTGCCTGCCGGCGCACACACTAGCTCAGTAAACTAGCAAATCCAGTAAAGGAAAAACTTGAGACTGAAAGGTTTTAAGAGTCATCCAAATGACTGAACGTAAACATTGCTACAGTAACATACCAGCTACTGTTGTTGACATTAGCTAGCTTGACGTTCAAAATGGCGGACACCGGGGCGTCACATGACCCTCTGACGTCAGGTGAAATACCTCAATAGTGTTCTTCCTTGATCTTTGCAGGAAAAGACTGGACACTGCCCTCAGCCTCCATTATCACATTGGTCAGGTCAATCTGCCCATCAAAGAGGATACAGGAGATCCCACCCTCCTACCTGCACTTTTCCCCAAACTCTTCTCCCAGCTCTCTCATCAACTTCTCCTGTGCTCTCTTGACCTTGTTCTTATCAATCACTTTACTTGTGTCATCTTCTGTGATGATTTCCACATCAATCAGGGCTGCAGTTGGCCTGAGCCCTATGCCATACCTTACACTAGCAAGGGCTATGTTTGGAATCTCATCATAGTTTTTCTGTGCCTTCACTGAAGCTGCAGGTTCAGGGTCAGTTTCAGGGACAAATTCATCTTCAGCACCACTTCTCTCCACTTCCAGATCCTCATCATCATCATCTGCCAAAAAATCTCTCAATGTCCTTCTTGACTGCCTTCTCTGCTGCTGCAGAATTGTCCTCCTTGCTCCTTCTCCTTTCCTCTCCCTTCTTTTCCATCCCCTGTCTTTCCAATTTCTTCACCTGTCTCCTGTGCTCTGGCAGATCAGGGCCCCCCATTTGGTGGGGACCTTTACTTCCAACCTTCTCTTTCTGGCCCTTGATGTAGGCAAGCTCCTTAACAGGAATCTTTTTCTCTCTGCTGCAGGAGCAGTTAATGTGGGCTTGGCTCACACAGCCCTCACAGCCTTCTTCCTCACAATTGGTTATCTGACACTTGCAAGTCAAAATATCAAATAACTTGTCTAACTTGAGCATGAACCTCTCTTTTGCATCAAGTTTGCCCTTCCCAAGACAAAACTTCACTGCCTGATTCCAGACGTCCTTGAGCTTGGACATGATGGCCACCTTTTCATTGATAACAGGTGGCTTGAAGAGAGCATTAGCTTTTCTCCACTGACAAATCAGAGCAGGGTAGATGTCACCCACCAGCTGATCCACTGGGCAGGGCTCGAAATTAACTTTTTTTCTTTGTGTCCCCCAGTGGTCCCGAATTCGGTGTTGTATTGTCCCGAATGGAAGCAATAGTGTCCCCATTTTTTTCCTCTCTGAAATAACCAGTGGTTAATATTATCATATGAAGTTACTATTATATTTGTAACTATGCGATTTTGAACCCTTTATATCATTTTTACAATAAGTCACAAGACACAAGCGACACATGTCCTATACATCATCTACTTCAAAATTACAGTTATTGCATTTTCAGTTTATTAAACTTTGGCGATCTCACTGTATGAATAGATACCCGTTTATTTAAAGGGGCCAACTAGCTCATTCAGAAAATGTTTCAACTCCCTACATCTGCAGTACACTTTAGGTGAAAATAAGACCCCTTTTATGTTCATTTCATCTACTTATACCTTGAATATCTGTTGGCACTTATAAGGCCAACTTATAATTTTCACCATTACCGTTATCCATTTCTTTGAACTTTCCGTTATCCATTTTATGAACTTTCCGTTATCCATTTTATGAACTTTCGCTGCCGGGTGCAAATGTTAGCAGCATCAACATAGTGCCAGGTCCGAGCCTAGTTGTGCTGCTGACTGACTAAACTTTCTGAACTAGAAAGACACCAAGAAAACTCACTTATTCTGTTGAACGCTATCTGCCGTCAATATCATCCACATCATCCCTGTTGTATTTTATAACGTGTCTAACAGTGTTCATTAAGTTCATTCAGTTGCTAGCGTTGCCTGCAGACCAGGCGATGACACTTTGGATCCTGAAGGTCCCGGAGACGTTATGTCTGGGCTTTCAGTTTCTTCCCCGCGGTCGGTCCGCTTCAACCACTTAAGCATTTTTGTTCTGGCAAGAGTCGGCGCAGCGTGTGCGCTAGCAATTCCATTCCAAGTCCATATAATGCGGACACCGGCCGAAGATTCTAGAACAGAATGCGCTGCTCTGTAGCCTACGGATGCAGGTGCATCGAAAGTGTAGCTACTATGTATTTTTCGCTGTTAATGTTTTAAAATTAAAATTGACAAATTAGGTGAATGTCTACGTATGTGTTACGGCTTTGTAAATAATATTAATGTAGAACATTTTTTCTAGATCTATTTTTTTCCATTGTCCTGGGATTGTCCCAGATATGATAATTTTGTGTCCCGATGACATTTTTTATGGTCCCCGGGACGTCGGGACACCGTTAGTTTTGAGCGCTGCCACTGGGTAGTTCCTCCGGTCATCTTCACTTTGTTCCCTCAAGTAGATGCCATACCTCAGGATATCCCTCACAGTTGGCAGTTCAGACATCAACAGCTCCCGCCCGTTGCCAACAAGAATACTCAAATGAGAGCTTGATTTCGTCCTTGTTTTAACATGAGCCATTTTACTACTGCACAACAGTATGCAATTCTCACTCAGTCCCTCAGTCAGCAATTTGAATGAGTGAGAATGCAAACATCAAATTATTTAAAGTGTTTCCCTAGCTCTGTTCCTTTTTTTTTAGTTAACAAAAACTCACACACTTACTGGAACATCACTTCTAGTATAACTGTCAGGTGGCTCTTATGAGGTAGAAGACTTTTTCCCTCCAGAATTTCCTCTAATCATATAAAATTTAATGTTTCACTTGATAAACCTCCTCAAAATAGTAATTTTCTTACTATTTCTGAGCTAGAGATGGTATCACAAATACAATTCCAATCATTCCAGAAGGATAGCAAAATAACCCGAAATTTAAAAATAATCAACTGCAAATTGATTTAGGTTAGGGTTATCAGAATTAAAAATTAAATTCAGATTTGTCTTCTACACACCAAAATACATGATTTGAACACCCCTCTTAATTGATTTAAAACATTTTTTGAGTATGGCCCGCCCTAATATTTTAACGAGATAAATTTCTTTGGAAAGCAGAAAATACAACCTTTTTAATGATAGTATTCACAATAGAAAATATTCAAGAGTTAAGTAAATGACAAATTTGGAAACTTAAATGAGCGTCTGCATGGACAATTTTCACAGCATGGACAGTGAGTGTCTGATATGGCTACTAGAGTGTTTTTTCCTCTTGTGAGGCACTGGATATGCTGATGGAATTTTGGTAGGACAGTTTTTAGGTGTGCATGGTTAAAATTGCCTGCTATTACAAACACTCCGTTCAGACGCACATTGTTTGTTAATAGCATCGAACAGATAGCCTAGTGCAGCTGCAGTATTAGCGTCAGGAAGTACGTATACAGCAGTGATTGATTACTGTGAATTCTCTAGATTGATTCTCTCAGTAGACAGAAGGGACAACACTTGACTGTTAAATACTCCAGGTCCGGAGAGCAGTGAGAGTCAGTGATTTGTACACCAGTTGTTGTTTGTGTAGAAACAAAGTCCTCCTCCTCTGCTATTATCAGAAACTAGCATCCTATTGGCTCAGTGTGTAGCGTGGCCTGCTAGCTTGATAGCCTCCTCTCGAATCATCAGGTTCAACCACGTCTCCATAATGATCATAACACAACAGTCCTTGATGTTTTTCTGCATGGATATTGAGAGCTCCAGCTCCTTGATTTTGTTGGGAAGTGATCTTGCATTTGAGACAAAGAGACTTGGCAGTGGGGTTTGTGCGGGGCTCTCACTAGCCTAGCATGCATGCCGGCTCAACAGCCTCACTTCTGTTTCCTCTTTCTGCCACGTCTTCATTGCTTCCCAGCTGGGACAGTAATCTACGGTGACCCTGGTGGTCTAATGAGTTCTTCTGGGATGTCCTGTTTGACATGTTTGATGAAGTATTCCATGTCAAAAACATAGCTGTTTTGCAGCAAACCAATGTTTAACAGTTCACTTCAAGTGCATGTTATCAGCATACATGACACACAGAAAGAAATAAAACAAAATACTAACAAAAAGAGCCATTTTGTGGAGTGCTGTGCACACGCCACCATGTTGACTGACATCTTGATATGTGTCATCAGTAGACAGGGGAAGAGTTGAGTCATTGACCTCAGGTCAAATTGACCCGGTGCTGTCGAATACCCCTTTTCCACCAGTGCAAACCAGGTGCTCGTTCAGAGCTGGTTCTACTTGTAAACCTTCAAAGAATCAGTTTGCTTTTCCACAGGCTAGAGAGCCACGTCATTACATTACTGTATACATGTCTCTACTTTCCCAGCCACTAGTCCACCCTGCTAGCACCAAGCACAACAGCAATGGTGGGCTATATAGTCTCTTTTTTCTTCTTCTTCAGATTAGGCAGATTAAATGCTACATTAGCTCTATTTTATTTTATTGTTTTTTTAAGAAATGCTGGTCACAGAGGTTTACTTGGTCTTGTTGGTCACGATAATCCCACCACTAGCCCCTGACATAAACATTTCTTGGTTCTAGACCAGTACAGTGTTGATGCCACTCTGGAACCAATTTCCTGGTCGAAAGCCATTTCTCTGGCTATTGAAAGGTGAGTGAGTGATTTTTTTTTTTTAATTCCATGTCAGCATCTGAAGCTATATCATGGCAAAAACATGTATAGCAGATATTACAATTATTTTAAAATAAATAATTAAAACAGCTAAAATTATATAAATAAAATACATTTAAAAAATACAAATAAATGAATAATTGAGCTGCTTTATGATCTTGAGTCTGTAAAAATTAAAGAGTTTTGTTGTTTAGTGTTGTCTATATACTCCAGTGCTAACAGCAAAGCATGGGCCTCAGCTGTTTAAAAAACAAAAAAAACTGAACTCTGTTCTAAGATTCACAGTCCATGATGATTGTGTTGGGTTACTGCAGAAACACATTTATCTACTTTAGATCAATCAGTGTGTACACACACACACACACACACACACACACACACACACACACACACTGAAGAGCCAGTTTCAAGTGCCTGTTCATTTGCTTTGACAAAGACTCTGAACAAGAGTAGTCTGGAATGTTCCCAAAGCCAGTCTTAACTCTTGATGATGTGCAGTATTCATCATCTGGATACATGACTTCCGTGTAGATATAAACCATGCCCTGAAAGTCCAATCGGGATCTGACCAGTACTCTGTAAAGGTGCAGTAGGACACTGCACCCCATTTAGTTTTCACCAAGACTTTTATTATATCCAGAGCACTGAAGCATCTACTTTTTAAGGATTTCATGTGTGGAATAAAAGACAGCCCGTTATCAAAACTAAGTCCAAGGAATTTGGTCTCCTTTACCACTTTAATAGCCTCTCCATCCATGAAGAGCTCAGGGTCATGATGAAAGGATTGCAGGAAGCAAAAGTCTATACAGACAATTTTTGTTCTGGAAAATTTAAATCCATTTTGACTGACTATGCATTGATCTTATTTATGCATAGCTGCAACTATCTTACATGTTTTTCCCCCTGTAGCAAATACAGAGATCAACATAAAGACTACAAAAAAATGTTTGAACATCGCACTCACTATGCTATGGATTTTAATACTTGAGAGAATGCTTCCCTAAGGGACTCTCCTAGTTTTTGCAGGTGAGAATTTGAGTGAGTAGTTCCTATTTGAACTTGAAATTGTCTATTGGATAAAAAATTGGAAATGAAAATAGGCAGGTATCCTCTGAAACCCATTTGATTTAGGTCCCTGAAGATGTCATACCTCCATATTGTAGCATATGCTTTTTCTAAATCGAAAAAGACAGCAATCATGTTCTTTTCAAATAAAACCATCACGTACATAGGACTCTAGTATGATGAGATGGTCTGACACATAGAGACACACATTCATTCACACTCGGCCAATTTAGAGCCACCAATTAACCTAACCTGCATATGTCTTTGGACTGTGGGGGAAACCAGAGCACCTGGAGGAAACCCACGCAGACATGGGGAGAACATGCAAACTCCACATAGAAAGGCCCCTGTCAGCCATTAGGCTCAAACCCAGAACCTTCTTGCTGTGAGGCGACAGTGATGACCACTACACCACCATGCTGCCCTGAAGCCACACTGGTAATTGCTCAAATGGTTTTCAGATTCAAGCATCCAGACAAGATGGTTATTTACCATTCTCTTCATTATTTTGGAAAGGCAACTTGTCAGAGCTATTGGGCAGTAATTGTTGGAATCTGTATGGTCCTTTCCTGGTTTAGGAATGGGTATTATTATTATTATTATTATTATTATTATTATTATTATTATTGCTTCCTATCAGGATCTGGGTACGTTTCCTGACTTCCAAATGGTGTTAAAAATTGCCAAAAGGAGAGATAGCACACTGGGAGGTAGCGGTTTTAAAAAGGTAAGCAAAGCCCATTTGATCAAATTCTGCATTAGTAGCAGCAATTCCCCTGCCTGTGTAGTCTGCATGGTACATAGTCCATTACAATACAGTAATGCCTTCTTAGCTGGCTGGCTAATTAATTAAGACACAAACAATAAGATGAAAAAACAGAAATCTATTTTACAGAAGTCGTCAATACGTTCTTAAGCCACCTTTTGCTGCAATTACAGCTGCAACTCTCTTGAGGTATGTCTATTAGCTTAGCACATCTAGCCACTGGGACTTTTACCCACATATCAAGGCAAAACTGCTCCAACTCCTTCAAGTTAGATGGGTTGTGTTGGTGTACAGCAATCTTCAAGTTATACCACAGATTCTCAACTGGATTGAGGTCTGGGCTTTGATTAGGCCATTCCAAGACTTAACTGTTTCCCTTTAAATCACTCCAGTTTAGCATTAGCAGTATATTTAGGGTCACTGTCCTGCTGGAATATGAACCTTCGTCCCAGTCTCAAACCTCTGGCCAACTCAAACAGGTTTTCTTCCAGAATTGCCCTGTATTTAGTGCCATCCATCTTTCCTTCAATCCTGACCAGCTTTTCCTGTCCCTGCAGATGAAAAACATCCCCACAGCATGATGCTGCCATCACCATGCTTCACTTTAGGAATGGTGTTCTCAGAGTGATGGGAAGTATTGGGTTTGCACCACACAACATTTCCCATGATGGTCAAAAAGTTTAAGTTTAGTCTCTTCTCACCAGTGAATCTTCTTCCATGTGTTGGGGGGTACTGCCACTGTTGGGCAAACCCCAAACATTAGTTTCTTTTTTTTTTCCCCCCTTGAAGCAATGGCTTTTTTTTCTGGCCACTCTTCCAGAAAGCCCCACTCTGTGGAGTGGCTGGTTTAAAGTGGTCCTATGCACAGATACTCCCATCTCCGCTGTGGATCTTTGCAGCTCCTTCAGTGTTCTCTTTAGCGTATTTATTGCATTTCTGATTAATTCCCTCCTTGCTTGGTCTGTGAGTTTTGGTGGGCAGCCTTCTCTTGTTAGCTTTGTAGCAGTGCCACATTCTTTCCATTTTTCTATAATGGATTTAAAAATGGTGCTCCATGGGATATTCAAAGTATTCAAAATGCAACAGATCATGTGACCGATCATGTGACACTTTGATTGCACACAGGTGGATCTTAATCAAATAATTATGTGACTTATGAAGTTAATTGGTTGGACCAACTCTTATTTAGGGGTTTCATACAAAAGGGGATGAATACCTGTGCACACTCCAAATTTCTTTCCCCCGCCCATCTTAATGATTGTTTGTGTCACAAATAAATAAATAAATAAATAATTTGCACCTTTAAAAGTTGTAGGCGTGTTGTGTAAATCAAATGGTGCTAACCCCCCAAAAATCCACTTTAATTCCAGCTTGTAATGCAACAAAACAGGACCACAGGTGCTAAAGGGCAAGTTTACATTAGACCGTATCTGTCTCGTTTTCTTCGCGGATGCACTGTCCGTTTACATTAAACCACCTGGAAATGCCGGGAAACGGGAATCCGCCAGCGTCCACGTATTCAATCCAGATCGTGTCAGCTCCGGTGCTGTGTAAACATTGAGATATGCGGATACGCTGTGCTGAGCTCTAGCTGGCGTCGTCATTGGACAACGTCACTGTGACATCCACCTTCCTGATTCGCTGGCGTTGGTCATGTGACGCGACTGCTGAAAAACGGCGCGGACTTCCGCCTTGTATCACCTTTCATTAAAGAGTATAAAAGTATGAAAATACTGATGCAAATACTGCCCATTGTGTAGTTATGATTGTCTTTAGGCTTGCCATCCTTCCACTTGCAAGTGGTAAGTGATATGTGCTGGGATCACACACACAGCGGCTCAGTCCCGAATCACAGCTTGTGCACTTCACTCGTGTGCTCTGTGAGCTGCGCAAGGCCGGAGTGCGCACCCTCCAGAGGGCACTCACTGTTCAGGGCGGAGTGATTTGGAGCGCAGGATGCCTGCGGAGCCGAGCGTATCCGTGTATTGGTGTTGCTGTGTGCACGCAAATCGTGTATTGGTGTTGCTGTGTGCACACTAATCGTTTTAAAAACGTTAATCTGATGACCCGCTGATACAGTCTAATGTAAACATGGGCAAAGAAGGCAACTGGACTTGCTTAAAATCCTTGAAAACATTTCGCCTCTCATCCAAAAGGCTTCTTCACTTCTGTCTGACTAGTGGGGAGTTCCAGGTATTTAAACTCTAGTGGACCAAAAGCAACCCTAAGGAGAGTCGTTGAGATCACATGAGTCATTGACCCTTTCAGTCATCCTGTAGATTGTTAGGGTCCCTGGAGGCCAGGTGTGAAAGGTGTTAGCAGCCTAGAAGGTTGTTGGGGCGACCTGTGGGTCGTTGGCTCTCTCTGCCATCATGTGAGTCGCTGAAGTGAGCCGAGTCTTGATGTGGATGTGTATTCAGTTTTCTGGGAAGTGTGCCAAGGACTGCATTGTAGGTGGCTGGTAAGTGGTGTCTCCGACCATCTCTGCTGTTCAGTGACAATCGTTCCAGGTTGACAAAGATGGCTTCTTTTACTCCCCTTTCAAACCACCGGTCTTCTCTGGCTAGAATGTGTACATTGCAGTCCTGAAACAAGTGTCCTTTGTTATTGAGATGAAGACAGACTGCAGAGTCCTGGCCTGAGGAACTGGCTCTCCTGTGTTGAGCCATGCACTTGTGAAGCAGTTGTATTGTTTCCCCAATGTACAGGTCTGTGCATTCCTCACTGCACTGAATTGCATACGCTATGTTGTCCTGGCAGCAATATGTTTAAAAAAAAAAAAGTTGGAACAGGGGAATGTTTGCCACCGTGTTGCATCACCTTTACTTTTAACAAGAGTCTGTAAATGTTTGGGAACTGAGGAGACCAATTGCTGTCATTTCGAAAGAGAAATGTCCTATTCTTGCCCGATATACAGTTTCAGTTGCTCATCAGTTCGGGGTCTCCTTTGTCGTATTTTGCGCTTCATAACGCGCCAAATGTTTTAAATGAGAGACAAGTCTGGACTGCAGGCAGGGCAGTTTAGCACCCAGACTCTTTTATTCCTATGATGGCTGAGGACTACAATTGCCATGACAGCTTTAGGACTGCAGTTGTTATGAACAGTTTTGCACTCAAGTCTCTATCAACAAACATTTCATAACTTCAACAAAATAGACTTCATGCTAAAACTATAATGAATTTCCTGGTTGCACAGTTGTACACTTTGTGACTTTACAGGACATAGTTATAGAAGCAAGTAATTTACAATCACACGATCTGTTATCACCCAAATGAGGATGGGTTACGTTTGGAGTGTGGTTCCTCTCAAGGTTTCTTCCTCATGTCGTCTGAGGGAGTTTTTCCTTGCCACCATCACCACAGACTTGCTCATCAGGGATAAATACATTTATTTGGGATAAAATTCTCATATGTTTAAAGTTGTTCAATTTCTGTAAAGCTGCTTTGCCACAATGTCTGCTAAAAAGCGTGATACAAATAAACTTGATTTGACTTGACTCTCACTTGTAACACAACAGAAAAAGAAGCCACTTTTGTCACATGTACACGCAAACACAGTGAAATTCCTCCTCTGCATTTAACCCATCTGAAGCAGTGAACACATGCATGCACACACAAGGAAACAATGAGCACACACATACCCAGAGCAGTGGAGCAATTGGGGATTAGGTACCTTGCTCAAGGGCACTTCAGCCAAGATACAGAGAGAGGGAAAAGTGCTGTTCATTCACTCGGCTCCCCTCACATTTTTCCTGCTGTTACTGGGAATCGAACAGATGACCCTTTGGGACCAAGGCTGCTTCTCTGACCTTCAGGCTGCCCTGAATTGAACTGTCCCAAGTATTTCCAACAAATGCACTGCGAAAAAAGGGCAGTGCTCGACATTAACGCTAGTCCGACCAGACGGGGCAACTAAATGTTTGGTCTGGACAAGTCAAAGCCGCATCTGCTTGTCCGACGGGACAAGTTGAATTATTCCCAACTCTCCCAAAAATTCCAGGAGTCTCCCACATACTGATAGCAGCTCCCTGAGAGAGAGCACGAGCACATGCTGATTGCTCCTCCTTGTGAAATAGACCAATCAGTGTTCTGTGTGGGTGGGCTTTACTACATCTCTCCTGGACTGAAAGAGAGCGCGAGCGCATCCTGATTGGTCTACTTGGCAAGACAGACCAATCAGTGTTCTGTGTAGGCGGGCTTTACATCTTCTGTCCCAGACTGAGAGTCTATCAGTTCAGTGTATCCAGAGTCATGGCAGAGTGCCCCCCCCAAAATAAAATGCACTTCAACCTCAGAGTACACTTTCGTGTAGTCTGAGGTGAAGTGCATTTTATTTACATGCTGGGGATAGTTTAACAATGGCATGTTCATGTGCAGATTATTTATATGAGCTGGCTCACTGCTAAGGCTACATGATAAGGCCAAATTCCTTGAAGACTTGCTTAAATTTACAATAGAATATAAAATGAGTTAAATAATAGTAATAAGCAGTTTACATAAATAAAGTAGTCTACATATTTTATTGTCACATTTTTGACATATCGGCCAATCTAATTTGGCTTACAAACCAGAGAAAATTACTCCAAGTATTACATATAACCATCCCAGACAATATACTAATGATACATTATACTTCTATATCTTTTAAGGACCACATCTTTTAGGGATTGCTGAAAATCACCAAACCATTTAATAGTAATTATTCAAGAGTTACATCAATAAAGTTCCAACAAAACGTATAGCAGGCGTGTGTGTGTGTGTGTGTGTGTGTGTGTGTGTGTGTAAGCTGAGTATAGCAGGTGTGTGTGTGTGTGTGTGTGTGTGTAAAAAAATAACCACGGGGTAACATCTAATTATAGATTATTAGACTTTGAATTCATTGAAATCAGAGAAATGGCGATCAAATAGCCTCAATAAAATAAATATCTGTGGTGAATCTTCATTTCATTCAGACATTTACTGTATTTTTTCTTTTGCATGGTAAAAGAAACATTAACACGTTATCACAACACATTATCACAAAATATTTCAGGGAATTTTACAACAGTGCTGAACTCACGGTTTGTTTTCATTCACATGATTCCATCACCCTAATCATGTCCAACTTGTTGTCTTTGGGTTTCATTTCTTTAAATTAATTTATACTTCACATTTTACTAGATTAATCAAGATGTAACTTTATTTCCTCCAGAAGTGTTGAATTTGAGAGAGTCTAACTCTTAAAACTGTAGATCAGGTAATGGGTTATAACAATACATGGGCCATAATGGGGCACTGGACAGTTTTTGTTTATTGTTACAGTTAAAGTTTGGGTTTTATTGAAAAATTATAAATAATTAATGCATAATCATTATCGTAATACCTGGTTTTTGAGAAACTTTGTTAATCACTGTCAGTAAGCACAGGTTGATTGGAGAGGAGACGAATGTATGTGCAGGAAGAGTGTTAACAAAAACTGGATAACATTATTTTGCATCACTTGCAGTTTGCTTTTAAGTTTAGCTGACAATCCACAGAACCATGCAGAACATGCATAGTCAAAGTAACATTGAATCAGTGATGAGACAAGTAATTTCTTGATAAAAAAAAATTCCAAATGCCTTGTCCTACGAAACAGAAATTTCAATTTACTGGCACACTTGGACAATATTTTGGCAGCAATAGATTCACAAGTTAGCGACTGTTCTAATGATAACTCCAAGTATGTAATGCTTGCTTGTGACACTATTTCAGTGCCATTACATGCAACTTTTAGTGCATTAGTTTTTGACAACTTCCTCTTAGTTCCAAATAAAATGGACTCAGTTTTACCCAGATGTATTGAGAGTTTATTGTCAATAAGCCACTTGCTAAGTCTCTAACTCTCTACCAAGAGTATTCTCAATCTCACTGACATCACTCCCAGGAACCAGTAATACAGAGTCATCGGCATATAAAAGAAGCTTACATTTCACCGCAGCTGGCAGATCATTGATATAAACTAGAAATAAAAGGGGGCCCAGAATAGAACCTTGGGGCATCCCACATGTAATATCCTGAGGTTCTGATATGGTCCCCCCTGACATCACAAACTTGAGGTCTTCCAGCGAGATACGAAGTGAACCATTTTACAGCAGTACCTCTGAAGCCCACAGTGTAGTTTTAATAGTAGTATTTTATAATTTACGGTATCAAAGGCTTTCTGCAAATCAAGAATAATCATGCCAACATACTTTCCTTCATCAAAGTTCTGTCGAATATAATCAAATAAATGAATAAGACATGTTTCAGTAGAGTATGCTGCTCGAAAGCCAGACTGGAACTCATACAGCAGATTTTGTCTGACTAGATACTCCTCCACCTGCTCATACACAAGACGCTCAAACACCTTCAACACGGCTGTCAGGATTGATACTGGCCTATAATTGCTAACAACTAATCTACTGTTTTTCTTCAAAAGGGGGACTACACTGGCCCTCTTCATTTCACTTGGAAAAATACCCTGACCTAAGGATAGATTTATTATATGGGTGAGTACACTAGAGATTACACTAGCACTATCCCTCGGAAATCTGGATGGAATAAGCTCCAGTCCAAAGGCTTTATTCATAGACAAAGTGGATAGACATGTCCTCACCCTCTCCTCTGAGACAGGGCTCATTTCAAAAGTGTCAGGAATAACATTTTTATCTTTATAAAAGGAATTTACAAATGCCTGGACGTATCTACCTGAAACATTAGGCAACTTACCAACCAAACTAGCAGCGATGGCTGTAAAAAAAAAAAATATTAAAATGACAAGCAACCTGCTATTTATCAAAATACATCTTATCCTCAAAGATTAATCCAATATTGCCCGACTTTGCTTTTGACTTTCCTGTGGAGCCCATATCATTAAAGTACCTTCCATAGCTTTTTAGCGGAGCTCCAGCGGAGCACCATACCTAAGAAAAAAAAATGGTAAACCCATCGAGTCGATTTTTTGTGGTTTGTCCGTGTACCACCAGTCATACACACCGCCTCGTGGCCAGTGTTAGTAATTACCAGTCATACACACCGCCTCGTGGCCAGTGTTAGTAATTACCAGTCATACACACAGCCTAGTGGCCAGTGCTAGCCAGTAAAGAAATAAAACAAAAGAGACTGGCTATGATATAAGAAAATTCTACAACCCAGAAAAAGATGGGAGCTCCGCTTTTAGGCAGTGCCTAAATCTATATATTAGGTTGATGCGAGTTTGCAGCAATAGCATCAGCATAAAATTTAGACTGTTTTCAGTACCTTATAGCTAGCCTGGTTTCTAAAGTAGATGTATGTATCATAAATCACTAGGCAATTTTGATTTCTTGTACTTTCTGAACCATCTATCATGTTGTCGGATAAGATCCAGAATTTCAGAAGTTATCCAATTGGCACTTCTCTGCTTCATTCTTGTTTCATTTATTGGTGGAACATCATCAAGTGCAGCTATAAAGTGCTGCTTAAACAAAGCCCAAGCCCTATCAACATAAATGCTTCCTAAGACATCAAACCAATCCCTCTCCAAGAGCCTTTCGGCTGTATGTTTTGTGCATCTATATCTAATGGAATGATGGTTACCAGTCATCTTTTGTGATTTAGATATCTTGCGTGTGCAAAAAGTGACACTGTGATCACTTAAAGCAATATCAAGGACACCTGACTGAGATATATTAACTTCTGAGACTAATATTAAATCCAACAGGGACTGACTATTAGCAGACATTCTAGTTGGTTTAGTAATTAACTATTGCAAACCAGACATTTTACAGAAATTTAAGAAGGACTGTTTCAAGCTACTACGAGGCAGTAACAGGAATATTGAAGCCACCCATAATGATGCAATCTTTCTCCATGCATACGTTACTCTTACAACAGACAGTTTCAAGGAGTTCATAAAAATCTGTTTGCTTAGGGGCTTGGTCTTGTGAATTACAATAATAACGAGCTTGGTCTTGTGACGCAGCAGTTCAACCCATGCTGGCTCCAAACCCTCTGCCTGGAGATCGGCCCACAGATTATATGTTAAATCGTTTCTTATAAACAGGCACAGTCCTCCTCCATTTCTGCTACAATTGCACCGGTAGATGGAGTAACCCTCAAGCTCGACTTCAACATCTTGAATGGACCAATCAAGCCAGGTCTCCAACACAGCACAGCGACCTTGGATATAAACGCGAGGTGCCTGATCTGCTCAAGCTTAGGCAGCAAACTTCTTGCATTGATATGAATAAAATGAAGTCCTTTCGGATTCAAAACAGCCTCAGAATCATTTCTTGTATCATTCAAACTGTCTTCAGAACAATGCACCGTCTCCTCCAGACCATCAATCACGTTCACGTGGCACATTTCATTCAAACAGCACCTACTGCACAACAGGGGAATGTTGGATTTAGTCTTCATGGCCAAATCATACGTTTTTGAAGGAATATTCCTACATTTTATGTGAACAAAGACATCCCAAAAGTCACAAGCAACTGCTATCGCGTTAACTCTCACCCCCCTTCCACAGTTAGGACAGTCACTACTGCGGCTGGCATTTGGCTGGTGTTTCACCTGTAAGTTGTTTGGGCCAGGACACTGATGGACATCTCCGGAAAGCAGCAGACAGATGGATAATATGGTGCCGAAAGCATCAGCTTGTTGCATTTCTCTGGCTCCATTTGCCTCACCAGTGAGGCTGGACTGTATGGTGATCAGAGCAACACTGCCATGTCCCAAAAATTTTTTCTCAGCATTTGCTGAGGATCGACTGTTTCTGTCTAAAAACTCTTGAACAGGCGCACTTCCACAGTAGTCGCAGCAATACTTGCGACAATTTTCAAAATCTAAAACCCATTTTAAAACATTTAAAACAATGCATAAATTGATATTGCTGCCGACACTCCACACACACCTGGCGCCATCTTTCGCCATGCCCCTCCCAAACAATGCGTGGACGCAAAGTAGAGTAACCTTAGCAGAAAAAGCCTTGAATATTTGTAGAGCCTCATGGAAAGATACATATGATGTTTATTTGTTGGCGACCAAGTGTCTCCTCTCATCTCATTATCTCTAGCCGCTTTATCCTGTTCTACAGGGTCGCAGGCAAGCTGGAGCCTATCCCAGCTGACTATGGGTGAAAGGCGGGGTACACCCTGGACAAGTCGCCAGGTCATCACAGGGCTGACACATAGACACAGACAACCATTCACACTCACATTCACACCTACGGTCAATTTAGAGTCACCAGTTAACCTAACCTGCATGTCTTTGGACTGTGGGGGAAACCGGAGCACCCGGAGGAAACCCACGCGGACACGGGGAGAACATGCAAACTCCACCCAGAAAGGCCCTCGCCGGCCACGGGGCTCGAACCCGGACCTTCTTGCTGTGAGGCGACAGCGCTAACCACTACACCACCGTGCCGCCGGCAGCCAAGTGTAAAAATAGAAAATGGGTGATGTGATGTAGATTGACCACAAAAAAAAAAAAAACTGGTACCTTATGTGAACTGAAGCTTTTCAGAGATGATTGCTGAGATGGAAGGAAGCAATGCCCTTACAGATAAATACTGGTTTTGCAGAAATTATGTGCACTGTTATTTGCCCTATGGATGGGGAGGGTGTTGCATTTTAGTATCTTTGCAGCAGCCTAATTCAGAGTAAACCTTCAGACAGAATAAAGAGGAAACAGGAATTGAACAGTAGCCTTGAAAAAGTACCAAATAAATTTTGGAGAACACACACCAAGGACAAGCTGTTAGCAGGGCACCTATCGGGGACTTTCAGCACCACTGAATTAATAATCTAAGTGGGCGTATGCAAACATTTGACCCTGTATGTATAATTTTGACCCCATAATGATTTTAGAAAACCTAAAATAAATTAAAACTTTTGCATCAAATTCTTGTTTTTTTTATTCAAGATGTATATTGTACAATCATTCTGCCACAAAAAAAAGAACAGTTCAGAGAAATAATTCAAAGCCCTATGTTGCCATGACATTCATGCCCACAGATGTAAACTTCTGACCGCAACTGTACCTTGCATTTCTAGTACTTCTTTATAACCAGACCCATTTCCCAAACAATAATGTACAAGAAGTTACATACATATATTGAAGTATACAAGAAAATGAAAAACTTTCTTACACTTTCTGTAGACTGATTAGGTGGTGGCACTTTCCTTTTCAAAACGGCATCAGCGATAGCTTCAAATGGAAGTCTGTCCTCTTTCTGAATAGTAAAGAGGGGACTATCCCACCTATTTCTTGAATCAGGAGCTTCAAACCTCATAATTAGTGCATCCAGACTATAAAAGGAAAAGAAAGTCCATAATAAAAATGAACATGGGCACTGCAAAAATGTATAATCAAAACTGCTGAAAATTGTGCGTTGAGGGTTTGTTTCCTGAAAAACCTTTCCCAAAAACTTTAAGAACTGTCCTATATAGAGTTTGACAGATTTATAAAATGCACATGTTTGCTTTTAGTCTTTGTGGCTTTGAGAATTTCCATGCAGAATAGGCATTTCTGAATCTTAAACTCAAGAATACAAGTAAGGGGTAAATATATATTTACATTTCCTGTGAATATCGATAATCTGCTTCTCTTTCCTTATTCCACTCCGAGCTCAATGCAGCAGATGTCAAACAGTAGACCTGAATAATGACAATGTGCATACAATGCATATAAACATTAAGATTATTTAAAAAAATTAAAGATGTTTATTGTTTTCACTGAGGTTTAATATCATGATTGTACATACCAAACAGTGCGGTGTCTGTACATGCTTGATGAGACAAAAGAGTTCATATCTGTAACCTGGAAAACCAATTAAACTCATGGATGAAGGAATATAAAAGCTTTAAGAGAGCCACAAGATTCTGTCACCAAATAACATTATTTGATTTATTTGGAAATATGTACAGTACCAGTCAAAAGCTTGGAGACAACTTCTAATTCAATGTTTATCAATTAAAAAACACTTCATGTCTTAACATGATGATGGACTGCCACTTCTCTTTAATTAGTTGAGCAGTTCTTGACATAATATGGATTGCTACAGTTGTCGAATAGGGTCATTTACTGTTGGATGGTCTCAAACGCATTGAGACGGCAAGAAATTCCACTAATTAACTTTTGGCAAGGCAAACCTGTTAACTGAAAAGGTAAACGATGGTAAACAGTTAAGGTAAACCAGTGGCTACTTTGAAAAATCAAAATTATGAAATATTTTGATTTTTAACACACTTGTTTACCACATAATTCCATGTTATTTTACAGTTTTATTGTCTTCAGTATTGTTTGACAATGTGCAAGACAGTCAAAATATAGAAAAACCTATGACTAAGACAGTGCGCCCCAAACTTTTGACTGATACTGTATACAAGTCACTTTTACTGTAACCTATATATTATTCACCTTTAATGTAATTCAAGGAATCCAGAATTACAATGTCATCTTTGTTGATTTTCCTGTTTTTTGTTTTTTTTTTTGGGGGGGGGGGGGGGGGGGGGGGGAGAAATTTTATGTACAATTCTTAAAAAGTGTCACATAATTTAAAATATGTTTACAGCAATGACTTGGAAAAATACAGCATTATTGTGCATTATTATAACAAAATTATTATGAACTCACCTTTCGACTTCAGACCGCAAAACACCTCTCAAATTTTTCTCCCTCTGAGAGTCTGGAATAAAATTGAATCTTATTAGTACACATCAAACATTTAGAATACATGCTAAGGTTATGGCATCCTAGCATGGCCAGACGACATGTCTAGACTCTATGAAGCCATTTCACATTTTCATGATTGTAGATGAGGTTTCAGCAGAACGAATGCACAGATGAGCACATCTCATCTGTGCATGAGATTCTTATTATACTAACCTGTAACCCCTGAGAGCACCTGTGGTATACCCTGGATCACACTAGGAGGCAATAGATAGTTTTCACATGACGTCACAGAGTCGGGGATTCCCTGGTGGCGGCCATCTTGGAGGGCAAGCTTACCGTACGGGTCACTGAGCACACATTGTAGCGCGCGAGTTACATTCATTTATATATTATTTACATTTATTTAAAGCTAGCAATGGTGCAAACTTGTTGTATTCACGGCTGTCGTAATAGGTCAGATGATGAAGTCAAGCGGAGCTTTTATGGAATTCCCACTGTACGGGAGTACGAAGGCGAGCAAACAAAGAAACTCAGCATACAAAGGAGAAATCTATGGCTTGCGAGAATCAACCGCAAGGATTATCAGCCTTCCAAACACAGCAAAGTCTGCTCCGATCATTTTATAAGTGGCAAGTTGTTTAAATAAACAATCAATTGTGTTTAAGCTTGTTTTTGGAAACCAAAACATCATGTGAACAATCTCTGGAGAATGCCTAACTGGAACCGCTGAGTGTACGTTTACACTGTAATGTACACTTAATATCGCTCGTTTGTCACGTTTCTATTTGAAACTTGTCACTTCACTCACGCAAGGGTCATTTTTGAAAAACATTTTAGGTCTATTCTGTAGTCCTGAGCAGTGTGCAGGACTGCGCAAATGTGCGCAGCTTCCCGATTTAAACTGTTTTTTTCTCATCCTTATACTTCCTATGTTTCATGGACTGTAACGGATTTGCTTATTTAGTAATTTTAATACAGAATTTACTTTGAAATTATAATCAGACACTCCAACGCCCCCCCTAAAAAAAAAAAAATCGGATCTGCGCGATTCAGGCGGCATCCGCCAAAAGGCGCGCTGTGAATATATAAAGTTGTATATATCAGAGAGCCTTTAAAGTTTGATGAAGTCAGTTTCAGGCTTTGGAGCAGGCTTTGGCAGTTTCAGGCTTTGGCAGCCCTGCATAGTCACTTGAAAATGCATCTTTGTCCACTTCGTAAGGGTCAATTCCCTCAATCAAGGCCAGTTTGGCTGCATACCGTGAGATGTGTATCTATATACTTCTGTTTGCTTGATTTTGCCGACATTGATCTTTATTTTAGAAAACTGACTATATAACTTCATAAATTCGTCCGAGATAATGTAGTCAGTAGTGGCGATGGTCCGTTTTGTTTGCCCTCCAAGATGGCGGCTGGGGGGCGTTCCCCGGAATGCCGTGACGTCAGTGAAAACTATCTATACAACCGTTTAACCACTTAATCAGGCTCTTCTGCAGGAATGAGACTGTACATTCAGAGCCTTTTTGCCAGAGCAGTCAAGCAATTATGGCTGCAAACACCTCAAAAAAGGTATTGAACCAGCACAGTCAACTGCTGCTGTTTATGGTAGTTGTGTTTTTGCTATTCTATTTTATATACTTCCTGTATTTAAGGTTGTGTTCTTTACAATTTCTGACTGTGGACTTCAGCATTTCCTCACCTCATAAATTTCATAGACCTTTGAGTGAGCCATGTCACTTTGATGTCAACAGTGCCTCCTAGACGCAGAAATGTAACAGGAGGTTTTTAACAGCAAGTCAGAATTTGTTTTCTAAAACGCCGTTTTGTGCTGTTGGGTGTCAAAATTGTTCATAAATTTTATACTGCATACTATTGAATCTGACACCTTCCTAAGCCAACAGAATATGGTTACAGGCAACTGGTAGGAATAATTGGTTCAAGGAGCTGTTTTCACAATGACCTCGGGTTAGGAGCCAACTGTCGTGTCAGTGAAGTTGATATTTGCCCAAAGAATTTACCTGACTTTAAATTGAATTTAGGCCAAAAACTACTTAGGTCACCTGAAATCAACATCAATAAACTCTAAATGCTAGACATCTAGGTTACATTCCTACTGAGTAGTTGCCTATAATGTACACATTTAGCAAGCTAAAACATTCTTCAGATTACAAAGGAGTTTATGGCATCTGATTGGGCAGCACCTCGGTTTTCATTGCCACAATGACACAAACTATTGTCTTCAACATGCCCACAAACACAGTTGTAAGCAGCAAGGGATTTGTATGCTTTAAATTTCTTTCTAGAATAAACACAGTTTCTATGAGCGATGTACATTTCTTACCACTGCAGGCTAGGCCACCACTTAGGATCACCACTGACAAAACACTAAACCATAAGGATCTCCTACAGTTACATCATTTGAAAGTGTTAGTTTAGGACCGATTTATACTCTTCAGTGAGCACATCTCTGCAAGCACTTCAGGAGTTTGTACACAAACAAGTGAACAGAGTGACAGCTTCATACTTGCATGCAATGTGGGCACGTTTTTCAAGGGGCAGTCACATGAATCACAACATAATTAACCAAATTAGACAGCCAGAAAACAAAGGAAGAAAGGTCCCTCTTTCACAGGCAATTTTTTTTTTTTTGGGGGGGAGACAACTTTCTAGGCATAACTTTCTTCTGTAAAGTGCTGGGGAAAATGAAGGCTTGCATGATTATAAACAAAGTCAGGTGTAAGGACAAACAATTCTGAAGTGTTTTTTTACTCATCTGTATTGAGTAGTATGTGCAGCTTTTGTATGAAAAAACTAAATGTCCCAAAGAGTGGGTGGAACACTGAAGCACAGGCAGGTGGGTAGTGGTGGTAAATGTCCAGGTTTATTTACAAATCGCTTTTTAGCCATGACTACTGTGTGTCACACACTGCATGCACGCACGAACACAAACACATGAATGCTCCGTTTGGGAGAACTCCCTCCTCTCAGCTCTCTCCCTCCTTATCAGCCCACAGCAATCACTCAGTGCGTTTACATGCACAGAGAGAATCGAATTTCTGCCGTTGCTCGACTGAAATCGAAGTTTAAAATGCCATGTATACACCTTAATTCGGCTGAAATTGAACCGAACTTGATTTCTAGGAATCGAGCTACACGACCTAGATTATGCGATTTCTGCCGAGCTACTTAGTGCATGTATACCCTATTGAGCTACATATTCGAGCTACTTACTTCAGCACTGCCCCTTTCGGAAGTGACGAGTGACGAGACCACAAGCGGGAAACACAACAGCCTCGGTCGGCATGACAACGGCATGAATCTTTTCTTTTTGTGGCATTGTTTGCACTGTTAAAATTTAGCTCACTTACTGTATCACCAAATACATCTGTACAGCTGTTGCATAGCTGTGAATTGTGTACATAAACAAGTCACTGTATTTGTGCGTGCGTGCGTGTGTGTGTATATATATAGATGTCCAACATCTGAAGAATGTCAATAAAAACAAAACAATTGAACTTTTTGTGTTTATTAAGACATAAGTTAAATTGTAAGCAAAAAATGGACTTTAGAAAAATATTTTTTGTAAGCAAAAAAAAAATTTTTTGTAAGCAAAAAATGGACTTTAGAAAAATATACAATTGTGCAAAATAAGTTGTCTTACAAAACAGTGGTCTGCGCAGGACAGTTTGTAGCCATACAGTCTGTTAGAGCAAGCCTAACAGCTTGAGCACGGAACTTGTGAACACAGAACTGCCAGTGTTGCCAGATTGGGCGGTTTTAAGTGCATTTTGGCGGATTTGAACATGTTTTGGGCTGGAAAACGTCAGCAGTATCTGGCAACACTGCTGATAACTTTGTTTATACTCTTGAATAGCTCTTCTTCATGATGACAACCGGAAGTGTACCAACACGATGGGGCGTGTAGCTCCACCTGTGGTTCGGGTGCACAATGTACCTCACACAATAGCTCGATTAACTTGTGTGCATGTAGGATTGGATTTCTCTGGCACCCCTGCTGGGACCCTTAGCTCGATTACCGACAGTAGCTCGATTTGGATGTGCATGTAAACGCACTGACTGCCAAACACACACACACACACACACACACCAGGGCTCAACATTAAAGACTGCCTGATTGCCCAGGGAAAATGAAACATGCATTCAGGCAAATGGGATACGTCCCTGACATGCCCGACCGGGCAAGTTGGAATGAGCATATATTACGAACAAGCCCCTGCCGAAAAAAAAATGTACGGTACTTTATTGTATTTAAAGTATATTCATATTTTCAATAGTATATTGAAAATGTACTTACACAAATTGTACTTTTTGTAAATATATAAAAAGTATACTAACATCACGCTTTCACGCTAACACTTAACACACTTTAAAATAATTATGCTATATTACACTTTATAGAAATATATTATACTAAAATATGCTTTAAGTGAAAGTTGTGTAATTTCTAAAGTGTACTAATTTTTAAGGTACTTATAATACAAAGTACTAGTTAAGCATATATTAGTACATATAAAGCCATATACTTAAAGTATACAAAATATACTTTAAGTTGTTCCACTTTAGCACATAAAAGTACACTAAATACACTTCAAGTTGCACTTTTCTACAATTTAATTACAATTAAAACATATTTAGTACAAAATTAGTTGTTCCAAAATAGCATGCCTCAAGTTAACTAATCATAAACACACGAAGTATATTGATGATTAGTGTGGCTTCAAGTACACAAAAGTATGCTAAATTTTAGTACACTTAGCACATTTATTTTTCACCGGGGCACCACAAAAATGAGACTTTTTGATCTTTTATTTCAGTTCCTGAAAGCGTCCCTCACTACATATCCACCATTATGTCTTGGCTGTTTCCTTTGTCTCGGTTTTATTTACTGCTTTGCAAGTTATTTTATGTACCCCCACTGTTGTAGTATGGTACGCATACTGTTTATAGACCCCTTGTGCATAACATCATGCATTACATGATCATTACAGCTGAGGTCAGACAGACATCGTCTTTCATGCAAGCAAGGTTTAATACGTCTTCAATATGGTTAATTTTTGCGCTGTTTTTGCTTGTTGAAACAGAGAAATAGATAAAAGGCATTACTGTCTTCCTGCTAGAAGACAAAAGAGTAAACGTGAAAGAGGGAAGCAAAGGTAAGGAAAAAATGAGAATCAGAAGAAACAAGGCTTGGTATAAACTGAGGATAGAAGAATGATACCTCGCAATGAAGTGGTGTGAGAGTGAGGTTTAAATAGGCAGAGGGATTAATTAGAGTGATGAGTGACAGCTGTGGTTAATAGTCAGGAGACAGAGGGCACTGTGAGTTCTGGGAAGTGTAGTTCAAGGCGTCCATGTTTGTAGTATGAACGATATCAGCAGATTTACTGACAGACACAGAAAACCCAGATTGGTTTCAAACAACTCGGGCATAAAAATTTAATTTGAAGGGCTGGATGGCTAGATACCAACATGTGATCTGCACACTGGCATCTTTCATGCACTGGAGCCACTGGAGTGGGGCGTGATTCAAGCAGAGGGCGAAAGGGCTCCCCAGCAGGTAGTATTTGAGAATGACGATCATCTATTTGATGGACAAACACTCCTTTTTGATGGTGCTGTACTTTCTCTCGCACTGAGAGCTTGCAGGTTATGCACAGCACCGGGCACTCCTTCCCTTCCACCATCTGGGACTGAACAACCCTCAGCCCTCTGTCCGATGCATCCAAGAGAGAAAAGTCAGGGGAGTGTAACAGTGGCCCCCACACAGTTCAACCTTTACCTTAGTGAAAGCCTGTTGGCACTGCTCCATCCACTGGAGCAGATCTGGTGCCCCCTTTTTAGTGAGATCAGTCAGTGGGGTGGAGACCTCCAAATAGTTTGGCACAAACATATGATATTAGCCAGCCAGCCCCGGGAACGGTCTCGCCCCCTTTTGGTCTTGGGCCTCGGGCACGTTGCAACAGCTACAGTCTTGTCAATTTGGGAACGCATCTGCCCATGGCCCAAGTGGAAGCCCAGATACCATATTTCCACCCATCCAATCACACACTTCTTTGGGTTAGCCATGAGCCCCGCACATCTCAATGGGCATTTTCTCTCAGGATAGAGGATTCAAAGGGATCTGCCAATATTCCTTGGTTAGATCCAGTATTGAGTAAAAGCGAACACCACCTAACCGATTAAGCAACTCGTGAATGTGAGGCATTGGGTATGCTTAGAATTTAGACACCACATTAACCTTTATGTAGTTCACACAGAATTAGACTGACCTGTCAAGTCTTGGGGATCAAGACTACTGGGCTGCTTCAGTTGCTGTGTGACTCGATTATTCCCATCTTGAGCATGGCCTTGAGTTCATCCTGAACCACAGTTTTCTTTTGTTTGGCTCCGCACCAGCACCCTTGGGGACATCTCAGTGTGGTGTTCTATGAGGTTAATGTGGTCAGGAAGGGTAGAGAACACATCAGAAAACTCTGCTTGCAACTTGGCAACGTCCGTGAGTTGGGATGGCAAGAGGTGGACTGAGGGGTTACTTTTGTTTTTACCTCTCCGGAACTACCGATGCCAACACCATGGGGATCCCCTTGTTCAATTGTTTAAGCAGATTGAGGTGGTATATCTACAGCGCGCCACCCCATTCATTCGCGTCACCTCATACTCGATGTCCCCGATTCGCCATGTGACCTCAAAAGTCCCTTACCACTTAGCAAGCAATTTTGAGCTCAACATCTGGAATAATACAAGCACTTTATCTCCCAGAGTGAACTCTCGAGGCAAACACCCCTGTTGTACAGCTGGGCCTGATGTTCTTGCACCTGCCACAAATTATCCTGGGTCAGGTGACTGAGTGTGTGGAGTTTTGCATGCAGGTCAAGAACACATTGAATTTCATTTTTCCAATGAGAGGGTCCTTCCTCCCAATTTTCCTGCAGCACGTCTAGGATGCCATGAGGCTTACACCCATATAACAATTTGGACTGGAAAAACCCTGTGGAGGCTTGTGGGACCTCAAGTTCTGCGAATAATAGAGGCTCAGGCCATTTATTCCAATTCCGCGTCTTCACTTACAAATTTGTGAATTAAGTTCTTAAAGGAGATACACAGAACCTTTATTTTTAAATAAATTTCTGAGTGGATAGTATCTCCATCCTTGAATCTTGTATGCTGCATAAATGGGAATAAAAAAATAAATATTTTTGAGAGTTAAAAATCGACCACAAAGTTGGCATTTGAGCTGCCCCGCTGAGCTAGCCATGCCTGAGTGCATGACATCACAGCAGTAACTGGTTTTAACACCGAGGCCTTTGACAGCTATAGACCAAAGTCATACCTCATCTCATTATCTCTAGCTGCTTTATCCTGTTCTGCAGGGTCGCAGGCAAGCTTGAGCCTATCCCAGCTGACTACGGACAAAAGGCAGGGTACACCCTGGACAAGTCGCCAGGTCATCGCAGGGCTGACACAGAGACACAGACAACCATTCACACTCACATTCACACCTACGGTCAATTTAGAGTCACCGGTTAACCTAACCTGCATGTCTTTGGACTGTGGGGGAAACCGGAGCACCCGGAGGAAACCCACGCGGACACGGGGAGAACATGCAAACTCCACACAGAAAGGCCCTCGCCGGCCACGGGGCTCAAACCCGGACCTTCTTGTTGTGAGGCGACAGCGCTAACCACTACACCACCGTGCCGCCTCCAAAGTCATATAAATAAAAATTTATGGTGAAAGTAAGAAATACCGTTACCGACTTGCTCAACTAAGACTGATTTGACTTCATTGATTGTGGGTTGACTCTCATTAAAACAGGATAGGTGTTATAACTTATGCAGTATACATGTACAGTGGTGCTTTAAAGTTTGTGAACCCTTTAGAATTTTCTATATTTCTGCATAAATGTGACCTAAAACATCATCAGATTTTCACACAAATCCTAAAAGTAGATAAAGAGAACCCAGTTAAACAAATGAGACAAAAATATTATACTTGGTCATTTATTGAAAATTATCCAATATTACATATCTGTGAGTGGCAAAAGTATGTGAACCTCTAGGATTAGCAGTTAATTTGAAGGTGAAATTAGAGTCAGGTGTTTTCAATCAATGGGATGACAATCAGGTGTGAGTGGGCACCCTGTTTTATTTAAAGAACATGGATCTATCAAAGTCTGATCTTCACAACACGTTTGTGGAAGTGTATCATGGCACAAACAAAGGAGATATCTGAGGACCTCAGAAAAAGCGTTGTTGATGCTCATCAGGCTGGAAAAGGTTACAAAACCATCTCTAAGGAGTTTGGACTTCACCAATCCACAGTCAGACAGATTGTGTACAAATGGAGGAAATTCAAGACCATTGTTACCCTCCCCAGGAGTTGTCGACCAACAAAGATCACTCCAAGAGCAAGGTGTTTAATAGTCGGCGAGGTCACAAAGGACCCCAGGGTAACTTCTAAGCAACTGAAGGCCTCTCTCACATTGGCTAATGTTAATGTTCATGAGTCTCCCATCAGGAGAACACTGAACAACAATGGTGTGCGTGGCAGGGTTGCAAGGAGAAAGCCACTGCTCTCCAAAAAGAACATTGCTAATTGTCTGCAGTTTGCTAAAGATCACATGGACAAGCCAGAAGGCTATTGGAAAAATGTT
Source organism: Neoarius graeffei (assembly GCF_027579695.1). Lineage (NCBI taxonomy): Eukaryota > Metazoa > Chordata > Actinopteri > Siluriformes > Ariidae > Neoarius > Neoarius graeffei. Next base: position 67,258,988 of record NC_083574.1, on the reverse strand, counting down.
TTGTGGACGGATGAGACCAAAATAGAACTTTTTGGTTTAAATGAGAAGTGTTATGTTTGGAGAAAGGAAAACACTGCATTCCAGCACAAGAACCTTATCCCATCTGTGAAACATGGTGGTGGTAGTATCATGGTTTGGGCCTGTTTTGCTGCATCTGGGCCAGGACGGCTTGCCATCATTGATGGAACAATGAATTCTGAATTATACCAGTGAATTCTAAAGGAAAATGTCAAGACATCTGTCCATGAACTGAATCTCAAGAGAAGGTGGGTCATGCAGCAAAACAACGACCCTAAGCACACAAGCCGTTCAACCAAAGAATGGTTAAAGAAGAATAAATGTTTTGGAATGGCCAAGTCAAAGTCCTGACCTTAATCCAATCGAAATGTTGTGGAAGGACCTGAAGCGAGCAGTTCATGTGAAGAAACCCACCAATATCCCAGAGCTGAAGCTGTTCTGTACAGAGGAATGGGCTAAAATTCCTCCAAGCCGGTGTGCAGGACTGATCAACAGTTACCAGAAACGTTTAGTTGCAGTTATTGCTGCACAAGGGGGGGGTCAGACCAGATACTGAAAGCAAAGGTTCACATACTTTTGCCACTCACAGATATGTAATATTGGATAATTTTCCTCAATAAATAAATGACCAAGTATAATATTTTTGTCTCATTTGTTTAATTGGGTTCTCTTTATCTACTTTTAGGACTTGCGTGAAAATCTGATGATGTTTTGGGTCATATTTAAGCAGAAATATAGAAAATTCTAAAGGGTTCACAAACTTTGAAGCACCACTGTACATGCATGCATTTTCACTGATAAAACGTAAAAGCCTAATTAAATAATCAGATGAACTGAGACAATCACATTCTGAAGCAAATTAAATAAATCTTATACCGGTAACTTAAATACACAATACAAGTTACATGTATTAATCTAAATGCAGGTAAACAACGTGTTGTTTTATATCCAAATGAGAGTCGGAGCTTACCCATCTGTGTTCTCGCTTCTTGAAGGCCGATTGTTTTTGAAACAATCTGACTTTCAGTTGTTTGCTCAGTTCTCCGTTCATTCACTTCTTCCATGTAAGGGCGAAATGGCAGCAATATCCAGTTTAGAAATAAGACAGCTGCTCTGCTCATTCACTTTTCTTCATACAGTGTAGTCCGCCATTACTGCTGCAATGTTGTGACGTTCGCGAACGAACCGATTCTTTTGAACGGCTCCTAGGCATGAACGATGAGAACCGAGTCTCGAGCTGGGGGAGCCGTTCTTTCTGTCGTTCTTTTTCTGTACTGTGTTTCAGATGAAAAAGCTCCTCCTTTACTCCTCCTCCCTTCACTGAGTTAGGGAAAGGTTACGGTGAGGGCCCAGTGGTGCCTATTTGTCTGATATGCAAATGTAGCTATCAGACAAACAGGCACCGATGTGACATCGGGGAGTGGGAGGTGGTCGTCAGAGCGCAGCCCGTTGTGGTCATGCTACTTGCACGTGCGCTCTCCAGAAAGAAAAAAAAAACCCTGCGTGGCTCTGTTTCATTGTAGTTAATTGGAGAATTGGAGGGTTGGGGAGTTGGGGGGTTGGGGGAGGGATGGCACCAGTTGTGCACGCTGTCTTCACGTGTACCCAAAAAGAAAAAAAAACGTGTGAGAGCCAGTGGGAGAGACCGTCAGTTTAGTTGCAGTCGGAGTGAGGAGGAGAACAGACGTGGATTTGGAAATGAGCCAGAGGAAAAGGAGCAGCGTGTGGGCGCACTTCACCCGTGAGCCGAACAATGAAGCAAAACGCAACATTTGCCAGAAAAGCATTTCTTTCAAGTCAGGGTCAACAAACAATCTGCACAGGCATTTAAAAATACAGCACCCAACTGTGCAAGTCACAGAGGTGCGCACAGAGCCAACTGAAACAACCAGCAACAGTGACAATGAGGCCTCCACCACCAGTGCTTCTTCTGCCTCCATATCAGATGGATCCTGTAGGCATGGTTCAACCTCTACTGCAGCTACAGCAGCCTCTAACCCCACTGCACCCACATCTTCGCCTGGCCAGGCCAGGCCAGCTACAAAAAGAAAGCAGACGTCAATTAACCAGTATTTACCTCCTGTCTTGACCCCATTGAGACAGGAGATGATTGATGCAGAACTGGTTAAGATGATAGCCACAGACCTCCAATCGTTTTCAATTGTGGAGGACATAGGTTTCAATAACTATTCACATGCTCTACACCCTGCTTACATACTTCCCAGTAGGAGGGCACTGACACAGAAAGTGTCAGACATGTATGGCAGAGAAGTGGCATCTCTGATGAGAAGGGTGTCAAAAGCACTGGCTGTGTGTCTGACAACGGACTGTTGGACATCAAGAACCACTACATCTTTCATAGCTGTGACTTGTCATTTTATTGAAGATTTTAAAATGGCCTCCTGTCTACTGGACTGCTTTGAATTTAATGAGAGGCACACAGGAGAGAACTTGGCAGAAAAGCTGCTAAGTGTAGCAACAGAGTGGGGGGTGGACAAGAAGGTGGTGTGCTGCCTTACAGACAATGCAGCCAACATTACATGGGCGATTCAGTTAACTGGGTGGCTCCACCTTCCATGCCTGGCACACAATATCAACCTCGTGGTGAGGGATGCCCTGAAAGGACCACAGCCCATCATTAATAAAGTGAAGGAGACAGTAGAATACTTCCACCGAAGTACTGTGGGTGCTCAGAAACTCAGGGAGACACAGATTCAAATGAAGATGGAGCAACTTCGGCCTAAACAGGACTGTGTAACGAGGTGGAACTTGACTTATTACATGCTACAGAGTGTTCTAGTGAACAAGAATCCTATAATTTCCACTCTGGCCATCACCAATGCACCAGTCAACCTTTTAACCTTAGAAGAGTGGACTGCAGTGCAGGAAATCTGCACAATCCTGAAGCCATTTGAAGAGGTCACGGTGGAACTAAGTGCAGAAAGGTATGTAGTCCAGCTGCTCGGCAGAAGATTTTCTATAGCATTCATGCAAATTACCTGGTGATACATTATGAATATTCAATTATATAATAATGTTGGTGAAATACATTGTATTTATTTATAGGTTATACATTGTAGTATTTATTCATAGTTTATAAAATGTATAACAAACAGTAAAGCAAGTGTGTATATATATATATATATATATATATATATATATATATATATATATATATATATATATATATTTTTTTTTTTTTTTTTAGTTAGTATTAGTTAATATTTATATATACATTTTTTTTTTCTTGCTAGGTTTGTGACTGCTTCAAAAGTCATTCTGCTGGCCAGGGGACTGCAAAGAGCCATAGGGGACTTCCGCAGAAACATTAGTACAGAGGCAGCAAAAGACATGCTCGAATCTCTTTCTGACAGCATGTCAACAAGATTCCACAGAATCGAAGCCCACCACATACTAGCTGATGCTGCTGCTCTTGACCCTCGATTTAAGAGGATGGCATTTCTGGATGGAAGAATTGCAGATGAAACCTTCCAGAGGATTTCAACTGCAGCAGCAAGACTCCCTACCAGCGAAGCCATCCAGCAACCAGCTGAAGTGCAAGGAGCAGGCAGTGGCACAGAGGCTGAATCGATTGTTTGGAGCTATTTCCATGAGGAAGTAAGGGTGGCAACAATTACTCATTTTTTCCTTTAAATCTAGGATGAAATCAGCCTTAATATCACAATCTCATACTAAATGGTATCATCCATTGCTGTCTATCTTTCACCCCTATGAGCAGGTAGCTGGAAGAGCATCAGCCAGACATCCAACAGCAGATGCAGTCATGGAGGTGCGGGCCTACCTGGAGGAGCCTCTTCTAGTGGATCCCCTCAAGTGGTGGGAAAGTCAAGCTCCTGTCTACCCCAGGCTTAGCAAGCTGATGGTGAAGAAGCTGTGTGTTGTGGCAACTTCAGTTCCCTCTGAGAGGATCTTTTCCAAAACTGGACAAATCATCTCGGAGAAGAGAAGTCGCCTCAAGCCCAAAAAGGTTCGAGAACTTGTGTTCCTTAATGCAAATTTGCCCAAGGACAAGAAGTAGGCTAAACAACATTTGCCTTTTATTTTATTTATTTATTTATTTGCCTTTTATTTATTTATTAATCTGTTTGCCTAATAGTTCAAATTCTTTTGTATATAGTTTATAATGTTGTTGTGTGATATTAATGATAATATTGTGGGAAAACTACTTTGCACGGACGTTCATTTAATTTATTCTATCGTCATTTTGTTTGTTCTATTTTTGTGTATTTTAGTTATTTATCTGTTTGTCTAGTTGTATCTATTTTTCTAATAATATATTTTTTGCATTAATAGTTTGTTTTTTCCTATTAAAATAATCGTGTTCTTGTTATAACTATTTATCTGACTGTTTAGTTGTATCTATTTTTGTTACAATTTCAATATTTTTAATAAAGTTTTTTTCTATTAAAATGTTCTTGTGTGATAACTAGTTCTTGTGTTATATTTATTGTAGTTGTATCTATTTTGTATCTCAGACTTAAATATTTTTGTAAAACAAGTGTTTTTCTATAAAATATTCTTGCGTTCTTGATAACTATATTCTTGAGTGGGTTCTTTTTTTTTTTTTTTACAGAAAAGCCGTTCTGCATGGACATTCATTGAAGCCCTCATTGTTTTTTAATGGTTATTTATGAGCCTTTAGGGGTTACAATAATGTAAGTCTAGGTTGCTTTATATAAAAGGTATGTCCAGAAATATTGATGTCACTGTCTAAGCAGAGGGATCTGGCTTCTTTAGATGCTGTCTTCTTAAAACTGAATAAATATTTAAAAAGAGTCAAATGAGCCAGTCTTTTGAACGGCTCTTTTCAAAGAACGGATCACAAAGATGCGGATCCCATCAAAGAGCCATAAATCCCATCTCTATACTGCTGGGCTCAGGCAATTATTAAAACCCGGAACGGAATGGGATGTCACCGGTTTTAGGAACAACTGCAGGGAGGTCACTGCCCGAGCGATATGCCCCGTCCCGTTCCATCCCAGGTTTTAGCAAAAACCCTCAGCTCACTCCAGGAGGACTGGTGCAACTGAACTCTCTTTCCTTTTAAAGAAAAATAAAGAAATAAAATAAATACTTTTCTTTTCTTGTAGTTTTCTTTTTCTTTAATTGTTGGTAATGCACCCTCTTTCAATATGCGCTTATAGCCAATGCTCCTCAACAGATCAGAGGTCTTGTATGAGTCTTCAGTAAAATGTGCAGAGCAGAGGAGAGACCACTTTGTAGGCGCCCAATGTGCCTGTGAACTTCTTGCAAAGCGCATCCAAATCTTTGCAGTTTGAACATTCTTGGGCCATGAATGCAACATAAATCTAGCTTCTGTCATGTTGCTGCACCGGCCAAAAACACATCTACGTGGCACGCGATAAATTAGCTCAAAATAGAGGATCGGAGTTGCAGTCAGCTCTGTGTTTTAGTATAGCGAAAATGGCGATGAGACCGATAGACTTCCTGCTGTGACGTTATGGACATCAAGGTCATTCACTCAGACTGCTACCTATATAAATCACTTTAATCGTAAAAATTACTACATTAGATTCATTGTTAACACTTAAAACTATTCCTGTGCCATTCTTGAGGTCTCAAGGCATTTATAAATGAAAGTGAGGCCATGGCTCTGCGGAGATCCTTTAACTACTGAAAAGTATGGGCAGGCGAGTGCAGAGTTTGGCTGGAGGATTTGACCATCGATTACTCTCACTTGGTCAAGTGCCCAGGCTCCCTGCAGCACCATATATCTCACCTGGTGCTCACCTCTGCACTAGTGGCTCAGGAATCACTCACCTGAGGTGACGTGAGGAAGGGGTAGAGGAAGAGAGAGAAAAGAGGCAGGATGCTTGCTAGCTGCTGGAACCACTTCCAGATGCTCCTCAACCAGAGTGATGGCTCTATCCAGTGACACCAGGCCATGGCACTGGACCCACCCTGCTGGTCCTCCTGGCAGCTGAGCAATGAATTGTTCCAGTGTAACCGTGTTGATGATAACCTCAGGTGTCCCAGAGCTGCTGGCTGAAGGCGAATGGCTGGCCTCCTCCAGAGTCAGTGTGCGAAAGTGCGGACGATGTTGTTCGGGGGTGCAGCTGACACATTGCAAGATGCCTCACTTTTAGCCTGCATACTGCAGCCTGCTGTCTGGGGGTAGTTGCTGGGTGGCAAGCCAGGCTTCTCCAGTAAGGAGCACCAGTAGGCATGCCACTCTCTGCTCGATCGGCCACCCCCATGCCACCGTGTTTTGCTCAGAAAGCACAAGGAAGGTCTCTGGATCATTGTGAGTTCCCATCTTCATCAGCATGACGTTGGGGTATCTGCCAATGCGAGCACATTCCGGAATGCCTGGCGATCCTCCTTCTGGGCCTGTAGTAGCACTTTGAAACGCTGCTCCTGCTCATTATGCAAGGCAGCCAGCGCCTGGTGCTGGTTCTGCTGGGCGGCGGTGAGGGCACAGACGAGCTCCTTAAATGGTGAGGATTCCTTGCCAGTGGTTTGCTTCAGGATCCTGGGTTTTGGCACCACCTTCTCTCTGGGTGGTGGGACACTGAAGCACTGGGACAGGTGGGATACTGGTTGGTTGTTTTTTATTTTTAAGCTTTTCAGCTGAATGCATTCACACATACACAACTCTGCTCTGCATAATGCTGCCCTTTCTCTCTGCTTCCTCTCTCCTTATTAGCCCTCAACTGTCACTGGAAGACACACACAACATTAAATCAGACACGTGTGATTGTTTTGCCACTCACCTTCCCTGGCCTTGTCCTCCATTCACAAACTGGTGCTCAACTATGCCCCTGCTGCCACAGCATTTTTAGGGCCTGAGCACTGGAGGTGCAAGGTCTCTGGTGTTCACCAGAGGCTGCTGCACCAGAGGTGCAAAGCCCTATTGTTCCTGTATAGTTTCTTTATTAGGGCTTAAGCACCGAGGTGACCGATACTGTCAAGTTTTGTGAAATGCCTCCAAAAATTGAGAGGAGTTGATTTCAGAAGGTGAGTACCCTTCCCGGGATGGACGGACAGACATCGCCACGACACAATTCCCCCTTCGGGCCTTTCAGCCAGCGGAGAATAAAAATGGCAAGCTGCAGTTAAATGGGAAGACTGGATGCCAACAAAGCATTACAGTGTGTGGGGGAAAAAGTTTTATATCAGGTTAGTATGAAAAATCTGTGCACCTGTCATTTCTCCTAAAACTTTTTCTCATTCAAGGCCATTCAGTTATAAACATCCCATAGATCTAGGCTAGTTGCACTCAAGTTAACATTCAACAAGTCTGGAAGTTGGCATAACATGGACAGAACTCTGGTCGAGATAGTAAGGCTTTTAACAGGTTGCATGGTCTGGCACTGCTCAGTCGAGTCTACTGGCACATACACAAGCATGTCATACTTAGCAGTGCTACTGCACTAAAAAAAAAAAGCCAAATGGCAAATTGTATGAATGTTAAAATGTATATCTGGATATGGGCTTTGGACGCAATATATATTATTAGACCTACTGCTTGGCTAGACTAGCAACATGTTTGTATGTACTGATAATGAAGACTAGGCTAAATACTAAAATATGCTAGATCTAGGCCCTGGCTTGTTTATTACTATTGGAAGTCTACATTTGAGCTTACCTTTGTCACAAGGTATTTTTTCTTTATCAGGAATTTTGCATAATATTCTGGCATACACAAAACCTGCCTCAAAATATTGGTAAACATCAGTACTTTTTGTATACCTTTAGCATCTTTCCAATGTATTTAGAAGTCCTAAATACTAAATAGTTCAGGATGTCATACTATCCCAAGTCCAGTAGCTGGTTTGCCATACACTTTTCATATGGAATAAGTACATCTGTGGGTAAATTACATGGATCTGTGATGCCTGCATGTTTCAGCTTTTGAATGTAACACGATCTGCTGGTATAATCTAAATTTATAATTGTTTCAGAGAAATTGTACTGACTGCAGTCGTCTTGGTTTTCATTAAGAACGGTCACGGCCATGTTTCTTTGTTTGCCCAGCAATAGGTCCCTTGCACTGATGTCACATTTACCTTAGCAACCGTTGCTACCCTATGCCTGGGGGACAAGCGAACTTTTTCCATAATGTTCACATACTTAAGCCAAGCAAAGATGTCCAGCATCTGTTGCCGCTGTCTGAAGAAAGCTACAGCTAAAAAAGCTCTACTACCAGATTACTTGGATAATCTTAGTCAGAAAGAAGCGAATAATAGATATACGTGGAAATTAGAGTTTATTAGCTGTTATGATCTGTACAAAATTCCTCAAAACGACTGGAGTGACGATGATGCAGATTTGTGGCCTAGCTTTTGGTACATGTTGGAATATACCGTCTTTTCCCCCCCGAAGAGTCCCGACACAGAACAACAGAGAGAGACAGACAGAGAGAAAGAGAGAAAGAAAGAAAGAAAGAAAGAAAGAAAGAAAAAGAACTTCTTTGTGTAAAGACTTCTTCCCCGACATCAGCTTTTGTCCATCAGCTGTCTCCAGTGTTCACAGATATCTTCAACACCTCCCTGGAGACATGCCATGTGCCAGCCTACTTCAAGTGCTCCACCATTATCCTTGTCCCCCAAAAGCCAAGGATCACAGGATTAAAGGACATTTCCCTAACTTCTGTGGTTATGAAATCTTTTGAGCGCCTTGCACTTTACCACCTTAAAGTCATCACTGACCCGTTCCTGGACCCCATGCAGTTCGCCTACAGCGCCAACAGATCTGCAGATGGTGGCTCTTCATTTCATCCTCCAGGACCTGAACCTATGCTAGGATCCTGTTTGTGGATTTCAGTTCCACTTAAACACTTTTCATCCTGGCTCTTCTGCAAGTCAAGCTCTCCCAGCTGTGCATGCCTGACTCCACCTGAAGGTGGATCACTGACTTCCTGTCTGACAGGAAGTAGCATGTGAAGCTGGGAAAGCACGGCTCTGACTCCCAGACCATCAGCACTGGATCCCCCCCAAGGCTGTGTCCTCTCTACTCTTCTCCCTGCAGACCAACACCTGCACCTTCAGTCATCAGTCTGTCAAGCTCCTGAAATTTGCAGATGACACCACCCTTGTTGGACTCATCTCTGATGAGGAGGAGTCTGCTTACAGGTGGGAGATTGACCATTTGGTGTCCTGGTGCAAGCAGAACCACTTAGAGCTCAATGCTGTAAAGACAGTGGAGATGATTGTAGATTTTAGGAGGAGCTCTGTCACACCCTCCCCATCACCCTGTTTGACTCCCCAGTAACCTCTTTGGAGTATTTCCACTTCCTGGGCACTACCATCACTCAGGACCTCAAGTGAGAGAAGAACATCTGCTCAGCAGAGGATGATCTTCCTGTGGCAGTTGAAGTTCAATCTGCCAAAGACAATGATTGTGCACTTTTACACCACCATTATGGCGTCCATCCTCACCTCTTCCATCACCGCCTGGTGTGCTGCAGTCTGCCCTTATCCTTGGCGGTGGCATCAGCACATCATTCTCTCTGACGATAGGATGATAGGCTGCAATCTTCCATCTCTTCAGGACCTGTATGAGTCCAGGACGCCAAGGAGGCCAGAAAGGATTGTGGCCAACCCCTCTCACCCTGGACACAAAGTTTTTGAGACACTCCCCTCTGGTAAGAGGTTGCAGTCCATTAAAACCAAAACCCTATGCCATAAGGCCAGCTTTTTCCCCACTGCAGCTGGCCTCACCAATAAGGTCAGAGACTCCCACTGACTAAACTCACACTCTCAATCTGTAACATTAACACACTTCCTCTCTGAACTACAATTTTGCACATTTCATGGTCATGTCATACATCTTCATTCTGTGAATTTTTATTGTACATTCCAGCACACACTGTACAGCTTGGTTATTTATTTAACCCATGGCACATATTCTCTTCTTCTCACATCAGGGCTCTTATCAGTCACTCGACTGTCCAGGACAAGTAATTGTTTGGTCCAGACAAGTCAAATCCACATCTACTTGTCTGATGGGACAAGCTGAATTATTTCCAACTCTCCTGGAAGTTCAGGGAGTCTCTCACATAGCGACTCCCCGACGCCAGTACTTTAGATACAATATCCCAGAATCTAGAGAGAGCGAGAGAGAGAGAACATCCTAATTGCTCTGTTTTGCTAAGTAGACCAATCAGTTTTCTGTGCCGGTGGGCTTTATGTCTTCTCTCCCAGACCGAAAGTCCATCAGTTCAGTATATCCAGGAGCATCATGGCAGTGTGCCCCCAAAAAACAAAATACAAAACCCACTTCACCTCAGACTACACAAAAGTGTACCCTTGTCTAATAAGGGTAAAAATAATGACTGTGTTGTGTGCTGTACTGTTTATAACAATGACTTTAGCATTGCCCATGGCAGGGTAAACGATTGTAAAAGACATGCTGAGGTGAGTTTAACAGAGTCATTTGTTCATCTGCAGATTATTTATACTCGCTGGCGAGCTGTTAAAGCTACATGATGAGCTCAAACTCCTTTAAGACTTGCATAAAATTGCAATCAAATACAAAATATGAGTTAAATAGTAATAAGCAGTTTACATAAATAGTATAAGTAATCTACATATATTGTCACATTTTCTACATACAGGCCTATCTAATTTGGTTTACAGACTAGAGAAAATTACTCAAAGTATTACATATAGCCACCACAAATATTGTAATGATATAGTTATGCTTTTATATCTTTTAGGGACCACATCTTTGAGGGACTGTTGAAAACAACCATTTTTATAGTAATTATTCCAGAGTTAAATCAATAAAGGGCGGCACGGTGGTGTAGTGGTTAGTGCTGTCGCCTCACAGCAAGAAGGTCCGGGTTCGAGCCCCGTGGCCGGCGAGGGCCTTTCTGGGCGGAGTTTGCATGTTCTCCCCGTGTCCGCATGGGTTTCCTCCGGGTGCTCCGGTTTCCCCCACAGTCCAAAGACATGCAGGTTAGGTTAACTGGTGACTCTAAATTGACCATAGGTGTGAATGTGAGTGTGAATGGTTGTCTGTGTCAGCCCTGTGATGACCTGGCAACTTGTCCAGGGTGTACCCCGCCTTTTGCCTGTAGTCAGCTGGGATAGGCTCCAGCTTGCCTGCGACCCTGTAGAACAGGATAAAGCGGCTAGAGATGATGAGATGAGATGAGAAATCAATAAAGTTCCAACAAAACCACTTCAATCCCCTCAGTGATCCGGCTGTGTTATTGTTTACAAAATTCCGGGTAAGCAGAGTACAGCATGAGCGTTTGTGAAAATAACCACGTTGTAATACTCAATTATAGATTATCTCATCTCATTATCTCTAGCCACTTTATCCTGTTCTACAGGGTCGCAGGCAAGAGTCTTTGGACTGTGGGGGAAACCAGAGCACCCAGAGGAAACCTCTCCCAGACCGAAGCAGCCTGCTCGCGCTTCCGCAGATAATGTCATGAATATAGCTCCAGACTCCCTTGGGATCTTTCCAGACGCATTTTGTTATTTTATTTTTTTCTGCTGTAGACAGATGGCCTTGTGCAAAATTACCCTTCTGGATGAGTGTGTAAAGGGATATACTTTCATATAAAATAAATAAATAAATAAATAAATAAACCCAAATTGGTCCAGAATATGCCCTTTAAAGGAACAGTCCACCGTACTTCCATAATGAAATATGTTCTTTTCTGAATTGAGACGAGCTGATCCGTACCTCTCCGAGCTTTGCGCGACCTCCCAGTCAGTCAGACGCGCTGTTACTCCTGTTTACTCCTGTTAGCAATGTAGCTAGGCTCAGTATGGCCAACAGTATTTTTTGGGGCTGTAGTTAGATGCGACCAAACTCTTCCACGTTTTTCCTGTTTACATAGGTTTATATGACCAGTGACATGAAACAAAGTTCAGTTACACAAATTGAAACGTGGTGATTTTCTATGCTATGGAAAGTCCGCACTATAATGACAGGCGTACTAACACCTTCTGCGCGCTTCGACAGCGCATTGATACCTGCACTCAGGAGTGACAGTACGGTGGACTGTTCCTTTAATAACTTTATTTTTTCAAAGATATTTACATGGAAATTGGCAGGCATATAGATATATGGTTGTACACTGAATATAAAGCTTGAAAAATTAGTAAAAACTAATTATGCAAATTAGTATGCAATTGATATTAATTATACTAATTGGGTAAAAATGTTAAATCTTCTTCAAAGTTTCACCAAATGGCTTTATTTGTGCAATATAAAGCTGATTTTAACTCTCATTTATACATCACAAAGAAGGAGAAATCAATGTTAATTATAAAATATGCAAAAATAAGCACCAAATGTCATTCGCATCCATAGGCTCAGCTAACGAGCCATGTAGCCATGTTTTACATGGTCACTTCTCAAAAAACATAGCCATAAATCCCCAAACATGGCCTATAAATTTTATACTAACCCGTGCTAACCAAAGTTTTGTGAATGTTTGTTGCTTTGTGAAGTAATTTTGTGCATTTCTGTGGACATTTTTGTCAACGGTCAGCGGTTTCCAGGGGCATGCCCAGCACGCGTGCTTTCCATATATGGAAGTTAAATCGAGAAAATCAAGTTTACTGTCAAAAATGTAGCGTTCTTATAGGTCAGATGTCGAAACGAGGCTTGAATGGAAGCAAAATACTACGAGTTTTGAGAGCTTTGCAGGCAAAGCTCGGCAGGTTTAGAATGAGTAGGTCATGTATTTAGATAAATAGCTTCATGAGTTTATCATACAAGCATGATAAACATATTGACAGAAACGTTATAATTTACACTTTCCTATGTGCCCAATGCCAAATAATATTATAGTTTTTAAATGACCTAAATTAGATGAAACATAAAACTTGTCACCTTCCTCAATCACACCGGACTCTGCACTGAGAGCCCACTTCCGCATTCATAAAAGACTGTTCACATGGTAATGGCAGGATAATCACTTTCACTCTTTCGGTTGGTTTCTCTTTTGCCAATCTTAATCTTACCTTAAATAGTACTTGCAAAAACTACCATTATTATTTAATTTTTTGTATTGTTTACAGTATTTACATTTCAAGTAACTAGTAACTACAGGAACATGTCCTTTCATTTGTAACTTAATTTCACTTATTTTAAACTCCTGTTTTTTGCACTTTTTAACAGAATCAAAATGATTCGAACATTTTGTGATGTAACGTTATGCATCTTTCATAAAATCAAAACTCGTTAAAGGTATCTATTATTTTCAGTTGTATACTAGTGCATCTCAAAAAATTAGAATACCATGAAAAAGTTCCTTTTTTTCATAATTTAATTCAAAAAGGTAAACTTTCATATATTCTATATTCATTACATGTAAAGTGCAATATTTAAAGCCTTTTTTGTTTTAATTTTGATGATTATGGCTTATAGCTCATGAAAATCAGAAATCCAGTATCTCAAATTATTAGAATATTCCCTAAGAGCAATCAAAAAAAGGATTTACAATACAGAAATGTCCAACTCCTGAAAAGTATATTAATTTATACACTCAATACTTGGTTGGGGCTCCTTTACTATGAATTATTGTATCAATGCGGTGTGGCATGGAGGTGATCAGTCTGTGGCACGGCTGAGGTGTTATTGAAGCCCAGGTTGCTTTGATAGTGGCCTTCAGCGTATCTGTATTTTTGGGTCGGGTGTTTCTCATCTTCCTCTTGACAATACCCCATAGATTCTCTATGGGGTTCAGGTCAGGCAAGTTGGCTGGCCAATCAAAAGTCCTGCTGGAAAAGGAAATCAGCATCTCCAAAAAGCTTGTCAGCAGATGGAAGCATGAAGTGCTCTAAAATCTCCTGGTAGATGGCTGTGTTGACTTTGGACTTGATAAAATACAGTGGACCAACACCAGCAGATGACATGGCACCCCAAATCATCACAGACTGTGGAAACTTCATACTGGGCTTCAAACACCTTGGATTCTGTGCCTCTTCACTCTTCCTCCAGACTCTAGAACCGTCATTTCCAAATTAAATGCAAAATTTACTTTCATCTGAAAAGAGGACTTTGGACCACTGAGCAACAGTCCGTTTCTTTCTCTCCTTAGCCCAGATAAGACACTTCTGACATTGTCTCTGGCTCAGGAGTAGCTTGATATTAGGAATGCGAAAGTTGTATCCCCTTTCTTGAAGATGTCTGTTCATGATGGATCTTGATACACTGACACCAGCCTCAGTCCACTCCTTGTGAAGCTCTCCCTAGTTCTTGAATCAACTTTTCTTGACAATCTTCTCAAGACTGCGGCCATCCCTGTTGCTTGTGCACCTTTTCCAGCCACCCTTTTCAGCAATGACCTTCTGTGGCTTACCCTCCTTGTGGAGGGCATCAGTGATCATCTTCTGGACAACAGTCAAGTCAGCAGTCTTCCCCATGATTGTGGTTGTGTGTACTGAACTAGACCGAGAGATACACTGTGTTCATACTGTTTTACTCAAACTCGAAATGAAATATTCTAATATTTTGAGATGGGGTTTTTTTGTACTGTATGCCATGCTGATTAAAATTAAAATAGAAAAATGCTTGAAACATTTTAGTTTGTGTAATGAGTCTATAATATATAACATTTTCACTTTCTTAAATAACTGATGAAAAATATTGAACTTTTTCACAATATTCTAATTTTTTGAGAAGCACTAGTATATTTCATAATATTAATCTTCAGAGTTGGCTAAATCTCATGTTATCTTTGCTGTGTATAGTAAAGATGTATTCTGTGTAATAGGACATGATTGCAGCAATTTGTATTTTGTTTTTTGTCTTAAGTGCACTACAAATTATAATTTAAGGTTTCTGCTTTTATTGCAGGAATTTGTAGAAGATTTTTATTGATAATTACAGTGATTTGTAAAGTTCTGGTTAGTGAATAAGAAACTAAATTTAAACTTTGTGATAACATTTATTTATATACATGAGGGTAAGTCAAAAAGTTCTAAAGCATGTTATAATTTCAAAAGGAATGCAAAAGAATTCAAAAAAAGGAATTCACCAATGGAAACATCACTTGCAGAAGTGTTTAGACTTAAATGGAGGATATGTAGAGAAATAGCTTTATTATTTTCATAAATATTTTTTAAATTTATCTTAGAACTTTTTGACTTATCCTTGTGTGTATATAATATTATAAACCACCCCCCACCCCCACCTGTGACCAAGTTACACTCCCTACTTTCAGAAAAAACACTCCCAACCTTCCGAATCCTGGCTAAACCCCTGTTCACATCTACCATTTTCTATCAAAATAAAAATAATAAAAGAATATGTCTAATACCCTCTTTGTGCTCTGTTGGCCTTTGCATTTCTAAGTATGGTCTACTAGTGTTTATATGAAAGAATAGACATGATTATTTCGATTAACATTCACAGCTTTTAAGGCTAGCCTCAAAAAAACTGTGTGATCCACATCCAATAAACAATTCCAATTAATTGAACTGAAATTGACACTCGCGTTTCTGACTTGCATTTTTTTTAATATCATTCCAACCACTAACATCTCAATATTCATCAAAACAACTACAGTTATTCTCAAAGTTATTTATTTACATTAAATCAGTTTGATTTGAAAAAATAAGTAGGTAAAGCGATGAAAACTCACTTCAAAGTCTCCCATGAAGCATAAAATCAAAACTAGCGAATGGAAAATTTTGCTGAATACTTCAGCAGAAACAGTGAGAGCTAGAGAACATCCCTATAAAAGTTATCTAATTGATATCCATGAGTAATCCAGTCAGAAACCAATCAGAAGAGAGCCTGACTGCTTTCCCGTGACTCAAAAAGCACCAGCAGTTTCCCGACGTCATGCGAGGAGAGACTTCAACTTCAACCTGCCGTTACTCCCAAAGTACTGAACAGATCTTAAAGCATATACGCGGAGCCATGGCCTCACTTTTGTTTAGAAATGCCTTGAGACCTCAAGAATGGCACAGGAATAGTTTTAAGCGTTAACAATAAATCTAATATAGTAAATTTTTATGATTAAAGTGATTTATATAGGTAGCGGTCTGAGTGAATGACCTTGACATCTGTAACATCACAACGTCTATCAGTCTCATCACCATTTCCGCTATACTAAAACACAGAGCTGACTGCAACTCCGATCCTCCATTTTGAGCTAATTTATCGCCATGCAACGTAGATCTGTTTTTGGCCGGTGCAGCAACATGACAGAAGGTTGCATTCATTGCCCAAGAACGTTCAAACTGCAAAGACTTGGACATGTTTTTCGAGAAATTCACGGACACATTGGGTGGCTATGAAGTGGTCTCTCCTCTGCGCACTTTACTGAAGACTCATACGAAACCTCTAATCCGTTAAGGAGCGTTGGCTATAAGCCCGTATTGAAAGAGGGTGCAGTATCAACAATTAAAGAAAAAACAAGTAAAGGAAAGGTTTAAAAAAATAATATAATAATAATAATAATAATAATAAAAAATAAAGGGAGTTCAGTTGCACCAGTCCTCCTGGAGCGTGAGCCAAGGGTTTTTGCTAAAACCTGGGACAGAACGGGACATATCGCTTGTGCAGTGACCTCCCCACGGTTGTTGCTAAAACTGGTGACATCCCATTCCATCCCGGGTTTTAGTAATTGCCTGAGCTGAGCAGTAATGGTGGAATACACAGTATGGAGAGAATGAGTGCAGCAGCCGTCTTATTTCTAAGCTGGATATTGCTGCCATCTCACCCTTGCGTGGAAGAAGTGAATGAACGGAGAACTGAATGAACAACTAAAAGTCAGATTATTTCAAAAACATTCAGCCACAAGATCGGCCTTCAAGAAGCAAGAACACAGATGGGTAAACTCCAACTCTCATTTGGATTAAAAAAAAAAAAAAAACACGTTGTTTACCTCCATTCATGTAACTTGCATTGTGTGTTTAAGTTACTGGTATAAGATTATTTAATTCACTTCAGAATGTGATTATCTCAGTTCATCTGATTATTTAATTAGCCTCTTACATTTTATCAGTGAAAATGCATGCATGTACATGCATGCTGCATAAGTTATAACACCTATCCTGTTTTAATGAGAGTTAACCCACAATCAATGAAGCCAAATCAGTCCTAGTTGAGCAAGTCAGTAGCAGTATTTCTTATTTTCACCATAAATTTTTATTTATATATGACTTTGGTCTATAGCTATAAAAGGCCTCAGCCTTAAAACCGGTTACCGCCGTAATGTCACGCACTCAGGCATGGCTAGCTCAGCGGGGCAGCTCAAATGCCAACTTTGCGGTTGATTTTAACTCTCAAAAATATATTTTTTTATTCCCATTTATGCAGCATACAAGAGTAAAGGATGGATATACTATCCACTCAGAAATTTATTTAAAAATAAAGGTTCTGCGCATCTGCTTTAACGAGATAAATTTCTTTGGAAAGCAGAGATTGTAAGTTTTTTAATGATAGCGTTCACAAAAAATATTCAAGAGTTAAGCAATGCCAGATTTGGAAACTCAGATGAGCGTCAGCATGCAGAATTTTCACAGCACGGACAGCGAGCGTCTGATATACCTAGTTAAATATCAAACAAATTGTGTTGTTATAAGCTGGTTTACAGAACTGCATTATCCAGAAAGCACTAGGCGAACAGCGGACAATATAGACAATGTACATGGTGATGTTGCCCAGTAAAATGTTGGTACATAGCCCAAGCCGACTGTGTGAGTGTGTCATTTAAAATGCACTACACGGCATAACATGGTGTCAGACAGTGAAGTCTGCGAGTTGGAAAAAGATGACGTGCTGCAAAAAGTCTGGTGAGCGAGTTGGAGCGGTGAGGACGTGCCTACCGAGCCCACGGGCGAGCTAGTCAATGCTAGCGGGAAAGGATAGCAGCAGCGACAGCGGGGAAGAACTCGGCGAAAGCGAGAGTGAAGTCGTGCCAGAGTCGCCGGTATCGCCGCTGCAGATTTCGTCGACAGAACAGACTGCACGCAGACCCACAGTCATGGATAAGCTAAGTCCAACCTCACCCATGCAGTTTAGTGGCAATCTCGCTGATAACTGGAAACGTTTCAAAACAGAGGTTTGAAATTTATCTAGCTGCTAGTGGAGCTGGACAGGGGGACGAGAAAGTGCAAGTGCAAATCTTTCTGCATGCAATTGGGGAAGACGCGTTGGACATTTACAATAACTTTCATATTGAACCTGATGATCTCAAACTAGACACAGTCATGCAGAAATTTGAAGCATATTTTGTGCCTTCCAAAAATATAACGTTTGAGAGATACAAGTTCTTTTCCTGTGACCAAAAGCCTGGCAATATTTTCAATCAGTACTTAGCAGAGCTGTATACTTTGAGCAAGTCATGTGAGTTTGAAGACCTGAGAGATTCGCGAATAAGAGACCACATCGTTTGTGGAATTGCAGACAATGGACAGAGAAAGATTGCTGAGGGAGAAAAATTTGACTTTGGATAGGACTGTGGATTTGTGCAGGGCAGCGCAGAGCTCACGCGAGCAAATCAAAGAACTGGCCAAAACAGAAGTGGCGGTGCATGCTGTAAAATCAAACGAGCAGCCCAAGAAACGTCAAGTTAAACAAAATAGAGAAAAATGGGTGGAAGGCAGTTGTAAAAAAAATGTGGAGGCAGTCATGCACCAAGAACATGTCCTGCTTTCAGAAAAACATGTAATAACTGTGGCAAAAGAAATCATTATGCGAGATGCTGCATGGCTGGTGACACAAAGAGAAAAGTGCACACAGTGGATGAGGAACTAGAGGAGCTATTCGTAGACGTAGTGTAGGCATCCAGTGTTGAAAAAGAAGAATGGATTGTTCCAGTGACTGTAAACGAGACAATAATACCATTTAAGTTGGATACGGGAGCACAAGTGAATCTGTTGTCATTGGTTGATTACAAAACACTCAAAATAAAAAGCAAGATTCATCCAGTGAAGATTAAAGTGACAGGCTACACAGGAGAAAGCGTGCCAGTTAAAGGCAGTTGTATAGCGACTTTCCAACACAAAAGCTAGATCTTAAAGCTACAGTTGCTGATTGTTGAAAAGAAAGTGCAACCAATATTAGGTCTAACTGCATGTGAAAAGCTCAATCTAGTGAAGAGTGTGTTCATGGTGGCATCACAGACCAACAATGATCAAGGGACACTCATGATAGAGTTTAAGGATGTTTTTGAAGGACTCAGCTGCTTACCAGGCAAACACAAGATACAAGTAGATGAGACTGTTACACCGGTGGTACATGCATGCTGGAAAGTTCCATTTGCACTGAGAGAGACTAAATGACGAGCTAGCACAAATGGAAAAACTGAATGTCAAAGAAAATCAATGAACCGACGGATTGGGTGAGTTCACTCATAATAGTGCAAAAGAAAAATGGTACATTGCACATATGTCTGGATCCTAGAGACCTTAATAAAGCAGTCAAGAGAGAGCATTTCAAGTTGCCGACCCGTGAGGAGATCATGTCCAAGTTTGCGGATGCGAAGTGGTTCAGTAAACTCGATGCGTCTTCAGGGTTTTGGCAGATGAAGCTCGATGATGCCAGTTCTAGACTCTGTACCTTTAACACGCCGGAAGGAAGATATCGCTTTCTCCATCTTCCGTATGGAATTCTGTCTGCTCCAGAGGTCTATCACAAGACTATCCACACCATATTCAAGCACATTCCAGGAGTCACAACCATGATGGATGACATCATAGTCTGGGGTTCCACAAGGGATGAACATGACACAAGGCTGAGACAAGTGCTTGAGCGTACACGAAGTGTCAACCTGAAGTTGAACAGAGACAAATGTGAATTCGCAGTCAAATCACTGACGTTCATAGGAGATGTTGTATCTGAGAAAGGGGTGAGTCCTGACCCGAGAAAGACATCAGCCATAGCCAATATGGAGAGACCTCAAAACAAAGATGAGGTGAGGCGGTTCTTAGGGATGGTGACATACCTAGCGAAGTTTATTCCCAGCTTGTCCGCCATGTCAGCACCACTCAGGATGCTACTGGAGCAGAATAATGAATGGATGTGGCTACAACAGCAAAAGGACTGTTTCCAGACACTGAAAAAGATACTCATCTCAGAGCCTGTGCTTAAGTTCTATGACCCTAAGAGAGAGACAAGAATCTCAGCAGATGCTTCTCAGTATGGCTTAGGAGCGGTCCTTCTACAGTTGCACGAGGAAACATGGCAGCCAGTGGCCTACGCATCCAGGGCCCTCACAAGTGCCAAGGTCAATTATGCCCAAACAGAGAAAGAATTGTTGGCCACCACATATGCATGTGAGTGTTTCCATCAATATGTATATGGGCAGATTGCTGAAGCAGAGACTGACTATAAGCCATTGGTCGCTATCATGTCCAAGCCATTGACTGACTGTCCAATGAGAATACAGCGTACGTCTGCAGAAATATGATGTGAAGATGACATACACAAAAGGAAAATACATGTACGCGGCTGATACTCTCTCAAGGGCGGTCGACAAACGAGAAACCGGACAAAGAGAAATGTGCTGACATACAGGCATATGTTGACATGACTATGACATCACTACCTATTTCAAGTGAAAGAACGGAACAGATCAGACAAGAAACTGAAAAGGACGATACACTGGAAGAGCTCAAGAGGATGATTACACGAGGCTGGCCTGAACACAAGAGCGACTGTCCACTGCGAGTTCAAGACTACTGGACATGTAGAACAGAACTGTCAGTGGTTGACGACATTGTGTTCAAGGGCAACAAATTTGTAATTCCATCTTCAATGTGCAAAGATATGCTACGAAAGGTACATGAAGGGCATTTGGGTGAAGAAAAGTGTAAACGCAGAGCTCGGGAAGTCATGTATTGGCGAGGTTTTTCACCCACGTGACCAAGTCATGTGATGCATCGTTAGGCTGCCATTTTGGACGTCACGGCTCGAATCAATTTGAATGCGAGGAAGGCAACAAACGAAAAACATAAAAGAAAAAGGAGCAAGATGCAGAAAACACCTTCACTATCCAGCGACGTAGGGCATTTACAGGGCGAGCAGAGGGAGAGGTATTTGCAAAAATTGAGGTTAGCAGGCTTAGAGAACGACGTTTACCTGCTTCCACCAGGATTGTTCACTGACGTACGGAAGTACACGAAGCCCTCGTCTTTACCTGACTTCGGCCCACATGATCTGTATACCTATGTCGTTAAAAACCCATCGCCATACACAAGTATTGATCTGAAAGCGTATAAGAGTTTGGATGCTTACAAATATTTTGTGTCAGGCTGGGTAACATGCCTACATCAGTGGGTCGTCCCTGGAGCCGGTGGTCGCCATCTTATTACAGCTAAGGTTTGTTCACGTTTTCATTTACTTTCGGTCCTCAGAATAAACAAAATGTTATTAAATGTCATTGAAATAACTTCTTAGTCTGTTGAGACATGGCCTGTTATAAATTTGCTGTTACCAGGCAATGACCAAGAACTGTATTATTAGGGTCGGTATCTGTGTTGTAGCAGTGTACTAGCAGCTAGCTGTTAGCACTAGCTAATGTCAACAACATAGTAGCTAGTATGTTACTGTAGCAATGTTTACATTCAGTCATTTGGATGACTGTTAAAACCTTTCAGTCTCAAGTTTTTCCTTTACTGTATTTACTAGTTTACTGTAATTATGATCTGGCAGCTATTTACACCGGATCCAGTGTAAATAGCTGCCGGAGCACGCTCCGGCTTGCTCCCCCTCAAATTAAGCAGCGCGCTCCGGCTTGCTCCCGGAGCACTCTGGGAGCAAGCCGGAGCGCGCTGCTTAATTTGAGGGGGAGCAAGCCGGAGCGCGCTCCGGAACCTCGGCCGGAGCACTCCGGGAGCAAGCCGGAGCGTGCTGCTTAATTTGAAGGGGAGCAAGCCGGAGCGCGCTCCGGAACCTCGGCCAGAGCACTCCGGGAGCAAGCCGGAGCGCGCTGCTTAATTTGAGGGGGAGCAAGCCGGAGCGCGCTCCGGCAGCTATTTACACTGGATCCGGTGTAAATAGCTGCCAGATCATAATTACAGTAAACTAGTAAATACAGTAAAGGAAAAACTTGAGACTGAAAGGTTTTAACAGTCATCCAAATGACTGAACGTAAACATTGCTACAGTAACATACTAGCTACTATGTTGTTGACATTAGCTAGCTTGACCTTCAAAATGGCGGACACCGGGGCGTCACGTGACCCTGTGACGTCAGGTGAAATACCTCAATTGGCTAAGAATGAGCCAAGACATTGGCCATACCACAGCTTCATGCGAAGTATGCTTGACTTACTGTTCAAAACAGCAAGCAGAGCCACTTATGACACACCCTGTGCCAGGTAGACCATTCTACAGAGTGGGAGCGGATCTGTTTGACTGCAATGGTAAGAGCCATATAGGTGTGACAGATTACCTCTCAAACTATCCTGAAGTTGCAACACTGCAAACAACATCCAGCAAAGCAGTCATTGCGTTCTTGAAGACAGTATTTGCAAGACATGGTGTTCCATGTGAACTCATATCGGATAATGGCCCACAGTTCGCAAGCAGTGAATTTGTTGACTTTGCTAAAGAATGGGGGTTCCAGCACATAACATCTAGCCCACATTATCCCAGGTCTAATGGCCTTACAGAGAGCTCAGTAAAGGTAGTCAAAGGTCTCATGAAGAAAGCACTTAATGGAAAAGAAGACTTTCATCACAGTCTGATGATCTACAAGAGTGCACCACTGCAGAACGGTTTGTCTCCAGCTCAGTTGCTAATGGGACAACATATACGAACCAATCTGCCAATGCATGAAGATCTACTGACACCCAAAGGAGCGCATAAAGTCAAAATGGACAAAGAAAAAGAGAAACAGAAACAAAAACAGCAAAATGATAAAAGAGCAAAGCAATTGCGTAGCTTGAAGACAGGAGAACATGTCAGAATTAGAGATCATGTGACGGACATCTGGAACATGCATGGTTCAGTGCAAAGAGAGGTGGCACCACACTCATATGAAGTTCAGATTGAGCATGGAGGATCTTTGAGAAGAAATCGTGTCGATCTCAAGCCACAAATGTCAAGCTAGACAGGGGTGGAACGGCCCGACACGACACCTCAAACCGGAGACAACGCAACTGACTGGGCTGACCACAGTACATTGAAGCATACAGTGGGTCCGGAAGTGCCAGCGAATGTGCATAACTCTCCTGTAATGACGCCTGGCAGACCAAAGCACGTTGTTCAGCCTCCTAAGAGACTCATTGAAAGTTGCTGGACACTAGAGACTGTAAATTTGTTGCAATGTGTGGAAAAAAAAAAGAATCCTTGTTGTGATAGTGAGTTTAAGTGTTTCAGACAGAGCTTTAGAGCAAGGTAATGCAAGGTACATTTGATCTGAAATGTTTTTTTTTTTTTGTTGGGTTGAACAAAAGGAAAAAAAAGAAAAAAGTAATTTCTTCTTTCAAAGAGGGGGGATAGGTGTTGTTATACGCTGGTTTACAGAACTGCATTACCCAGAAAGCACTAGGCGAACAGCGGACGATATAGACGATGTACATGGTGATGTTGCCCAGTAAAAAGTTGGTACATAGCCCACGCCGACTGTGTGAGTGCGTCATTTAAAATGAACTATACGGCATAACAGAATTATTAACTTATAATTTCATTTAACTCTGCCACAATTGCGTAAACAGCATACTTGCCAAGTCTACCAATTCACATGGTAGTCTACTGCTTTTGACAGGTGAATACTGACTATCATTTTTAGTTCTAAAAACTACCACATTACAAAATCAGTGAACACTGGATTCACTCTTCTGACCTTGCTTCAGCTATTTTCTGCACAGGGGACAGTCATCAAATATACTATGCACTGAGAGGCTCCAGTTGAAATTATGGATTCTCTAAGTTGACCGACATAGTACTATTTTCTGAGGGGTGCAGCTCCAAAGAAAATAGTACTATGCCAGTCACCGAAGAGAATCCATAAGATACCCATGTCTCTCAGTGCATGGTATATTTGATTTATAGCCCTCAAAAATTTCCAAACTAAAAGCATTAACTACAAAAAATTTAAAGTAAACATGAAAAAAAATATTAGAAGTCTAACTCTGCCTCGTTAGGCATGATCATGACACGTTGATCAGCTGTGACTCAAGGCGGTTATAAAGCTCGAAATTGTGACATCTGTTTATGATATATCCAGAATATGGGCCTGTCTAAGAAACTGGGTACTGTGGGGGTACCCCACTAAATATACTCACAGTCAATAAACTATACGGTTTTGAATGGTGATGTTGGTTTTAATTTGAAATAAAATGATGAAAGAAATAATACAGATAAAACTAAATCTTTGATGTGAATACTCTATTCAGAATTTGGCAAAAAATTTTAAAGTTGTAACTTTATACACCTAAGGATTGGTGGGCTCACAGAATAATCATAACCGTAATAAAACATCATGCAAAATATTTGATCACCGTTGTAACTCCATTTTCCGCATACCCAAAACCAATACGATCGTGTGTTTTGATCTAAATGGAAAGCCTCAGGGTCAAGGTCACTACCTCATCAAAAGTAGTAACTTAAAATCACTACCCCATATAAAAATTTAGTTATAAATCTGCGATTTTGTTTTTTAAAACGAAAGCTGAAAGTTAGGTATAGAATATGTTTCTTACAGAATATGTTACAATGGCAGATGGTCTTGTATGAATTTCTGAGCTATAAAATGAGTTGTGGTCTATTTTTTACCGTAGCGAGTTATTTGTGTGCAGGGAAGGACACACATTAACAATTTGCATGTGTAGAATTGAATTTTCCACTCCAACAGTTAGAAATTGATCGTGCTTCCATTTGCAGTCTTTCTGTTACAGGAGTGATCTGTTCGGACGTTATCACTGAAAAGGTGAGTTTTGACCGTTTTATTTTGTTTTATTAAGGCAATAGAATGTTTCTTTTTCATATTACTTTCATATTTTGTAGTATTTGCATATTTTTGGCCAATATTTTGCAACCATGGTCAATTTAGATCGAACTTTTGATAGAATCTACGGCCAGTCATTTTGCCCCACCCCCACCTTGCCCGGTGCGGTAGTGATATCCCGTTGCTCACGCGCCGCAGCAGAGACCCGCATGACCTTCAGCCGGTACAGTCGCTGTTCTTTTACCAGCGCCATTATTCTCATCTTTCCGGTGTGTTCTTGATTTTTCCATTGTGTCCTATTTTGCCATATCAAATACCCAAAATGTATCATATTATTCATATTTAAGTGAATAATCAGTCATCATAATTTGGCATTTTTAACCCAAGCAATCAAAAAGAGGAAATTTATTCAATATTTTCACTCATCTGTGAAGGAGAGGCTTTAATTCTTTATGATGTACAACCCCGATTCCAAAAAAGTTGGGACAAAGTACAAATTGTAAATAAAAACGGAATGCAATGATGTGGAAGTTTCAAAATTCCATATTTTATTCAGAATAGAACATAGATGAAATATCAAATGTTTAAACTGAGAAAATGTATCATTTAAAGAGAAAAATTAGGTGATTTTAAATGTCATGACAACGCCACATCTCAAAAAAGTTGGGACAAGGCCATGTTTACCACTGTGAGACATCCCCTTTTC
This sequence comes from Neoarius graeffei, assembly GCF_027579695.1. Classification (NCBI taxonomy): domain Eukaryota; kingdom Metazoa; phylum Chordata; class Actinopteri; order Siluriformes; family Ariidae; genus Neoarius; species Neoarius graeffei. Next base: position 67,233,406 of record NC_083574.1, on the reverse strand, counting down.
TCTTTACAACAGTCTGTAAACATCTGGGGACTGAGGAGACAAGTTGCTCAAGTTTAGGGATAGGAATGTTAACCCATTTTTGTCTAATGTAGGATTCTAGTTGCTCAACTGTCTTAGGTCTTTTTTTGTCATATCTTCCGTTTTATGATGCGCCAAATGTTTTCTATGGGTGAAAGATCTGGACTGCAGGCTGGCCAGTTCAGTACCCGGACCCTTCTTCTACGCAGCCATGATGCTGTAATTGATGCAGTATGTGGTTTGGCATTGTCATGTTGGAAAATGCAAGGTCTTCCCTGAAAGAGACATCGTCTGGATGGGAGCATATGTTGCTCTAGAACCTGGATATACCTTTCAGCATTGATGGTGTCTTTCCAGATGTGCAAGCTGCCCGTGCTACACGCACTAATGCAACCCCATACCATCAGAGATGCAGGCTTCTGAACTGAGCGCTGATGATAACTTGGGTTGTCCTTCTCCTCTTTAGTCCGAATGACACGGCATCCCTGATTTCCATAAAGAACTTCAAATTTTGATTCGTCTGACCACAGAACAGTTTTCCACTTTGCCACAGTCCATTTTAAATGAGCCTTGGCCCAGAAAAGACGTCTGCGCTTCTGGATCATGTTTAGATACGGCTTCTTCTTTGAACTATAGAGTTTTAGCTGGCAACGGCGGATGGCACGGTGAATTGCGTTCACAGATAATGTTCTCTGGAAATATTCCTGAGCCCATTTTGTGATTTCCAATACAGAAGCATGCCTGTATGTGATGCAGTGCCGTCTAAGGGCCCGAAGATCACGGGCACCCAGTATGGTTTTCCGGCCTTGACCCTTATGCACAGAGATTCTTCCAGATTCTCTGAATCTTTTGATGATATTATGCACTGTAGATGATGACATGTTCAAACTCTTTGCAATTTTACACTGTCGAACTCCTTTCTGATATTGCGCCCGCCACTATTTGTCGGCACAGAATTAGGGGGATTGGTGATCCTCTTCCCATCTTTACTTCTGAGAGCCGCTGCCACTTCAAGATGCTCTTTTTATACCCAGTCATGTTAATGACCTATTGCTAATTGACCTAATGAGTTGCAATTTGGTCCTCCAGCTGTTCCTTTTTTTGTACCTTTAACTCTTCCAGCCTCTTGTTGCCCCTGTCCCAACTTTGAGATGTGTTGCTGTCATGAAATTTCAAATGAGCCAATATTTGGCATGAAATTTCAAAATGTCTCACTTTTGACATTTGATATGTTGTCTATGTTCTATTGTGAATACAATATCAGTTTTTGAGATTTGTAAATTATTGCATTCCATTTTTATTTAAAATTTGTACTTTGTCCCAACTTTTTTGGAATTGGGGTGTAGTTATTTTATACGTAAATCAATTTTACAAAAGCATTTGAATTGTAATTTAAAAAAATTCCACAGTGGAGGCCAGATAAAGCAAGATGCTATATTCTTATTAAACAACAAAAGAAACACTGAGTGTTAGGTAAATGCAAAAAAATAGTAAAATTAGAAAATTTATTTTTTGACCTCCATTTTTCTGACGTCACGAGATACATTGCTTAATCAATGATGGAACTATTTTATGTCACGTGAGCCATACTTGGCCAATCCCTGCACGATAATTTTTTGAAGAGTGATGTAATGTTGAATAGTCATCAAGTGAAGCTAAGGTGGTGTTTACATTAGACCGTATCCGTATCGTTTTCGTCGCGGATGCACTGTCCGTGCACATTAAAATGCCGGGAAACGACTCCACAGGCGGAACAGTTTGAATCCGCCAGGGCCCACGTATTCAACCCAGTACGTATCTGATCCGGTGCTGTGTAAACATTGAGGAACGAGGATACGCAGTGCTGAGCTCTAGCTGACGTCATCATTGGACAACGTCACTGTGACATCCACCTTCCTGATTCGCTGGCATTGGTAATGCCACGTTGGTCATGTGACGCAACTGCTGAAAAACGGCACGGACTTCACTTCCTGCTATTTGTCCCAAATCACTGCTCGTGCGCTTCACTCACGCGCTCTGTGAGCTGCGCAGGGCCGGAGTGCGCACCCTCCAGAGGGCACGCGCTGTTCAGGGCGGAGTGATTTGGAGCGCAGGATGCCTGCGGAGCCGAGCGTATCCGTGTATTGGCGTTGCTGTGTGCACGCGAATCGTGTATTGGTGTTGCTGTGTGCACGCGAATCATTTTAAAAACGTTAATCTGATGATCCGCTGATACGGTCTAATGTAAACACCATCTAAGAGCCAATGGAACAGCACGATAATGATGTTGAATCTAAAACGTATCGCTCTATCGCACCATTCCATTGGCTCTCGTGGTTCTAGCCAATCAGCAACGAACTCACATACTACAACAAATCGTGCTTTGGTAATCATGAATAATGAATCCTCCGAGGGGGATTTGCTATTGCCGCTTTTCCACTACAAACGCAGCTGAGTCGGGCTGAGCCGTGCCGTGCTGAGTCGAGCTGAGCGGGGCTGTTGGAGTTGCATTTCGACTACAACCGCGCTGAACCGTGCTGGCTGGAAGTGGGTGGACACATTGGGTGGAGTTAGCGAAAGTGGGTGGACGTCAAATGATGTCGTTAAGCAGCGCAAACAGTGACATCAGTGAGCTTTTAAGCGGTAGTCTCACGACCCGAATAGTAAACAATAAACATGGACATGGAGTCGTTAGTGTTGCTGGTCTTGGTTCTGTGGCTTGTTGTCACCGACAACGCCAACAGATACTGGCAAGAGCGTATAGATGAGGCGAGGCGCATAAGGCTTCAGAAATTCTCGTAATTCGTAATTCTTCTTCTTCCGGGTTTACGGTGTTTACAGATCCCAGCGTGCTCACGGGGCGTGTGGGCATGTGAGGACACTCCTCCTCACCAATCAGTGCACAGGGGAGTGTCTGCTCACGCCCCCAGCCTCACTCAGCTCGCTTTGGCTCGCTTCAGCCCCACTCCAAAACGGTGCGAGTTTTAGGGGCTAAGCAGGGCTGAAGCGAGCTGAGTCGTGCTGTTTTTTGGTAGTCGAAACGCGAGCCGTGTCGGGCTGAAGTGAGCTGAAGCGAGCTGAAGTGAGCTGAAAAAGGGTAGTGGAAAAGGGCCATATGACAAGTTCAAGGTGACTTGGTCGTCGGATCATCCTTGCATCAAAGCGTCTGATTTCCCGATCAACTTTCTTCAAATATGGCACTCAGAATGCACGATTTTACACCTTTTTCGCCTTCAAAACTCTCCCCTATAAGGGCACGACTGCGTAGCCAGACTGATCTACAGCTTTTCATTCTCTGGGGTTTCTGAAACTGATGCACCGTTAGAGAATTCTGACACCACATGCTCAAGAGACAGCGATTCTTTCTTTCTTTGAAGCTACTGGTGCAATTTATATAAATGAAAATACATTTTGGCTGCTATGTAGATTTTCAACAGCCAAACCAATCATCACAGCCTGTAAGAAATCCAGTATCCCCCTTGAAAGGCAGGAAATGTCATTATAACGTATAGCTCTCTTACATTGCCCCTCAAATTTTAGCCCGTGGTAATTTATTCCCCCCATGGTTGTCATGCGTGCTGCTGTAGCAGTTTATAACACAACACAGACTTTTAACCACAATGACTCGTGTGTATGTATATTTTCTATCATATATGAATCAGTATTTCAACTACATAGTTGTATAATCAGTTCGCTGACGGTGTTTAACTCTAACTCACCTGCATACACCGAGTTCTTATCAATACTCTGCATTTCATCCCCAATTATGTCAACTTGCTTATCTGTATTTTCCACGAAGTAATCTTTTAATTCTCGAGCTCGGCGACTTTTACCGCTGCAAGGAAAACCACATATTACGATTAGGGGCATCTTCGCGCAAGAAATGTGCTGTTCTCAGTTTAAAGTCACTTGTTGACACGTGACCAATGCGGAAACCATGATAAACTGTGACACGGAAGTAATTCCACTGAGCTCTATGTAAAATATCTGGCGAGTTTATTGCCCAGTCAGAATGAAGCGATCTGGCTGCCATATTACCACTCACATTGGATCGGTACGGTTATATCTCTGCCTTGGAAACTGCACAAAACTGGACATGTTATTCATCTAATTGTTGAGGAAAAAAACAAACAAACCACAAACTGGACATGTTATTTACGGTTTGTGGGGGTGTTTGTGTTTTAATCATAATGTACATTGGTGGTGTAGTGGTTAGCACGGTCGCCTCACAGCAAGAAGGTTCCGGGTTCGAACCCACAGAAAAAGGGCCTTTCTGTGTGGAGTTTGCATGTTCTCCCCGTGTCTACGTGGGTTTCCTCCGGGTGCTCCGGTTTCCCCCACAATCCAAAGACATGCAGTTAGGTTGACATGGGGCGGCCTTGGGCTGAGGTGCCCTTGAGCAAGGTACCTGACTGCTCCCTGGGTGCTTTGGTGTGGCTGCCCACTGCTCTGAGTGTGTGCGTGTGTTCACTGCTTCAGATGGGTTAAATGCAGAGGATGAATTTCACTGTGCTTGAAGTGTGCATGTGACGAATAAAGGTTTCTTCAATAAATTTTATCATCATGGATACATTCAGGGACATTACTGCAGATTCTTCTTCTACTACTATTATTATTATTATTATTATTATTATTAGGCGGCACGGTGGTGTAGTGGTTAGCACTGTCACCTCACAGCAAGAAGGTCCTGGGTTCAAGGCCAGCGAGGGCCTTTCTGTGTGGAGTTTGCAAATTTTCTCCCCGTGTCTGCATGGGTTTCCTCTGGGCGCTCCGGTTTCCCTCAAAGACATGTAGGTTAGGCTAATTGGTGGCTTTAAATTGACTGTAGGTGTGAATGGTTGTTTGTCTCTGTGTCAGCCTTGCAATGACCTGGCGACTTGTCCAGGGTGTACCCCACCTCTCGCCTGCGACCCTGTAGAACAGGATAAGTGGCTATAGATAATGGATTATTATTATTATTATTATTATTATTATTATTATTATACCAAATAGAAAATACATAGTACATGCATAACAGAGAAGAAAACAAAGTGTACATTACAACATGACAGAACAATTCTGGTTTACACAGAGATGGAGACAGCATGTGGGTCAGAGTCCACAAAAGTAAAGTAATTTCCTGTTGCCCAGAGACATGTGAATCCTCATATGCTTTTCCAGATCAGCAATTTAAAAAAAAAATAGACAAATACATTCTATTGCATAGAATGAAAAATAAAATTAATCATGTAAATAATGGATGGAACAGAGAATTACATGTAGATATTACAAATTAACTATTTAGAAGCAGATTGATACCAATCCGTGGCTATACTTACAAATTATATATAATCAATCAATAATCTAATAATAATAAAATTAAATAAGTCCTAACTTAATTACAATTTACTGCATAATTATAACAAAACAATAAATTATTCTAATACACCATTTATTAGAAAATATTCCCATAGAAATGAATATTTCCAAAACAAAAATGTTTGACATAAATTTCAAGAAAACCTAAATAACATCAGGCAATATTTATTTACAACTCATCTCATCTCATTATCTCTAGCCGCTTTATCCTTCTACAGGGTCGCAGGCAAGCTGGAGCCTATCCCAGCTGACTACGGGCGAAAGGCGGGGTACACCCTGGACAAGTCGCCAGGTCATCACAGGGCCGACACATAGACACAGACAACCATTCACACTCACATTCACACCTACGGTCAATTTAGGGTCACCAGTTAACCTAACCTGCATGTCTTTGGACTGTGGGGGAAACCGGAGCACCCGGAGGAAACCCACACGGACACGGGGAGAACATGCAAACTCCACACAGAAAGGCCCTCGCCGGCCCCGGGGCTCGAACCCAGGACCTTCTTGCTGTGAGGCGACAGCGCTAACCACTACACCACCGTGCCGCCCACACTGAAATAATCTCCATAAAAATAATTATAGAGCGGCAGCTACAATTATCGACAGTCCATAATTACTGACACCTTTTTAGATTTATCAATAAAAAACAATTTTACAAAGGTGAGTTTCAGTTACAACAGTTATCACTGGTTAATTAATCAAGGGTATTTTTTATCATGAATCTTAAGGGAGGTGGAATAGCTCTACAAATTTGATTAAATTCTCTATAGGAGCATTTTAAATTAAACTTTTCCACAAATGAATTAAATTGCATAAAATGTCCATTTTCATCCATTTGATCGGTAACATATAAAACTTTATCATGCCATTCTTGTTTAAATAAAGTCTTCCTATTAATAGTAATGGTTCTATTATTCCACAAGGTGGAGCCATGTGGTGTGAAGTTGTGGGTAAACATCATTTTCCAACAATGCAATATCTGTTTATCACGGGCGATTGCTCTAAGACAACGAGGGAGGCTCAGCCTCCTCTAAAAATGCCCTTATAACTTTAATGTGTGCGTGAGTTTCTCCCCCTCGTGACAGCGCGATGCAGCGCAGCCTCAGTGGACTTCAATGGCATTTGGGAGCGCTGCGCTTTCAATCTCAAAATGCAAGACGATTATTGGACAAATACTGCGAAAATGCCCGCCTACGGACTCCCAGCCTCAGTGGACTTCAACGGCATTTGGGAGCTCTGCGCTTTTCAGTCTTAAAATGCAAGACGGTTATTGGACAAATACTGCGAAAACGCCCGCCTACGGACTCCCAGACTCACATGGGAGGGACATGGCAGTTTCCGCGAGGAGACTGGTGATTGGTGAAAGCGGCCGGATATTTTCTTTGATTGACAGCTCGTTTCAACTATAGACAGGCAGCGGTGAATCTACGGTTTCTACCAGCTTTTTTAGTTTGTATATATTTTCATTGTAAATAAAGTGCAAATATAGAGTTGTCAAGTTTGCTATCTTAGTTCCAGAAATTTCGTTTATTTGAGTGACTGAACTTGAACTTGAGGGGGCTAGTCAGCTAGCAAGAAAGCTGCGCACGGATGCCAAGCATTGCTGATTTAATTTTGGCGAAGCCATTTGCCAGTCTTCCTTTCGAGGAAAAAATTAAAATTAAAGAGCAGGGTAGAGCAATGCCTCAAATTGACTTGGTGAAAAAGGTAGGGAATAATACTCGTTCCTTTCAGCTCCCCTGGTACGAGAAAGTGAATTGGCTAACAGCAAGTGACCCACATCAACAACAGTAAATAGGCTACTTTAGTAATATGTCATGGATGGACCAAAAATATAGAATCTATTTAAAATGTTTATGCTGAGTATATTATATTGGAATATATATATTTTTCTGGATATGAATTAAACACAGCTACAATTTGGAAAACATTTTTAAACAAAAACACAGCCAAGAACATTTCACACTACAGACCTGGATTAAAAGTGAAGGGTTATCAAAATTGTCAATAAAACATTTCTCAGTCAAAATAAGTAAAATATAGGGAAAGTGTCATTGAATGAAATGTGTGGCACCCAGCTCTACTGCTGAGATTCCTGACAAAGAGCTGCTTTCAATAATGATCAATTTTTAAACAACATGACACAATTTTAAAATATAAAATGTTAAAATATACCCCCCCCAACACCATCATGTATATTGGACAGTAGGCTAATGGGCCAAAAGAACCTGTTATTTCACAGTTTGTGACCCTGCCAACAATCAGCCAGATCAGAGGCAAGAGTATGGGCAAAATTGATGTTTTTTCTTTTAAAATCTGGAAATATCGTAACCGACCAGCCTCCCCTGTTTGAAAGACTACCAGCCGCCACTGCTGTTTATGGAAGTCAGACAACATAATTGGCAGTTTGAATATTTCAAAGTCACAACACAACAAAAATTCTAACCCTCCCACATTTTTGAATAAACATTTTTGTATGTGGAACCATATAGAATCCGTCTGTGCCAAAAAAGCTTTGATCCATTTCAATCTGAGTACTCCAATCAGATTTAAATTCGGCAACTTTTAGGCCACCATTATTATGGTCTTTAACCATCAGAGATTTCTTAAGGTAGGTGGTCTTATTTTTCCATATGAAATTAAAAATGACAGAATTCACCTTTTTAATCATTTGAGGAGAAACATAGTGATTGACAATGATAAATTAGTTTTGATAAGCCTTCTGCTTTTGTCAGTTAAATTCTACCCAAAATAGAGAGATCTCTCACTAGCCAGTGATTAAGAGATTTTTTTCATACTATTTTTTTCTTCTATGTTTATCTGTTCTCTTTTATTTCTATCTTTAGACATTGTTAAACATAGGTATTTTAATTCAGTTTTTACCGGAATGGGGTCTAGATTTGACTTGGCATAAGGATAAAAAGGTAATAATCCACGTTTTCTTTTTTTCTTTTTTTAATTGTTTTTATTTAAGCACAGACCAGATGCTCTGGACAAGCTTGATATTATATCCAGGGCTTTTCCAATTATAGTTTTGTCTCTTAAGAAAATTACTGTGTCGTCAGCAAATTCTAATTCGGTATTCATAATCAAAAATGGTGATTCATTTAATGTGAGGGTGGTTCATGATTAAGTATGCTAGCATTTGTGTACATAAAATAAATAATTTTGGCAAATTTGGGCAGCCTTGTCTGATTCCATGTAAAATCTTAAATTTTGGTGTCATTCCAGGGTTAAGGGAGATATAACTATAAATATTGTTGTAAAACATTTTAATAACCTTGCAGAACCCTTCTTCAAATCCAAGTTTTTTGAGTGTTGTAAACATAAAATCGTGCTTCACAGTGTCGAATGCTTTGAAAAAGTCTAGAAATAAAACAAGACTGTCTGATTAAATGATTCACTGATAATCAGTCATATCCAGAATCAGTCAGACGTGGTTTTGAAGATATCTTCCCTTCATGAAGGCTGATTAATATTCGTCTACAAGTTTTACAAGCACATGCTTTAGACCAGGGGTGGGGAACAACTGGCCTCCGGGCCGTATACAGCCCGCGAGACCGTTTGATCCGGCCCGCAAGATGATTTCATAATTACTCTCTCACACACAAAAAAAAATCAGAAAAGAGACTGCAATTAATAAAATAGGCAAGTGGTTGTCTTTCCAGGCCAAGGTCAGGGTCCTGAACCCCACACGAGCAGATCGTGATCATGCGCGGTCACGTCATTTAGCGGGCATAGACAGACTGTTTAACAATTTCACCAAAACGCACCATGGCGAGTATGAAGAAGAGAAGGATAGATGCGGAATGTTGTGCTTTTCAGGAAAAATGGACAAATGATTATTTTTTCGTAGAAATAAAAGGCAAGCCAGTTTGCTTAGTTTGTGGGGAAGCACTTGCAGTTGATAAAGGCTAATCTGGAGCATCATTACAGCACCAAACACGCCAAGCTGGACGAGCTGAAAGAACAAGTGCGTGTGGATAAAATTAATGCTCTTTGGTGGAGTTTGGGCACCCAACAAGCAACATTCACAAGACCTCAAGGTAACCAAGAAAACGTTGCACAGGCTAGTTTTGAGGTAAGTGAGCAAGTGATGTGAGTAAGTGATGTGTATTTAAAGTTCGTTTTTATGTAGGCTACATTGTAAGGTCAAAGGTAAAAACTCGTTACTATGGAGATAGCCTAGCATCTACGCCAAAGCATCTGATAATGGCGCAGAAACGGATACATGAGTTTTTCGCACCACATTGACATAAACGGACTGCAGGAGAGATGGTGGCAAGTGAAAATGTCTCAGCGAATTTGTCTACAAACAGTAATACAGCTGCTTTATCTTCAGCTGCTGTCAAGTCACAACAGTCAGTAAGCGCCGTTGGAGCAGGAGGAGCAGCTGAAGAGCGGGCAACTTGGCTAGCTGAAGGGCCACCACCAACTGCAGGATTTGACAAACCCTGTTTTCTTGCATTCAGATATATTTTTTTTCATCTGAAACTACCAAAAAAACAGTATTTATCCAGCTGAATATTAAAAATGTTCTCGGGGAGAAACCCCCGATAGGCTAAACCTCTTCATCCTACTTCCAATGCGCACCTGCATGGTTTTCACAGCCTAACTGATATGAGAACATGTTTTCTGGTAGCATAGTAAGACCGTTCTCTTTCTGTCTAAAATTGCGCAAAACCCGCTATCTAGCCTCTACAACATTAAAATTTTCTCGGGGGAGAACCCCCCGAACCCCCGCTTATTCTTACATCACTTTAAAACTGGTTCCGGTGCCAATGCTTCAGGATATGTTAAAATAATAGTTAGTCTTTATATTTTTCCGTCACCATGTAGTTAAAACAATCTGTTTATGATGGAAAATATTCAGTTAATGTGCCTCAGGAATGGAGCTTCTTCGGAGTCTTCAGACATATCGGCCAAAATCACAGGTTGGTTCTGCTTACATGCATTACATGTAGATTATGGAACGTCAGGTACCACGCTGCAGCGATGTCAAGGTATCAATCTTAAAGTGCATTATAACGGCCTATACCATATATATATATATATATATATATATATATATATATATATATATATATATATAAAAACCCATGACCCCCATTAACTAGGCTACTTAATATGCAGCACCCCTGACCTAAAATGTGTTCCCGCGCTCCTGATCGCTAAGAAACTGAAACCACATTCAGAAGGGGAGTTTGTGAAGGAGTGCCTTGTCGCTGCCGCGGAACTGCTCGCACCGGACAAAGTGAAACTTTTCCAAAGTGTCAGTTTGTCTCGAAGAACCGTCTCCGATTGGATTAGTGACATGGCACAAGAAAACACTGAAGGATACCGCTAAGGATTTTCAGTTTTTCTCATTATCCTGCGACGAGACAACAGACATCACAAATACCGCTCAACTCACCATTTTTGTGCGTGGGATTACAGCCGAGTTTGATACACGGGAGGAAATACTGTCTTTGCAAGCCATGCATAGCACTACCAAAGGTGAGGATTTGTTTGAGCAAGTTGTTTTGGCTATGAACAAATTTAACCTGTAGTTTGACAAGCTAAGTGGACTGGCTACAGACGGAGCTCCAGCCATGGTTGGTGCGCAGAAAGGATTGACTGCGTTGGTTAAAAAATAAATGAGTCGTCTCAGTCTGGATCCAAATGAGTCGGTTGTGTGCCACTGTATCATACACCAAGAGAGCCTGTGTGCACATTCCCTGAAGCTCAATAATGTTATGACTACTATTGTTTCCACCATAAACTTCATTAAAAACAGAGGACTTAACAGCTGCCAATTTAAAGAGATACTGAGTGATCTTGAGTCAGAGTATGGAGACCTGGTTTACCATTTTGAGGTGCAGTGGCTGAGTCGTGCAGATATGCTTGCATGCTTCTACAACTTGAGGGAAGAAGTAAAGCAGTTCATAGAGATGAAGGGCAAACCAGTCACTGAACTCAGTGATAGCAAATGGCTGTGTGATTTGGCCTTCATGGTGGACATTACCAAGTACCTCTCAGAACTGAATGTTAAGCTCCAAGGTCCCAACCAGCTTTTCAGCTCACTGTTTTCAAATGTGAAATCATTTGAAGCTAAACTGAAGCTGTGGCAAGTGCAACTGGAAAGGGGACCCAGATAGCAAATTATGTTATTTCAATGTTGATATTTGGTCAAGATGGTTGATTTACAGTTATAGTTGAACACTGATGGTGGATCAACCATTAATCAACCACTGATAAAATAAAAAGTTGAAAAAATGTGTTCGAATCAATGTAATGGTTGAAGGAAACATTTGATCAATGTTGAATATATGTTGATTTTGTTGTCATCATACACTGCACCACTGGACGGGAGCCTGGGGTGCACTCTGGGTGAGACCATTTTGTGGGAGGGGGGTTTCCTATATTTCATTGAATTTCATTTATTTAATTTAGAATTTTAATAGAGCACAAGGAACTATGAAGAATAGATTATTATTTATGGTTATGTGCAAATCTTGTGTGTGCAACATGTAAGGAAAAACGAACAGAAAAACAAACATCTCCGTTTTCTACCGTACCGGCCGCTATTTGGAATGGTCCTGTCTTTCAGCTGCTGCTCGGCAGAGTGACCGGCGGCTTACCCAGCAGGCCTTCAGCGAATTGGTGAAAAATTGGCTTCGGTACGCCCCTTGGCGTGTCGGGGGAAAGAAAAGGAACTAGATGTAAGTGAACTTGATATTTCTAAATTGCTGTTTTGTAAAAGTAAGAGGTGATTTGTAGTATTTGCTGTCTGCAAAACGGTCTATCATGAGCACTGACATAAATGTTGCCTCTGCTTCTCCCACAGCCTCCACTTCAGGATTGAAGTCTTTTTTTTTCTGTTGTTACTGACACAATAAAACAACAATAACAAACAATCCCTCTTCTGTTATTTCATTCAGTAATTGACAAATATGTATGTATGAATGTATGTGGTTGTATGCAGTGTTTGATCTGTCTGTGTAGGCTGATAGACACCCATGAAGTAACTCTGAATGAATAATAAAAGTAATTATATTCTATTAGCATATGTACCTTTTAGATAATGGTCAAACAGATATCGATTCAGTGTCATGACATGTCGATTTCCATTTAGATGATGGTTGAATCACCATTGATTCAGTATATTATTTCAACATGAAATCAACGGAAATTTAAATGTAATTTAGATGATGGTTGAATCACTATTGATTCAATGCTGATAGGGTTGAAAATTCAACGTTGATTCAACCCAAATTCAAGGGGACACTTTCAATATCATTTCAACATTATTTCAATGTTTTCTGTCAAATGCTATTTCAATGTTGATTCAACTGATTTTTGCTATCTGGGGAAACATTGTGCACTTTCCTACTTTGCAAGAACAAAAGCCTGCTGTGACATCTGAATATGCTGAGGAGTGTGCAAAACTACTCCAGGCCTTTGGAGAGAGGTTCCAGCTGATGAGAAGTTATGAGAAGGACCTGAACATATTTGCAACACCATTCAATGTGGAACCAGCTGATGTGCCTGACAACCTACAGCATGAAATCATTGAGCTGCAAAGCAACAATGAGCTCAAAGCTAGGTACAACAACCTTCCTCTGCTTGAGTTCTACAAACTGTATGTGCGTCCTGAGGATTTTCCCACTCTGAGGAGGCATGCACTGAAGTTTGCATCACTGTTTGGGACAACCTACTGCTGTGAGCAGTTCTTCTCAAAACTGACACTTGCAAAGAATTGGTTCCGCTCAAGACTGACTGACCCAAACCTGGAAAACCAGCTGCGAGCAGCATCGTCATCTGTACCATCGGACATCAGACACCTCGCCAAAGAGAAGCAGTTCCAGCCTTCACATTAGGTCGGCTAGATATAATAATAAAAATTGATAAAATATTATTATATTGTAGCATCTTCATTACATAAAATGCTCAAAGTGCTTTACATCAGTACATATAAAATCAATAAGAACACAAGACTAAAACCAGAGCATTAAAACAATACGAGGTGGATAAAATTTAAAAAGAAAATGGGAAGATTAAAAAGGGATAAAACAGAAAGTTACACCAATAAAGTTGCTTTATTTGAATAGCATGAAAGAAAGCTAAAATAAATGGGCTGCATCTTAAAATTTTCAGCAGAGGTTATGGGTTAAAAAATTTAGTTTGGCCCCCACAGGATGTTATAAAACTTGAAATGGCCCTTGATAGGAAAAACGTTCCCCACCCCTGCTTTAAATGATTAGCATATACTAAGACAAGTAATTTATAATCATTACATAGTAAGGTTATAGGTCTCCAATTGTCTAGCAACAATGTCTTTTTTGGGTTTTGGTAGCAAGGTTATTAAACCTGTCTTCATAGTAGGGGATAAACATCCTTTGTGAATACATTCTAAAAATGCTCTATATAATAATTTTTTAATATCCACCCAAAAGTATTTTAAAAATTCAGATGTTAAGCCATCAATTCCTGGTGATTTTACCATTTTTCATTTGTTTTAATGCCATTTCAATTTCTGTTACAGTTAATTCCTCATCAAGTGTATATTTGTCTTCATCTAATTTTTTGATGTAACCATTAATGGTGTCAAATAAGATGCCACATTGATTTATTAAATTCTGTTTTATATAAGTTACAGCTGGGCGGCACAGTGGTGTAGTGGTTAGCACTTGTCGCCTCACAGCAAGAAGGTCCTGGGTTCGAGCCCAGCGGCCGGCGAGGGCCTTTCTGTCTGGAGTTTGCATGTTCTCCCCTTGTCTGTGTGGGTTTCCTCTGGGTGCTTTGGTTTCCCCCACAGTCCAAAGACAGGTTAGGTTAATTGGTGGCTCTAAATTGACCGTAGGTGTGAATGGTGGTTTGTCTCTGTGTCAGCCCTGCGAAAACCTGGCGACTTGTCCAGGGTGTACCCTGCCTCTCGCCCATAGTCAGCTGGGATAGGCTCCAGCTTGCCTGCGACCCTGTAGAACAGAATAAGTGGCTACAGATAATGGATGGATGGCTAAGTTACAGTTAAAGACCCAAATTTCATCCTGTACTAATTTTTGATCTTCTTTTATCATTGGTCATAAGCTTACTAATTTTTTTTCTTAGTTTGTCTTTGTTTTTCAAATCTGAAGAAACATGATGAACCTTTTTCACCCTGTTCAATCCATCTAGCTCTTGATCGAGTGTAAGCTCCATTTGCCTTTATTGTGTACATTTTGTCTAGTTGAGACTGCAATGACTGTAATTCTGAAATGTTTTCTAAGGATAATTGTGCATAATTTACTAATGTATTAATTTTATCAATCAGATCCTTTTGTTCTTGTTTCCTTACACCATTCCCATTTACTACTATCAGACATGTCTAACTCTTCAACCTCCAAAATAAGAGATGTCACCTGATCCCAAAATTCACTATTCTGTAATGTCGTTATTAAATTTCCAGCTATCAGGAAGGATCTTATGTTGCTTAGAAGTTAATAAGTTTAGACTAATCATACAATGGTCTGTGAGCAGAAAGGCTGAAATTTCACATTCTAAAATATCATTATACAGCTCACAAGAGATAAGCCAGTAATCTAGTCTCGAACATTGACCGTTTCCTGCAGCATTAAACCATGTATATTGAATACAAGTTGGGTTTGATGACCTCCAAAAATTATTTACATTCATTGTTGTGCACAAATTTAGTATAATGTCGCTGTGAACAGGTTGTGGATTTCTGTGAGGTATTCTATCTAACCATGAATCAGGGGCTATGTTAAAGTATCCGCCCATTATCACTTTTTCTGAAATATATGATGTTTTCCATTTGTTAACAAGTTTACTTAGTTTTGAACACATGCCTATATTGATTGCATTATTGTTATAACCATAGATATATGATATACATTGATTGCATTATTGTTATAACCATAGATATACCAGTGACCTTCTGTATCCTCTTTATGATCAATTATATTGCCTGAAAATTTGTTGAATAATATCATTACTCCAACTGAATATGAAGTTCCATGTGCAAAAAAGGCAGAATCTCCCCATTGGATTCTCCAAAATTGTTCATCAGTCATAACAGAATGAGTCTCTTGTAGAAAAACAAATTTTGATTTTTGATCCTTACAAAACAAAAAAATGGCTTTATGCTTAATGCTATTTTTCAACCCCCTAACATTCAGTGATAAATCATAATTGTTTCAATATGCTCTTAACTTTATTTAAATATGCAGGAATGAACGTTATCCTTATTAACATCCTATCAAAAAGAAAAAAAAACACCCACTTTTTTGAAAATTGAGATTTATGTTTAAACCCACTTCTTGAACAGTTAAATCAGTTTAACTCTCATCTGATAAAACACAGACTTATGTACTTTACAAAGTACCTGAGTGTTTGCTTGCTGTAAACATCAATATTTTTTACCAATGTGCCTGAGTATACTTTACCAAAGTGCCTGAGTATTTACTTTCTGGATGTAACAATTAGGGATCAACTCTGTGTCCATCAATAAGTGCATAGCCTTCTCTTAAGGAGGCTTTTTCCACAACTCATCTGGCTTCTTGCATCTTGGGCCACAACTTGGCGCGGGCCTCCCGATCTTCCTTTGAAAAATCCTCCTTAAACTGAATGTTCATCTTTTTGCAAACTCTTGCCTCTCTTGATTTCTTCCATATTTTATCGCGAACAGTTCGCATGGCAAACTGGATGATTACAGGTCTAGGCATTTTGTTGGTAGTTGCATCATTCCTCTTTCCCAAGTGGTGCACTGTATCCACTGTTTCACAAAATTTATCCATTGGCCACAGGAGCACCCGGGTGAGGATGACAATCACAGTCTCTCTAGTGATTTCTTTTTTGGGAAGACCTACTGTATCAATCTGAGATTTCACCTTCTCTTATATCTGGCTTGCTCCAAACCCATCTGTTTCAGTTACCCCTTTTCCATCAAATCAGTTCCTGGGCTGGTTCACAACTCGTTCAACTTGCGAACCAGCTGAGAACCAGTTTGTTTTTCCATAGCTCGGGGTGCTAAGGGGAGCCACGTCATTACGTCACTGTATACGTCAGTTACGTCTCTGCGTTTGCATAAACCTTGGCATGAACATCGAAGCAACAACAACACAGAGAAGAAGAAGAAGCAGCAACAACAACAACAATAATGGATGACTGCTGCTTTACTGCATCCATGAGATCTCGTCGCTTATTCTTTCCTCTAGCCCAGCAAAGAGCTGGAACCGGTTTTTCTGGCCCAGAGCCAGTTCTTTGTCGGTGGAAACAGAAAACCCGGTTCCAAACTAAGCACTGGCCCCGAACCAGCCCTGGAACTGATTTGGTGGAAAAGGGGTATGTGAGGTGTTTTCCTTTTTCAGCAACATTATTTCTTATTATTGCTTATTTCTTCCTTATTTTTTCTTACTGCTTGTGTATTGGCTTCTATCCGACTTTCAAAAGTTTTAAGCCTGTCATCTTGCTCATCAAATCTCTTAATCAGGGCTTGAATTGCGTTGAAGATGGTTTTGTTAGTGATCTCACCTGACTGTTCGCATTTGTCTTTGCTTTCACTTTTTTGGGATTTGGGCTGGGCATTGGTGTGTGATCATGAAGCCTTTTCACATTTCCTTCCTCCATCGCCTCAATCTCTTCTTGATCACATGCCTCCTGCAAGGCCGTCAGGCTGTAATCATGGTCTGTTAGCCCTGTAGCATTAGCCGCTCTATTAGCCATCTCGCTCTCATTAAAGGCAGAGAGCAGTTTAGTGGTCTAACTCAAGAAGCCAAACTATTGTAGGGTTTAGTGGGTTTCCTGAGTAGTTGGTAGGGTTTTTTTCTCCTTTTTTTCTCCTCCTGTTTTCCAAAGATAGCTGTTCTAGGACGGTTTGAAACTATTTTTTATCAGAGTCTGCAAAAATACTACTGTTCACTCCGCCATCTTCCTGCCCCTTGCAGAAGTATAGCTGATCTCACTACCTCTAAAAATTATAATATAGGCTACTGTGAAAATGCAGTCAAGCAATAATCTAAAGTTAATAACGTAATAAGTACAGTGAGTACATAAAAATTACATGGTCAGAATACAGATTATCTGAATCACAGACTAGTGACTGCTCCTTACGTTTTACAGTCTAGCATTTTTGGTCACGCACTGTTAAAATCAGACATTTTTGGGGAGGTTCGATTCAGGCTACAGTAGAGGGCTGTATCTTACACTGTAGCCTGGCACACACCTCCTCAAAAACTTCATAACTATGTAGTGCAGCAATGCACACTTTAAAGTGCTAGTCTTACGAAAATGACATCACCCCTGGAAATGATATCTTATAAAACTAGACATGTTAAATAGTTTACTGTCTAAATTGTATTTTAAGCCGAGACCAGGAGCATGTTCTATTTAGTTGGTAAAGTTTAGCTCTTTGAGTCCGTCATTACACAAATGCATTCCTGGTAAGTTACTGTTAATTCAAAGGAAGTGACGTCATATGCGCCACTCTTGAAAGTTCGTGGCATTTCTGGCTTCGTCTGCTTTGCAAAGTGTAGCACGTTTTTAAGGATTTTTTTTTTAAATTCCACAACAAAACTAAAACCAAAGTATGTATCCTAAGAGGAGTGGTGTTAAAGGCTGTTCAAGTGTAGCCAATTAAAAAAAGTGGAATTTTGATCCATTATAGCCCAAAGCCTGTGGGACACTTACAGAATGAATGCGTTTGATTTGTACGGACAAAGAGAGGTAACTTCAAGCCAACAGGATGGTTTGGTGTCTGCTCCATACATCATGAAAAAGATCCATTTGTGAGGCAGATTCACATAGAAGGATTTGAGCGACATCTGGTACACAGAGCAGCTCCTATGATCTGGAAAACAAAAGTCAGAAGCGCCATCCCAAAGAGCTCACCACACAGTAAGTGTCAAGCTTGTGTTTAGCCTGTTGCTTGAATTTATGAGATGTACTTAGTCTTTTATCCTTTTAAATGATAGCAGTTCTGAAGTTTTATACAAGGCTAAATAATGGCAGTACTTTCAGTGCCGGTAGGAGCGGCTGGCGCTTTGTGCCATCCACATTGCAGCGAGCGCACAGCAGCTCTTAGGGTTCACCAACAAAACGAAGTTGCTCATAAAACTACAACCTTTTCTGGTTCTAACAATCAATTAGGACTGTTAGGGTTTTGCTGGGATTCGAACCTGGTTCACTGGTGTGATAATCCAGCAAACCCCCACTAGGCCACCAGGGGGATGAATCAAGTGCAGAGGCGTGAGGCAGAAGTAGAAAAGTATCAGAAAGTTTATTTACAAAATGTACAATCCACAGCAAAAAACAAAAGTAATCCAAAAGCTCAGAAGATAAAGGAAAATAAAAAATATCCAAAAGTTCAAAGTCCAAAAATAAGAAAAGAAAAGGCAAAAATGCAAATGCTCAGAAGATCTCAAAAATGATACAAACAAAATTCAAAAAGGTCCAAAAAGAAAGCCAAGTACAAAAACCACAAAGACACAGGCAAGGAACATGGAACAGAGGGAACTAGCACTAACAGGCATAGCATAGGAAAAAGACTCCGTGACAAGGGAACAAACAGAGGGGTATTTATACACACACAAATTAAGGAACAGGGCGGGGCAGGAAACAGGCAATGAAGACAAACACAAAAAGACAGTGGCGGCCTCTAGAGGCCAAAACAAACATGACAAGATGGAAATAACAGCGGCCTCTAGAGGCCAAAACAGTCCCAGTCCTAACAGGACCCCCCCCTCTAGGAGCATCTCCTGACGTTCCCAGGGCAATCCGGATGGGCCGAATGGAAGTCCCGGCATAGTCCTTTATCTAGAATGTCCCGGGCGGGGACCCAACAGCGTTCCTCAGGGCCATAGCCCTCCCAATCTACTAGATATTGAAGCCCGCCGCGGACCCGGCAGGAGTCAAGCAGGCGATGCACGGTGAACACAGTCTGACCCTGGAAGATGCGAGGGGGGGGGGGGTTCCTAGGGGCAGGGGCATACGTGGACGTCAGTACGGGCCGCAACAGGGAAACATGGAATGTGGGGTTGATCCTCAGAGTCCGGGGCAACTGGAGCCGGTAGGCGACAGGGTTCACCCTGCGCACCACCTTGAAGGGGCCAATGTAGCGAGGAGCAAGCTTGCGGTTCTCCACCCGCAGCGGAAGGTCCTTAGTGGACAGCCAAACCCGCTGCCCAGGGCGGAAAGCGTGGGCAGGTCTTCTATGGCGGTTGGCCTGAGTCTGGTTGGTTCTGGAGGTCTGGATGAGGGTCTTCCTGACCTTGCTCCAGGTCTTGCGACACCGTCTCACATATTGGTTGACCGAGGGCACCCCCGCGTCCTCCTCCTGGTCCGGGAACAGAGGTGGCTGGAACCCGAATTGGCACTGGAATGGCGACAGCTTGGTGGCCAATGACTGCAGGGTGTTGTGGGCATACTCTGCCCATGGCAGCCAGGTGCTCCACGATGTCGGGTTATCCATAGCCAGGCCTCGCAGGGTGGTTTCCAGGTCCTGGTTGAGCCTCTCCGTCTGGCCATTGGACTGTGGGTGAAACCCAGAGGAGAGGCTGGCAGTGGCTCCGATGACCTTGCAGAACCCGTGCCACACTCGAGAGGAGAACTGGGGCCCTCGGTCTGAAACGATGTCCTGCAGGAGACCAAAGACTCGGAAGACATGAGTGAATAATAGCTTAGCAGTTTCAAGAGCAGAAGGGAGCTTGCACAGTGGTAAAAAGCGGCAGGCCTTGGAGAATCTGTCAACTATGACCAATATGACAGTGTTACCATGTGACTCGGGGAGACCCGTGATGAAGTCGACTGCCACGTGGGACCAGGGACGCCGGGGAATGGTCAGAGGATGCAGGAGACCCTGGGGGTGCTGTCGTGGGATCTTGCTTCTGGTGCACACTTCGCAGGAAAGGATGAATGACCTCACTTCCTTCTCCATGCTAGGCCACCAGAAGCACCTTCTCAAAAAGTCCAGGGTCCTTCGAGCTCCCGGGTGGGCGGTGAGAGGGGACGAGTGACCCCACTGGAGAACCTTGGCCCGGGCTTAATGTGGGACGTACAAGAGGCCCGGTGGCCCCGTCCCAGGACCAGGGTCCTGGCGTTGGGCTCGTCGGACGACCTCCTCAATACCCCAGCGGACAGGGGCCACAATCCGGGACACAGGGATAATAGGCCTGACTTCACTCTCCCTGTTAGTGGCAGAGAACAGCCTGGACAGTGCATCAGGTTTGGTGTTCTTGGAGCCGGGGCGGTACGATAGGGTGAAGTCAAACCGACTGAAAAACAGGGCCCACCTAGCCTGTCGTGGGTTCAGTCTCTTGGCTTGCTGGAGGTACTCCAGGTTCTTGTGGTCCGTCCAAACCAGGAATGGATGTTGCGCTCCCTCCAGCCAGTGCCTCCACTCCTCAAGGGCCAGTTTGACCGCTAGCAGTTCTCGATCCCCCACATCGTACCGGGACTCCGCAGGACTCAGGCGGTGGGAGAAGTATGCGCAGGGGTGCAGCTTTCCTTCCGAATGTTGAGAGAGCACCACGCCGACACCACTGTCCGAGGTGTCCACCTCCACGATGAATGGTTGGGAGGTGTCCGGGAGGACCAGAATGGGTGCCGTGCTTGAGGTCTTTGAACGCCTTTTCCACCTGAGGAGACCAGACATAAGATCCACCTGTCCCTTTGGTGAGGTCCGACATGGGTGCTGCTACAGAACTAAAGTTCCAGATAAACTTGCGGTAGAAGTTAGCAAATCCTAAGAACCACTGAACCTCTTTGACGGACTTGGGAGTGGGCCAGTCCCGGACGGCCAGGGTCTTGGCTGGGTCCATTTGGAGTTGGCCTGTCCGTACAA
This sequence comes from Neoarius graeffei, assembly GCF_027579695.1. NCBI lineage: Eukaryota > Metazoa > Chordata > Actinopteri > Siluriformes > Ariidae > Neoarius > Neoarius graeffei. The sequence goes on along the minus strand of NC_083574.1, from coordinate 67,212,231 downwards.
TAAAACCCAGAAAGGAGACCTCAGGAACATGAAATTCGAATTTTTGGGCCTTGGCGAACAGATTGTTCTGTAGCAGCCTCTGGAGAACCTGGCGGACATGGTGGCGGTGCTCCTGCATGGTCTTGGAAAAGATAAGGATGTCGTCGAGGTAGACAAAAACGTACAGGTTAATCATGTCCCTCAAGACGTCGTTGATTAGGGCCTGAAAAACAGCTGGTGCGTTGGTGAGTCTGAAGGGCATCACCTGGTATTCGTACTGCCCAGAAGGGGTGTTGAAGGCAGTCTTCCACTCATCTCCCTGTCGGATACGGATGAGGTGGTATGCGTTCCGTAGGTCCAACTTGGTGAAGACGGTGGTGCCTTGGAGCAGGTCGAATGCTGTGGACATCAGCGGAAGGGGATATCGGTTGCGCACAGTGATCTTGTTCAGGCCCCTGTAGTCAATACATGGTCAGAGCCCCCCATCCTTCTTGCCGACAAAGAAGAAGCCGGCACCAGCAGGTGAGGTGGAGGGTTGAATGAACCCAGAGACCAGGGCGTCTTTGAGGTATTCCTCCATGGCCTTGCGTTCTGGCTGAGAGAGGGAGAACAGTCTGCCACGAGGAGGGGTAGTCCCAGGGAGCAAGTCAATGGCACAGTCGTAGGCCTGGTGCGGAGGAAGAACGGCGGCCCTGCTTTTGCTAAATACCTCCTTCAAATCCCAGTACTCTGTGGGAACTTGAGATAGCTCGGTGATATCAGGGGGCTCAGCAGTAGACACAGGAGAGCTAGAGAGCAGACAAGAGGCATGGCACGCAGGGCCCCATTCCACAACCTGGCTTATTACCCAGTCTATGCGAGGGTTGTGGCGGGTAAGCCAAGGAAGGCCTAGAATCACTGGGAACTCTGGTGAATGAATAAGATGCAGGGACATCTCTTCCTTGTGACCTTGAGACTGGAGGAAGATTGGAGAAGTAACTTGGGTGACTCTTCCATCACCTAACGCTTGGCCATCGAGGGCAGACACAGACAGTGGGACTTCAAGAGGTGCAGTCGGGACATTGATACTTTGGGCGAAGTGAATATCCATAAAGTTTCCAGCCGCCCTGGAGTCTAACAAGGCTTGACAAGAGTGGACGGACTCACCCCAGGAGATGGAGACCGGGATGTAAACTCCTTGGCCAGGAAGTTCAGGAGAGAAGGTAGGCCCTGTCACAACCCTCTCTCGGCTGGATGGAGCGGTCCTTTTCCCAGGAGTTCGGGACATGATGCTCGGAAGTGACCAGGCTTGCCACAGTAGATGCAGCACTTGTCCCTCCTTCTGCGCTCCTTCTCAGATGCGGAGAGGTGAGTATGACCCACTTGCATGGGTTCTGGACAGTCACTGGAAGAGGTAGACGGGCTCCAGGTAGAGGCAGGGAGGCCGGGGAGGCTCAGGACTTGGCGGCGTTCTCTCATCCTGTTGTCCAGACGAGTAGAATGTGAGATCAGTGTTTCGAGGTCACTAGGGCATCCGATAGAAGCCAGACCGTCTTTGATGGGGTCAGACAGACCATGGTGGAAGGCTGACACCAGGGCAGTCTCATTCCATCCACTTACTGCTGCGAGCGTCTGGAACGAGATGGCGTAGTCTGCAACGCTTCCCCCTTGCCGGATGGACATGAGCTTTCTGGCTGCATCTTTACTGATGTCTGCTTGATCGAAGACATGAAGCATCTCCTCAGTAAACAGCTGGAAATCAGAGCACTCGGGTCCCTGTCTCTGCCAGATAGCAGTGGCCCAGGCCCGCACCTTACCAGCTAACAAGGTTATCACAAAGGCAATCTTGTGGCGATCCGTAGTGTAGGTGGTAGGCTGAAGCTCAAAGGTGAGTTGGCACTGGGTAAGGAACTCTCGACACTCACTGTGCTTGCCATCATACCTCTGTGGTGCAGGAAGGCTGGGTTCGCGAGGTGAAGAAGGCAGCATGGCAGGAGGCACTGGAGCAGGAGCGGATGGTGGAGCAGGAGCAGAATCAGGCGGAGGAGATGGGGGCAGAGAAGTCAGCTGTGCCAGGGTTTTCCCAATCTGCTGAAGCAGTACCTCGTGGCGAGCAAGGGTCTCACGTTGGCTTGCGAGAGTCCGTCCATGAGTGTCCATGGTGGATCCGAGGCGTGTTAACGCAGCCATCATTCCCTGAAGGTTGTCCGGGTAGACAGATGAAGAAGCCTCTGCTGAGTCGGTCATGATGGAATCTTTCTGTTAGGGTTTTGCTGGGATTCGAACCTGGTTCGCTGGTGTGATAATCCAGCAAACCCCCACTAGGCCACCAGGGGGATGAATCAAGTGCAGAGGCGTGAGGCGGAAGTAGAAAAGTATCAAAAAGTTTATTTACAAAATGTACAATCCACGGCAAAAAACAAAAGTAATCCAAAAGCTCAGAAGATAAAGGAAAATAAAAAATATCCAAAAGTTCAAAGTCCAAAAATAAGAAAAGAAAAGGCAAAAATGCAAACGCTCAGAAGATCTCAAAAATGGTACAAACAAAATTCAAAAAGGTCCAAAAAGAAAGCCAAGTACAAAAACCACAAAGACACAGGCAAGGAACATGGAACAGAGGGAACTAGCACTAACAGGCATTGCATAGGAAAAAGACTCCATGACAAGGGAACAAACAGAGGGGTATTTATACACACACTAATTAAGGAACAGGGCGGGGCAGGAAACAGGCAATGAAGACAAACATAAAAAGACAGTGGCGGCCTCTAGAGGCCAAAACAAACATGACAAGATGGAAATAACAGCGGCCTCTCGAGGCCAAAACAGTCCCAGTCCTAACAAGGACCATGTAGACCCTTTCTATTTTGTGCTACAACATTAAGTAGAGGTATGCGTGCATGCGCGCGTGCGTATGCGTGGCGGCAGGGGGGTCAGCGCGCAATCATCGTTATTTATTTTTTACTAAAATTCTGATGCTGTAGTGGAAGGAGAGGGTGGAAAGGCTATTTTTGTTTGTGCCTGATGCAGTATTTGAAGAAGGAGGAGCTGCTATTTGTACTACAGTACACACAGATGCTTCAGCTGTTTTGGCTATAGTAGACTACGCTCAGATGAAATACCGAAAGGAGGAGAGAGTGGTTGTTTACACAGTTTTTGTTTACAGGCAGTATTTGACGGAAGATGGATATGTGTTACTAGTAGCTACCTGAAGATACAGTATTAATTGAACAGCGGACATTTTGCTCATGTTGTGAGAGAATCTCTTTCAGAGCCTATAAATTCAGGGGGGAAAAAAATGATGAGTTAGTTGAGAGAAATAACAAGATGGCCTGTCCATTCATTTGATATTGAAATCATGTTTATAGATGCACTATAATCAGGGGTGCACATAACTGGTACACAGGTACGCATGCGCGGCGAAAATGAGAAATGCGTAACATCACGTGTGTCGCTACGGCGCATTTGCATACCTGACAGTTACCGACATCAGAGATCTTGTCTACACGAAGCTATGTCTAAAAAACAAAAGACATTAAGCAGCTTTTTTTGCCATTTCACCAACACCAAAGAAAAGACAAACCGAGCCAGTGCCGAAGAAAAATTTTTTTTCTGAAAAGTGGCTCCAAGATGTGCAGTGGCTTGATGTTAATGTGGAGCGCACTGAAATGTGGTGCAAGATTTGCCGCTCGCATCCACAGCTAGCAGACAAAACAGGTGCGTTTTATAAGGTCTCAAAGAATTTCAATCATCCTTTATTTGATAAACACGAAAAGAGCAAGGAGCACATGAATGTGACAAAAGCCATTGCTAATAAACAAACTAGTCAAGAAGAAATATCCACTCGTCCACTTGCCAAATGGCGAGACAAGCTAAATGAAGAACAACAGCAAGCCCTGTGTAATATTTTTCTCCTTGCCTTTCATAAGGCTAAACACACACGTCCCATGTCTTCCTATTCTGAGGATATTACTTTACTGAAGCAGCTCGGAGTGAATGTCGGAGGTGCTTATCACTCACGTGAAGGAGGCACACGGATAATGCAGAGCATCGCACATACTAGAGTAGAGTGGGGGGAAAAGCCCCCCTTAAGGAAAATTCAGTTTTTCTCCAAGTTGAAATGAACCATGTGTTTAGTTTTAATCATAGTTTTTGACAACAGTGACATGAACAATAATGCCACCTAAAGTTTGCCTAAAGTTAATACTTTTTTTTTTAACAAAAACAAACATTGTGCCAAGGGGGCCTTTTACCCCCCCCCTCCCAGTGGGGTAAAAGGCCCCCTGAGGTGGGGCAATAGGCCCCCTCACTCAAAAAAAGCTGTTTGGATAGCAAAAGTGTTTACTTAAGCCTATAATGTGAAAGAAACAAGAAAATATCCCTGAATTAATGAATAGATGCATTATTTTATTATATTTCACATTTTAATTTCAATATAATTTTGTGTGGATTGAACATGAATTAACAAAGAACAAGTGCATCAATAAATAATGCTAATTGAATCAATGAATTCATTACATTAACATTACAGTGAAATGTAACGCTATCTAAATAAATACCCCGCAGCTGAAAACCCCCAACTGAAACAACACACATGCCATCACACACACACACACACACACACACACACACACACACACACACACACACACACACACACACAACCATATCACCATGTTATATGTAACTATAAGAATCTGAATCTGATGAGCATCAATTAGCCAAACATGATGTGACTAATCTTAGGCTACTGTTCTAGCTAGCTACATAGCTATCTAGGCTAATCTGAGGTAATATTTTTAATAAGTTCAAATTACTTGCTTTACTCAACCAGGTAAGCGAGATGTTATTAAAAACTATGTATCTGCTATTCAGAAATGTATGAAATACAGTAATTATGATAAAAGGAAACGATGCCCCCTGGGGGCCATTTACCCCGCCATTAAGGGGGCGTTTTACCCCACAGACTACACTTTTACAAAAAAGGGTCTTACTTTCAAAATGTGATTCAACTTTTTATACCTAATGTATTTTTTTAACGTACTGACTTGTCTACTCATACCACATACACAGCTGTGATATCTGACGAAATAGCAGCTATCTAAATACAGTTTTACTGATATCTGAAAATTATATCACTTACCATGAAATTTGATTTCTCTCCGCTGCGTTGCTGATATGCAATCCACAGTGGATATTTGTATATCCCCGTTGTCAAGCCAGTCCATAGCAACAATAGAAATGTAACTTTGCACCATCTGGTGGTTATTTTGGGTAAAACAGGCCGGGGGCATATTACCCCACGGGGGCGTATTACCCCACTCTACTCTATCAGCGGGGAGTTAAGAGAAAAGTTGCAGTCTGCTGAATTTTGGGGGCTGCTTTTTGATGGATCTGAGGACATCACAAAAACTGAGCAGGAAATCGTTTACATCGTGTCTGTGTCCAGCAATGGAGAATTTACGTCGGACTTTCTTGGACTGATTGAACTGGGTGCTGACCGAACCGCGCAGACTATAACAGATGGACTTGTGAGGCTTTTCCACGATGCAAGCTTGGATGACTGGACAACGAAGTTGGTCGCTGTGTGCACAGACGGGGCTGCTGTTACCATCAGTACGTACATTGGTGTTGTGCCAAAACTACGACAACTTGTGGCGGTAGGAAACTCTCTTGTGCATATTCTGTGCACTGCACACACATTGGAGAATGCGCAAAATCAGCTGATCGCAACATTCCTTACTGTGAGACATTTAATTGCTCTGTGGTCAAGCTGCTGCAGTTTTATTTACAAAAAGGTGGAGCAAAAAACACTGCAGCACTGAAGAAATTCTGTGAAGAAAATGGCATCTCCTTTGTGAAACTGGGCAAGTTTCATAATATCAGATGGTCTGCATGGAGACATGAAACACTGTTAAAAATATCAAGACTATTGCCAGCCATTAAAATGCAACTGGCCACGAGTGATAAGTGAATTGCAGCATGTCTGCACAGAGCGTTTTCAGTGTTTTCTGGCCAACATGCTTGATATTGGCAACATTTTTGAAGACCACATCCATTAGGTTTCAGAAGGAAAAGCTGACCATTAGAGAATGTAAGGATGAACTCATGGTGGCTATTGGACAGTTCACACTTCTGCTTGATAGTGAAGGCCACCACAGCAGCACACAAACTGTTTCTAATGCTGATGCTGACAGAGACAAGTCGAACTTACTAAGGGGATTAATTGAACAGTTTGAAATCAGATTTGACTCCCTCAAATCATGCGATCATTTCTTAGTATTTGGTCCTTCAACATGGCCTCAAGAAATGCAAGAACTCCACCATGTTGGCAACACAACAGTTTGCAGCATTCTTCAGAAATATGAGACCACCTTGAAACTTGACAGAGACACCACTGTGAGAGAATGGATGCGCTTAAAGCAGGCAGGAAAACGCTTGGAAGCCTCCTCTGTGTATGACTTGATTCAAAGAAATAGTAAATACAAGTGGCCCAGATGATTACTCCAACATCAACAAGTTGGTTAAACTGTCTCTTACACTGCCTTTAAGCAGTGCAGCTTGCGAGAGGGGATTCTCACGTCTCAACATAATAAAAACCAAGTACAGATCTCGTCTGTCACCTGCTCGTGTCTCAGCCTTGATGCACATTCACCTGTCAAAAAAGACCACAGAGACATTTGACCCAAAGCCAGCTGTTGACCTCTGGATGGAGACAGCTGCTTGGAGGCTCAATCAGAGACAGGAAGGCGAATCTTCATCATCCACTACGCAGGAAGCTGAAGCAGAGGACAGTGGGGGGGAGACTGAGGACGACAGTGAGGAAGACTGCACTTATTAGGACCACACGCTGCAGGGGTGAGTACCAAACACTATCGGTACTCATCTGAGTAACTCACAAAAAAAAGTTATGTGCACCCCTGACTATAATGTTGCACGTGTTTCAGTGGACAAAAAGGCAACAACAAGATTCATAAATACACAGGGAAGTAAATATAAATTAATCTTGCAATGGCCTTTTCCTTCGCGCCAATTCCGTGATTATTGTAGGAACTTTGCCTTAAAATTTCAAACAGGTTCAAGTCACCTTAAAATCAGCTGCCTGTAAAGGGACACCACAAGATGATCATAGGTTTTGGAATTTTGAAAAAAAAATTATGGTAGCAGAGATACAATGATTTTAGTAAAAAATAAATAAAGGTAATTGCGTGCTCACCCCCCCACCCACCCACCCACCCACCCACCTCTACTTAACGTTGTAGTACAAAATAGAACGGGTCTACAACTTTCATTGTCTTTTTCAAAAGAATCAGTATGAAGAACACATGCCACTGCAGAGAATAGAATGGAGTCTGTTTGGACACAAAAGAAGGCAGTGGCGCATATGACATCACACATGCAGCGCCGCTGACTTGTAAATCGCTGTGATTTAATAATAGACCGTTTGCACTTGTGTCACAAATCTCTCATGATGCTCTCCAATTTTGTTGTGTCTGCCATCTTTGTGGTATAGCATCCATGGCGACTGTACATTGGTGAACTGGAATTTTTCACAAATATATCATGAATTGAGTAATAGTGACAAGGTCAGATACAGGGAAAAGATAAAAGAATGTTCAGGGGTGGATCCGTACAGCAATACTGAAGAGTATGAAGACGATGTACGGATGTGGCCGAGTGTGAATTACACAGACATCATTAATTACCTGGTGTTAACTACTAGCTTCGTCACTGGGAAGCAGAAGAAAGAATACAAAAGTTTAGTGCAAGTTTACTGTAAGGATCTGATAGGTTCCTGCTGTGGGCAAATGTTATACAAAACACAAACCAAAAAAACCAAATTAATTATCGATGTCTTTTAAGGCAACATTTTACCAAGTTCAGCTACGTACATTTTACTGGGGCTTTGTGCTAAGCATTTGTAACTGCAGTATGAATTGGAGTAGTGCTTACACGTATATCACTTACAGTATGTCACATCTTTATATATATTTTGTCTATGGTTCACATAAACTGTAGAAATATAAACTTACCCTTTACGAAATGATCTTCACATACTCGTACATATTTGTAGCTGGTCTCTTTTGTCCGATCTGTTCAGATTTGCAAGCCACTGTCTCTGTCATCTATGGGTTAGATCTTCCATTTGAGGTCCATCCATCCATTATCTGTAGCCGCTTATCCTGTTCTACAGGATTGCAGGCAGCTGACTATGGACGAGAGGCGGGGTACACCCTGGACAAGTCACCAGGTCATCGCAGGGCTGACACAGAGACAAACAACCATTCACACTCACGGTCAATTTAGAGCCTCCAATTAATCTAACCTGCATGTCTTTGGACTGTGGGGGAAACCGGAGCACCCGGAGGAAACTCACACAGACAGAACCTGCAAACTCCACACCAAAAGGCCCTCGCCGGCCACTGGGCTCGAACCTAGGACCTTCTTGCTGTAAGGCGACAGTGCTAACCACTACACCACTGTGCCACCCTCCATTTGGGGTCTTTCCTGCATTTTACCAGTGGGTAAACCAAACAATCTGACTCCAGCCTTAGCAAATTTGTTTGAGCAGCCGATAACTGTGCAAATTTGCGGCATTTTGTATTAAGGTACTTGCTGCTACGCATGCGTTATTCCACAAAGATGGTGGACACAGCTAAATCTGAGAAGGTCATGGGACATGTGACGTCATGTGCAAACGGTCTATGGTGGACAAGCTTTTAGTGATTTTTGGAACAGAATTCGGACACAAAAAATAATTTTTTGAACCAATTTTTTATTTATCAGTGAATGTTACAACCTATTTGAGCATATCACACACAGAAAACCCGGGATTTTATGATGTAATTTTCATTAGACTAGCACTTTAACAGCTGTTATTGGTCCACTTGGTAGCATCGCATTTCCGGCTGCTCCTTCTCTGTGAAAATCTCCGGGTGTCTTCTGCTGCCTCCTGACAACATTGATAACATCAACGTGTATATTTATATTAACACAATATCTTGATGGCAGCATCAATATGTTGTGTTTAATATAAATAAACACATTTGTGTTCTCAATGTTCCACTTCTGCAGGGATCCCAGACGTCCGCTATTTAGCGGAATTCCGCTATTTTTCTAGCCAAAGTGGTGGTCTTTTTTTTTTTTTTAATCTCTTGTATATCCGTTAAAAATGTTTGTTTAAGTAAAATGACCAGCAGAATACGTTCTGATTTGGTTTGCTTGTTTAGCGATGTTTTTGTCAGCTTTGTCTGTTCTCGTTGACATTCGGGAACACTCGGAAGTTAAATTGATGTAAATACCGCGAGACTGTACGCGATAGAACGAGAAAACAATACTGCGCCCATTTGCTAGAAAATGTGTTTTAACTCCGTTCGTGCTTTTGTTTCTAATGCGTTGAACTTAATTCAATATGCAGGGCTGTGAAATTTCCGTGGATTCTCTCGCGAAAAATATCATCTTCACAAAACGTCTATTTTTGCATTAAAAATCATTGGGGGGGGGGTCTAGTCGGTTTTAATCACCTTGCACGAGACCGGCGGCTCAATACAGCCGGACTCGCGGAGTTTTATGCCAGCTGAGCGTGGAACACGTCTTGACTGCGAATGACAGAGCTAAAAATAGCTATTGCGTGACCTGGCACCGTGTACGTGAATTTTGTACTTACAGGGTGCAAGATCAGACATAGTTAAGATGCCATCAAAAAGGAAAGCTAAGGAGGTGTTTGAGAGAGATGCAAAGAGGGCTAGAAAAGAACACACAGACAGACTGAAGGAAAAGATGAAAAAGAAGTTTGCAAAACTGAAAGAGATGGTGTTAAAAGAAAATTAAAAGACTTTCATTAGATGCTGTTTGACAGACTATGAACATTTTGTAAATAGCTTTAATAGAGGAATGCAAATACTATAGAACTAATAACTAATAGCTTTACTGAAAGATGAATTGAAAGAAATAGCTGGGAGTGATGCAAAGAGGAATAGAAGGAGCCAGAAGTAAAAGAAAAGATGTAAATAATATATTAGATAAACATTAATTTTTTTAAACTTTTGCTCCATAGACAAGAGACATTGTGACAGATTCTTGGAAAAAGCCAGGACATAATACAAGAATTAAGTGTAATTTGGAAGACAACAGGTATCTCTCACTTAAATATTGAGCGTGATTTTTCACAGTCATTTTGAAAGGCCTATCAAAGTTTTCTTTTATTAACACTGTAAGCCTCCCTACGTGTGGGTGGAGCACTGAGGACGGCAGGACAGAGATCAGGTTTGCAAAAGGCTTTATTGCCACACTTTTCAGTAAACAATGTTATATTGGCTAGACACACACAGCCAGCGTCTAGTCCGGAGATGAGCTCCTCTGCTCTCACTCTCCCTCCTTAAATAGGGCGCAGTCACTGGGAAGACACACACAAACACAGGTTAATTGTTCTCAGGTGTCGTGATTCTGCCACTTACCTTCCCTGACTCCGCCCTCCTGTCACAGACCGGCGCTTGACCACGCCCCCGCTGCCACAAACATTTCTTTAAATTGTTATTTACACATTTTTTTTACTTTTATTTTGATTAAGAGATAAAATACATAGGCACTTATTAGATATTTCAAGGTATTTTACATGGAGCTTTCATTTTAAAAGAGAAAACTGTTGATAGGTATTTTATATGGCAAAATGAAGACCAAGACTAGTCAAATATTTACTTGTTGAGATCAATTTTTTACTTGCAGGAAATGCTCAGAATACACCATATAACACCTAAAATGGCTTGGTGTCTGGGGCCCGCAGGGCCCCAGACCCCCGGCTTATGCTGGGGGGCTGTGCCCCCCAGACCCCCCCTTTTCCTCGGATTTCTTATTTACAATTTCACAGCCCTGAATATGTCGTGGAAAAAAGATATCGTCCATAAAAGAGATAGCGGAACAGTGTCCGGGTTAGAATAAGTATATTCTTCAAAGCTACATTTTCATCTAATTTTTATAAATAACAGTTTTTTTTTTTTTGCCACTTATGTCATTGATTACAAAATATGCCATCAAATAGATACACATTATTGTTAAATTCTGTTGCTTTTCTATGTTAAATCTATGTAAAAAAATGTGTTCTATAGCATCTTTAAATGTTAAAATTTCAACAGCTTCAGGGGGCTTGCAGCCCCCTTGACCCCTGCTGATAGTTTCTTACATTCCTCTATTTTTTTCAATTACTGCTGGGATCCCTGTTCTAGTGTGCTGTTGTTGAAGTCTTGGGTGTTGTTGAAAAGCCTGTTTGTAGCTTGAGATAACTGTGAAGAAGAAGAAGAAAAAAAAAACCCTGGGACTGGGGCTGGACCTAATCCACTGCCTCCTAGGTTGTGATTTTAATAGGTTGTGTATTTTTTTTTTTCTAATAATGTGTTCTGCCATCTAGTGGTGCCACCATTACTGCAGTGGCAAGTTGTAGTGACTCGGTGTGTCTGCTATTGCCTGCTGAAAATGGCTGATAATAAGAATAATCAGAATAAAAATAAGAAGAAGAAGAAGAAATTAAACTTCTGTAGCACCTTTCAATATCCCAAGGTTGCTTTACAAGTGGGAGGGGGGAGACATCACTAAGAGACAGTGACAGCAACAGGGTAGTTGGATTGAGAACGTTATGCCATGACCCCCAGTGACTGATGAAGGTACCATATATGGATGCCGATCTTAATGTTATTCAGATTTTACATATTAATTAGACATATGACAATAGCCACAAATAGAAAATGGAGAAATAAACAGAAAAAAGAACGACTTGACATGTCTGCCACATTTCAAATGATGATGTACAATAAACTTTACTACAACACTGTACTAGCTAGCATAATCATTCATGGGTTGCATTTAGCCATTTCAGACCAGTTACATTAGAAAAAAAAATATGTAAAATAATAGTACTAATAATAAATACAAATGTGTGGGGTTTTTTTTAAGAGGTATTCAAAATTATTTCATTAATCAACTGGCATGTGATGAGCCACTTCTGTTGAACATCTTTCTCCTCTACACACCCAGGGAATCTGTGTAAAATATATGGTCTCATACAGGGGCACTCTTCTTGGACAGCCATGGTAATGATGTATTTCACATTCAGTTTTTTCTAAAATTGAAGTTTACCACTACTGTTGGAGTGACTGAGAACTACACAAATGCGTCTCCATTTCCTTGACATCACTGTCAAAAGTGATGTTACCTAGAAAGTAAAGGTAAAAGTAAAAAAAAATTGTACACTTCTGAGCAGAGCTTGCATTCACACATGCACATGTTGTGGGGCGATGCCATCACAGTAATGGTGACTTGTATACTTCCAGTACTTCCCTGGATTGTTTTTATAAGAAGAAATTGTAATTGTCCACAGAAAACCATCATACACCCAATGCGAGTAAAACAGATACTGGCCCAATGCTGCAGTGGTGCCACATGGGATTTGTGTGGGCATGCTAAAGTGTGGGCTACCCACAGATATCCCATGTTGGGGCACTGTAGGTAAAATAGATATTGGCCTAATATGGGCTAGCCCTCAGTGGTACCCAATGGGATTTATGTGGGATGCCCATAGACAACATTTTCTGTAAAGCTGCTTTGTGACGATGTCTGTTGTTAAAAGTGCTATACAAATAAACTAAACTAAACAACCCACATTGGGCCATTTTGGGATTGCATTTTGGGATTGCCCACACTGCCCCCAACTTGCCCATAAAGAGTTAATGTGGGCATTTTGCTGGGTATAGTCACTATTCTTGAAAAAAAAATGTTATTACTTTGTGAGTGGTATGGTGTCCCACCAGATAGCTTTTCCGCATCACAGCTCCAGGGTCCTGGATTTCATCCTGAGTCCAGGATGTCCATGTGAAGTTTGGCAAATTCTCTCCATGTCAGCATTAGTTTTGTCCAGGTTCTCAGGTTTCCTCCCACCTCCCAAAACATGCTATTAGGTGTGTTGACTATGATAAATTGCTCCAAGGTTTGAATATGTGTGTGCATGGTGTTCTGTTCAGGGTGTATTCCTGCCTCACACCCAGTGTTCCTGGGCATGACCGGGATTAAGAGCTTACTGAAGATGAATGAATAAATTAATTGTATTACTTATGCTACTTGAATTACGATATTGCTATAACTATTGATGGTATTGATTTTGATTATTTAACTGGAAATCAATCATTGTTCAAGTTAAAGTGGTACCCTCATATTTACATACACATGCAAGATTTTGAATGAACGGTTATATTTAAGAAGAAAGTGATGAATAAAGAAACTAGGGATGAGCGAGTACAGCATTATCTGCAGAGGTGGAAAGTAACGAATTACATTACTCACGTTACTGTACTTGAGTAGCTTTTTTGTGTACTTATACTTTTTCAAGTAATTTTTAAAGAGTGCACTTTTACTTAAGTATGTTTTCTTTTAAGTAGTGTACTTCGGTACATTTTACATCACAACCGTTACTGAGTAAAATAAATAAATAAATAAAGGCTAAAACGGAGAAGGGGAAATGCGTTCTGGAAATGAATCACGGGAAGGACAGTTGTCGCGCGTGAGAGTCTCACACAGACGATGGCGGACATGCACCGGTGCTTCGGGGGGCTCAAGCCCCTGGGCCACAGCCAATCAGGGGCCTTGTAATATTAATAAAATAATAAACTGTCAGAATTGTGGGCCTACATTAATGTACGGATAGAAATAAGGTTAGAAATAAATGAGCGCACAGTAGCCTGCTGTAAGAGACATGGTGGATGTGGTTCGCGAAACGAACACCCACAACTGTACCAGAATAAAATGTAACAAAATGTAACGTCATGCACGAAAGCGCGCCAAAGACTGCAGACTACAGACTACTGAGACACAAATTTAGAGGCTTTGAAAGATGAAGCGTTCACATGTTAGCGGGGCGCATAAAAGGAAAAAAAAGAGAGATGCAGGTAATGATAGAATCGTTGCCCAAAGTCATAGACTTTAAGGTAAGGATCACCAATCTGTTCAGAATATCAGCTACTTATCAGTTATCAGCCGTACCAGCAGCTAGGCTATGTGCAGCTAGGCTAGATATGCTATGATCTGTCCAACAGTAAAATAAATCAGTTGTGATTTGAATACGTGTCGTGTGATTTGAGTTATAATCCTGTTAGTATAATAGCATATTTCGATGGGGATAATAAAATGTCTAAAACGGCATCTACTGAAGAAATTGATGAAAAGATTGTAGCCTATAATTTTCACAGTTCGGGCAGCAGACAGAGTGAGCATACTGAGGGGAATAGCAATACAAAGCTAGCGCAGATCCACATTTCTCGCTAGCTGTGTTGGGTGTGTTGTTAACCTGTGTGGATTTAAGTGAAATACTTGAGAAGTTCTGTGGTCAAGACAACGTTTTAAGGTAAGGACACTTGATTATTAATGTTTGCCCGCCGTGGCTTGTTGTTGACGAAAGGCCCACATGATTTTGCCTTATGCAGCTACTGCTAGCGTCATGCTTTGAACTAGGTTAAGCTCATTTGTGCTAAAGGATGGGTTTATTGAAGGACTTTGATGTAGCTAGTTTCTTTTTAAAAAATCATATGCTCAAAACAGTATGCCCGTGTTCATCATGTTTAACTTTTTTCTTGATGGAGTGCGTGAAATGTTGTTGCAAGTGGTATTTCGATGCAGTCATGTCAAAAAGGCAGTTGAATGCACGGTCTTATTCAAGGAGAAGGAAGACTTGCATGATGCTTGAACATAGATCGGTAAAATAGACCCTAGTAGGACTTGGTTTCGTGTATTTCGGTCTGTAGAGTTAGGAGTTTGGCCGCTGTCCATGGTGTTTACGTTTCATGTGGCCGCCGAGCCAAGTACCTTGACTTGCAGTGAATGTTTGTTTTCATGCCGCTGAGCTATTTTTATGTATTTTATTTTTTAAAAGGACTTGTCTGTAGGTGTGTGTGTTTTATGTTTACAACACATAGGTCTACATTATAGCGCACGCGCGCTTGTGTGGTTATCTCTGGCCATGCCCCTGCGTGAAAGTTACGCAGCAGTATCACTGTCCTGTCCGTGGTAATAATCAGAACCGGCTCTGTAATGATAATGCACGCATTCTTCTCTCCCTCTGTGGTCGGATGTGTTGAGCGATGTGAGCGTGGGCCTTGCGCAGCTACGCTGAGCCAAACGTAACCTATCGTAGGCTTCTAGGCTAATTACACGCTTACACTGTAAATGCTTGACACGTATTGCAAGTAAAATAAGAGTGTTTTCCTGGCCAACGGTAAGGGTAGGGTTGACAGGTAGCCTATGAGGGGCCTAGCTCCTGGGCCACGGGTGTTGATAAAGCGCCCCTGTGGACATGGAGGAGACCGAGGAACCTGTGGTGGACGACCCTGCAGAAAACGCAATTTCTTCCAGTAATGAAGTGCACCCCTGGCCCTACATACGTGATCACTTCAGCTTCGTAGAGAAAAGGGGTGACAGTTTCATTATGCAATGCAGATTATGTGTGCCCAAGAAGACAACCATTGCGGCATACAAAAATTCGACGTTTAATCTGCGCAAGCATGTTGAGGTAAGTATTGTCATTGGCATCATAATCACTGGTGCAGATAGAAGGTGGGATGGGTGGGATTCGTCCCACCCAGATTTAAATTCACCTCGTTCGGTCCCCCCCACTTATAGGGAGGAAAAAACGTCTATGCTGTCTTTCTTTGCATAAGGCAAACCTCACGGAAAAATCAAAAGACTAATTACCATTCGGTTTATTGAGGTGCACAGCAGTGTATACATAGTTGCAACAACTCACATAAAACAAAACAAAGACTGATATTCGGTTGGTTGAGCTGCGCAGACTGCACAGGTTGCGAGCTTGAGCTTGGTTGCTATGGTTACCCACAACAAGTTTGACAGGCATATCGGGGTTAGGGTTGGTTTGCTGGCAGCTTTGTCCTCCCCAGTTTTTTGTCCCCCCCAGTTTTTTGTCCCCCCCAGTTCAAAAAACGTATCTGCGCCCCTGATCATAATGTTTCCTTTCCATAGTAAAACCGACAATAGGCTGGTTATATTCCAAAAATAGTGGATGGCATTGCTAATGTTGAAGTAGCAACCTGTTGGTACTGTAACATAACGGTAACTAGTCTGTTATTCGGTTGGCTAATCATGCAAGCAAGTTAGCTCGCCAACCTGACGTGATCAGTCCTCCTACCATTCTACATCCAACAGGCCAGAAAGGAATACTAAGCAAAACAAATAATGTTTGAATTGAATTGTTCAATAACACACAGTGCACACAGGCAAGCTACGAGATTTCGGTGCAACATTTCACTTTCATATTTCATGTACAATGCTTTGTGTGTGGTCAGGGCGATGTAAACGACATGACTGTGTGTATTGACCTTTTTTGTTTGTCTCAGTTTTAATGCAGCATTATCCTAAGCATTCAATTTGATACACTTCCTTTAAATAAAACATCTGGGTTGAGATGTACATATATCCTTGTTTCCTCTTCTTTTTCATTTTTGCACAACACAATGGAGGCAGAAAACACCCATTGTTAAAAGTAACGTTTTACTTTTACTCAAAGTACATTTTAAATGATCTACTTTTTACTTTTACTTGAGTAGATTTTTTGTCTGGTAACTTTACTTGTACTTAAGTAAAATTTCATCAGAGTAACAGTACTTGTACTTGAGTATAATATTTTAGTACTCTTTCCACCTCTGATTATCTGTATCTGTTAACCATATGAATTATCTGTATCCGTACTCGGAGTGGGCGGGATTTAACCCAGAAGTGGGTCTGGTTGTCTTGAAATGGGCGGGGCTTTAGCCAGTATATTATTTTAAGCATGCAATTGATATGGGTTGATCAGAAATTATATTTATTGCTGATTAGAAAACAATTTACAGGACAGCATCAGCATTGAGCTTCAGATCAATGGTTTTGATCACGATAGCAAACGAACTATTTACAGAACGAGTTTTGCAACAATGAATACAACACATGCAGTTGCAATTATGAAATGAAATGTAATGAACAAGAGTTTTCATACTCAACATAACTTTCTTTTTTTAACTTTTAATTTTTTTATGATTAGTGTGATTTTTTTTTTTTGGTTCTTTTTTATTTTTTTTATTTCCACAAATTGTGTGTGTGTGTGTGTGTGTGTAGCTTAATTTGTAATATTATTTATACCACTACTACCAGGGCGGCACGGTGGTGTAGTGGTTAGCGCTGTCGCCTCACAGCAAGAAGGTCCTGGGTTCGAGCCCCAGGGCCGGCGAGGGCCTTTCTGTGTGGAGTTTGCATGTTCTCCCCGTGTCCGCGTGGGTTTCCTCCGGGTGCTCCGGTTTCCCCCACAGTCCAAAGACATGCAGGTCAGGTTAACTGGTGACTCTAAATTGACCGTAGGTGTGAATGTGAATGGTTGTCTGTGTCTATGTGTCAGCCCTGTGATGACCTGGCGACTTGTCCAGGGTGTACCCCGCCTTTCGCCCGTAGTCAGGCTCCAGCTTGCCTGCGACCCTGTAGAAGGATAAAGCGGCTAGAGATAATGAGATGAGATGAGACCACTACTACCTAGAAAGTGTCAGACACTCAGTGCGTGAAGTAAAATAAAACTGGTTAGAGCCAACTGACGGTTTAAAAAAAAAAACTCAGACGACCGGCAGAGAGAGTGTGTGTGTGTAGCTTAATTTGTAATACTTATACCACTACTACTTTTATTTTTACATGAATTACAGCAAGAAAGTGTCAGACACTCAATGTGTGAAGTAAAAAAAACTGTTTTTAACCGACGTGTAACGGCCAAAGTAGAATTCATATAGATGTGAATTACAATTTATGTTACATGGTATATGTAATTTCATTTGAGTGTGTAATTTCATACAAGTAGTTTATTTCATGATTAAGATGATGAATAATATGTGGCAAGGTTAAAAGAATCAGAATTCATATGTTAAGAATTAGAACAAGAATTAGAACTGTCTCACACTTCTCAAGAATTAGAATTAGAATTCATTCAGCTATATAAGAACGGTCTCGTGCTTCTCAGGGGAGATCTCGAGAAGCCGTGGAAGCAAACAGTTTTTCTTACCTGACACTGACTCTCTGATATTGACTCACCGACTCTCTGTATCTTAGAACCTTTGTAATAGTTAAACGAGGATTAAAGTTCAACTTTCAAGACGTTTCAAGTGGATTTATTGCAAGGCACAGGGACACTGAGAGTGGAAACAGTTACTTTGGGACAGAGACTTCGTCAGCGTAAGCTATAGCACTTTTCTCAAGGTCTCACTACGAACGAGCCTCTACAATAGTAAGAAAAACTCGCTTGACATCGGATTACAAAACGCTGGAGAGGTTCGCTGAAACTGGAAAGAAGATTCATCGAGGGATTTACCGAGGGACTTCTGAACTAGCGCGATCACGCGCTACACTCGTGGCTGGTGATTGACAAGTGGACGTGGCTGCAACGTGACTGTCGCAAGTGGAATCGGAACGAAAAACCGGACCGACGTTCAAAGCAACCATGACGGATGAAGAAGAAAATCCGGTAAGCCTTCCGAGGGAAAAACGTCAGCGTAAACCAACACAACGGTCATTGGAAAATAGTCTGCAGACAAGAATTGACTCCAGAAGAGCAAAGCTAAAGAAACTGACTGAGAAAAAAAACGAATTGCGTGATTTAATGGATGATGATGCAAACGTGGAAAATATAACAAAGGAATTGTTAACCGAGTATGAAGAGCTGATAGAAGAATTCAGTAAGATAAATGCCGATGTCAAAGACCTGTACAGTCAACTTGGATGCACAAAGAATATGAATACAGATCAAAGTAAGTGGTTTCAGCCAAGATATGATGAGCAATGCAATTTTGTGCGAGAGGTTAGATCATGGATACAGGATGCAACGCATCGCATAGAAGAGTCTGAAAGAGTGAACAATGAGGTAAATCCTGAAGATAGCGTTTCAGTTACATCCAGAAAGAGTAAAAAGGCCAAGTCTGTCTCTTCTGCTTCTGTAGTATCATCGGTTCGCTCTGAGCGCTTAAAAGTTGAAATGGAGAAAGACGCTTTGTTAACCGAGACAGCTGTGTTGACACAGAAAAGGGCTTTGGAAGAGCAGGAGCTACGGCTCAAAGCTGAAAGGGAAGAGCAGGAGCTACGGCTCAAAGCTGAAAGGGAAGAGCAGGAGCTACGGCTCAAAGCTGAAAGGGAAGAGCAGGAGCTACGGCTCAAAGCTAAAAAAGAAGAGTTGGAGTTACAAGCAAAGCTCGCTGCGTCGAATGCAAGATTAGCAGTGTTAAGAAATATGAAGGCTCAAATGTGTCAAGCGGCTCTAAAGGCAGTAGAGTGGATTCACTGACGGCCACTCAGAGACAACATGTCAGCCACAATAGGAGCGGTGGGGCTAGTAATGTATCTCAGCATAGCCATAGTGGTGGAATAGCTGCCAATGCAGCGCTTGTTGCACGACAAGTGCCTTTTAATTCAAAGGGCAATTCTGCAAACACAGATAACCTGGTTTCTGTCATGCAACGACAAAACGAGATAACTGAGAGTCTAATAAAGCAACAAAAGCTATCTACATTGCCATCGCCGAATATTCCAGTTTTTAAAGGAGATCCAATGGAATACCATCTATTCATGAGAGCTTTCGAGCATTGCATAGAAAACAAGACTGAAACCAGCAAAGATCGGCTTTATTATTTGGAACAGCACACATGTGGTCAGCCTAATGACTTAGTGCGCAGCTGTCTTCATATGGACCCTGAACGGGGCTACCCTCAAGCCAAGAAATTATTAAAGGAGCGCTTTGGTGACAAATATAAGATCTCGATGGCATACCTGGACAAGGCTTTAAATTGGCCTACTATCAAGTCGGACGACGCTAAGGCACTTGAAGCATATGCTCTGTTTCTGATCAACTGTAACAATGCAATGTCGGATCTAGAGTACTTGGATGAGATGGAGAATGCTGCGAACATGCGCACAGTCATCTCCAAGCTCCCATACAGGCTGAGGGAGAAATTCAGGAGCATCGCCATCGACATTCAGAAGAAAGCTCGGCGAACAAAGTTCCAAGACATGGTGTCATTTGTAACCAAGCAGGCTGAAATGGCAGCACACCCTGTGTTTGGTGAAATCTCAGGTCAAACAAAGCGCCAACCTGAAAAACCAGCTGGCAAGAAAACCATCATAACGCTAGCCACTGAAGCTAAAGAGCAGAGGGTAGCGAAAGATGTTGCTGGTGCCGAGAACAAGAAAGCTAAAGAGAAGAAACCAAACATGAACATGGCTTTCGTGAAACCGTGCATCTTCTGTCAGGGAGAGCATACCATGGAACAGTGCAAGAAACTTCAAAAAAAGCTGCACAAAGAAAAATTGGAATTCCTTAAGAGTAAAGGACTCTGCTACAGCTGTCTTATAGGAGGACACATGAGCAGTACCTGTGAAGAAAAGAAGAGCTGTGAGATGTGTTCAGCTAAACACCCTACACTGTTACACATAAAGCAGAAACCTAAAGACATAACAAAAGAAGACACTTCAAGGGAGGAACCAAAAAAGGAGTCTTTACAGGAAGAACAAACTGTGGTCAGTGGATTCGTGGATGCAGGGGAAACTTGCTCTCAGATGGGGGCCAGGAGTGCAGAAACCGTCCTCGCCATCGTTCCGGTGAGAGTGAAGGCAAAGAAAGGCAACAAGGTGCTGACTTGTTATGCGTTCCTGGATCCAGGGAGCAATGCCTCCTTTTGCACTAACAAGCTAGCCAACAACCTTAACCTGCAAGGAAAAAATGTGAACATCCTACTTACTACTATGGGAGACCAAAAGACCGTCTTGTGCAAGCTGTTGCCAGACCTAGAAGTCAGCAGTCTGGAGGGGGATGACTTTGTTGGGCTCACTGGTGTGTTTACGCAAAGGGCCATACCTGCTAGTCAGGAGAATATCCCAACCCAAGAGGACGTGGATAGGTGGCCACACTTACGAGGTGTATGAATTCCATTGATCAAGGCGGATATCGATCTTCTAATTGGGACTGATGTCGCAAAGGCTTTAGAGCCAAAAGAGGTAATCTGCAGTGTGAAAGATGGGCCGTATGCAGTACGTACAGTCTTGGGATGGACAGTGAACGGGCCGCTGCGTGAGAACATCGGAAGCTGGTCAAAGGACGGATACCCACAGATCCAAATGAATTGGATATCGGTGGCTCGACTTGAAGAGTTGTGGACCCAGCAATTCAAGTATGATTTTCCCAAGAATGCTCAAGGAGAGCAGCTTGAGATGTTGAAGGAAGATCAACTGTTTATGGACAGTCACCACATCCACAAAACTGGTCGATGGTCACTACTCTGTCGGATTGCCATTGAAGAACAAAGATGTGAAAATGCCTAACAATAGAGCAATGACAGAGCAACGAGCGCTCAACATGAAAAAGAAGCTTCAGAGAAACCAGACGTTCCGAGAGGAATACGTCGGCTTCATGAACCAGGTCATAACCAAGGGATACGCCGTCAAGGTCCCAGACGAAGAGCTTAACAGGAGTGATGGAAAGGTGTGGTTTATTCCACATCATGCTGTCTACCACCCCAAGAAGCATAAACTTCGAGTGGTATTCGACTGCGGTGCTTCATATCAGGGAACCACACTTAATGAGCAACTACTGCAAGGGCCTGACATGACAAGCAGTCTGGTTGGAGTCTTAACACGATTTCGTCAGGAGCCAATCGCAGTTATGGCAGATGTGGAGGCCATGTTCCACCAGGTCAAGGTCCCATCTGAAGACGCAGACCTTCTCAGGTTTTTATGGTGGCCTGACGGGGATATCTCAAGGGAGCTGCAGGAGTACAGAATGGAGGTACACTTGTTCGGAGCCACCTCTTCACCCAGCTGTGCGAACTATGCGCTGAGAAGATGTGCCGAGGACAACAGGAGTACTTTTGATGCGGCAGCTGTGGAGACAGTGTTGAACAATTTTTACGTCGACGATTGTCTAAAATCAGTTAACTCAGAACAGGAAGCGATCAAGCTACTCCACGACTTGACAGCCATTTGTCAAACAGGAGGCTTTAGACTGACAAAATGGACGACCAACAGTCGAAACGTGCTGTTAACCATTCCGCTTGAGGACCGAGCAACAGAAGTCAAAGATCTTGATCTCGACCAGGACTCACTCGCCATCAAGAGAGCTTTGGGAGTGCAATGGTGCATCCGGTCAGATCATTTCAAGTTTCAGGTGAACATCGAGCAAAAGCCTTTTACCAGGAGAGGAATCCTGTCTACAATGAGCTCTGTCTATGATCCACTAGGAATGTTGTCACCAGTCATACTACCTGCTAGAAACATCTTGCAAGAATTGTGTAGACTAAGAACAGCCTGGGATGACACTGTGCCAGAACACCTCGCACATCAATGGACCAAGTGGACTGAAGAACTCCAACAGCTCACTGACTTTCGAGTAACACGATGCTTTAAGCCACCTGAATTCGGCAAAACTGTGCAAGCTCAACTGCATCATTTTTGTGACGCATGTGAAATAGGCTATGGTACTGTCACGTACTTAGTCCAGAAGAATAGCAGCAACCAAGTACACTGTTCATTCGTCTTGGGGAAGGCAAGGGTCGCCCCTCTGAAACCAACTACCATCCCGCGGTTGGAGCTGACGGCGGCTGCCTTAGCTGTGAAGGTGGATGTCATGCTGAAGAAAGAGCTTCAGTTGCTGCTATCAGATTCCAAGTTTTGGACAGACAGTACTGCCGTACTCAAGTACATAGCCAACGAGAACATCAGATTTAAAAAATTTGTGGCAAACAGGATAGCCACAATTCTGCAAGCATCAAAAGTGCATCAATGGAGCTATGTCAACACTCAGTTGAATCCTGCCGATTACGCCTCGAGGGGTCAAAGGGTGAACGCCTTCATGAGGAATGACGTCTGGATTGCTGGTCCCAGCTTCCTCAGTAAACCAGAAAGGGAGTGGCCAGACGAACCCAATCACCTGGAAGAGCTCACGGCTGAGGACCCTGAGGTGAAGAAAGGCGTACTGGTTAACGCTACCACAGTAGAAAGCACTGATGCAATGCAGCAGCTAATCCAATACTACTCTTCATGGGTACGTCTCAAGAAGGCTGTGGCATGGTTCACGCAACTCAAGCGAACCCTGGTGAACCTGTCTAGGAAGAGAAAAGAGTTGAAAGGATTGTACAGGGACGAACAACAGCTGAACAAAGAGATGTTGAGCTACAAAAAGGGTCTCAAACATACGTACTTGACTGTGGATGACCTGCAAAAAGCAGAGATCACTATTATTAGCCATTGTCAAAACGATAACTTCCAAGAGGAGATATCTGCTCTTCGGAGAAAGGACTCCATTAAGAAGAGTAGTCGAATCTTCAGACTCAATCCGCAACTGGAAGAGGGAATCCTTCGCGTTGGAGGGAGGCTCAGTCGAGCATCCATGCCAGCAGAAGCCAAGCATCCAATGATCATCCCTAAGAACCATCACGTGGCGGACTTGATTCTCCAGGATGCGCACGAGTGTTTAGGACACAGTGGACGTAATCATGTCTTGTCTCACACACACCAAAGGTACTGGATCATTGACGCTCCCTCATCAATCAGAAGAATGCTGTCTCGGTGTATTACCTGTCGAAAACAACATGGTGCATCAGGCACACAAATGATGGCAGACCTACCAAGAAACAGAGTTCTACCAAATGAACCACCCTTTACCAGAACTGGCGTGGATCTATTCGGGCCATTCAGCGTCAAACGGGGAAGAGTGTCTGTAAAAAGATATGGGGTGATATTCACCTGCCTTGCATGTCGTGCGGTCCACATAGAAATGGCAACATCATTGGAAACCGACTCCTTTATTCAAGCTCTGCGGCGCTTCATTGCGAGAAGGGGTCAAGTGAAGGAAATGAGATCCGACAAAGGGACCAACTTCGTTGGAGCCGACCATGAGCTGAGAAAGGCAATAAAGGCGTGGAATACTTCACAAATCGAGAACAGCTTGCTCCAACGTGACATCACTTGGTTATTCAATCCACCATCTGGATCCCACCACGGAGGGGTGTGGGAAAGAATCATCCGCTCCATCAGGAAGATCATGGATGCCACTTTGAGAGAACAAAGCTTGGACGAGGAAGGTCTTCAAACGTTCTTCTGTGAATGTGAAGCCATCTTGAATAGTAGGCCTATCACTACGCCTTCTAATGACATTAATGACTTGGAAGCCCTTACCCCACAGCACTTACTCTTGCTCAAGACTAACCCCAACCTACCACCGGGTGTCTTTGATAAGGATGATACTTACGCACGCAAGAGATGGAGGCAAGTCCAATACATGAGTGATCTGTTCTGGAAATGCTGGACCAAAGAATATCTGCCTCAACTCCAGAAAAGACAGAAATGGAACAATCCAGCGCGCAACTTCATCCCGGGAGATATAGTCTTGATCGTCGACGAATCAGCCCCTAGAGGATCATGGCTAATGGGAAGAATCGTGAAGACTGTGGAGGACGAACATGGAGTCGTCCGCAAGGTTCGAGTCAAGACGAAGATGAATGAACTTGAGCAGCCGATCACCAAACTGCCTGCTTCAGGAAGCAGAATGAAAAGGACTGTTAAGTACATTCAATGTTGTAATTGTTTCTAGGATAGAAAGCAATTAGGGGCCGGGTATGTAACGGCCAAAGTAGAATTCATATAGATGTGAATTACAATTTATGTTACATGGTATATATAATTTCATTTGAGTGTGTAATTTCATACAAGTAGTTTATTTCATGATTAAGATGATGAATAATATGTGGCAAGGTTAAAAGAATCAGAATTCATATGTTAAGAATTAGAACAAGAATTAGAACTGTCTCACACTTCTCAAGAATTAGAATTAGAATTCATTCAGCTATATAAGAACGGTCTCGCGCTTCTCAGGGGAGATCTCGAGAAGCCATGGAAGCGAACAGTTTTTCTTACCTGACACTCTGACTCTCTGACTCTCTGATATTGACTCACCGACTCTCTGTATCTTAGAACCTTTGTAATAGTTAAACGAGGATTAAAGTTCAACTTTCAAGACGTTTCAAGTGGATTTATTGCAAGGCACAGGGACACTGAGAGTGGAAACAGTTACTTTGGGACAGAGACTTCGTCAGCGTAAGCTATAGCACTTTTCTCAAGGTCTCACTACGAACGAGCCTCTACACGACGGTTAAAAAAAGAAAAAAAAAACCTCCGACAGGCAGAGACGCAACGCGAGTTGCTTTCTACCAAGCACCACGTCTGAATGAACCCACGTTTACCAGAACTCTACTGGTTATAAGTAAGTACAAACTGAAATAAAAACAAACTTGAAGCTGAAGAAACCCGAAACATGAACAGAAAAGCCCCGCGAACCGGAGAGACAGAGAGCTGTTCTCTGTGTGAGTGAGCAGAGCGGTGTGTGTAGGGGAGGGGCGCTGTGACGCTGTGTGAGGATTTTCATTCAGTCTGAGCACAGATATTGACTCATATTACTCGTATAATACTCGTACTCGGCAAAAGTGCTTTATCCGTACCGGATACTCGTTTCAGCCGAGTATCCGGCTCAACTCTAAAAGAAACTGTTGGCGGAACTTGTGTACATGCATTATGATCATATTTAATTCTGCATAACTTTGTTGAATAAGGACCAACAGCTTGTTGTTATGAAGGAAATGTCTAATTGTTCTTTGGAAAATTTGAAGGGCATTATTCGGCTAGAATTTGCAGTTTGAAAACTATTCTTATTTTTGTTCCTTTACCTCTCTCCTTATCTTACTCATTGTGCAGGGCACTGTTTCTGCTTGTTGGTATGTTAAAGTGATTATTTATGTAACTATGACTTGTGCAATTTAACCATCATTTGCTTGTGGGGTTTCCCCAATATGATAGTTGACAAAAGCATTGTAATGGACATGGTTAATGTTCTAATAAAAATGGTTTCGTTAGAGGAAAGGTAATTAGCCTCTCCAGTTGTATGACTTTGGGCCTGTTCACACATGGCGGTACCATGTGTTCTGGGTGATCCAATTGTCAGTAGACAGTGGTAAGTACAGGTGTGAATGGGTTCAAATGCGTCTCGAAGAAGCATTATGGCTCTGTTAACACCTGGTAATTAACATGCGTCCTGGGTGATCAGGTCACAAATGTTCACACTGACTACGTTTACATGCACGTCCAAATCGAGCTGCTGTTGGTAATCGAGCAAAGGGTCCCAGCAGGGGTGCCAGAGAAATTCAATCCTACATGCACAAGTGAAATCGGGCTATTGTGCAAGGTGCATTGTGCACCCGAGCCACACGTGGCGCTACACGCCCCATCGTGTTGGTACACTTCCGGTTGTCGTCATGAAGAAGAGCTATAGTGTTGCCAGATACTGCTGACGTATCCCAGCCCAAAACATGTTCAAATCCGCTAAAATGCACTTAAAACACCTAATCTGGCAACACTAGTAGTTCCGTGTTCAAGCTGTTAGGCTTGCTCTAACAGACTATGGCTACAAACTGTTTTGTAAGGCAACTTATTTTGCACAATAATATTTTTCTAAAGTCCATTTTTTGCTTACAAAAAAATATTTTTTTTTTGCTTACAATTTAACTTATGTCTTAATAAACACACAAAAAGTTTAGTTGTTTTGTTTTTATTGACATTCTTCAGATGTTGGACATATATACACACACAAATACAATGACTTGTTTATGTACACAATTAACAGCTATGCAACAGCTGTACAGATGTATTTGGTGATACAGTAAGTGAGCTAAATTTTAACAGTGCAAACAATGCCACAAAAAGAAAAGATTCATGCCGTTGTCATGATTCGTTGTCATGCCGACCGAGGCTGTTGTGTTTCCCGCTTGTGGTCTTGTCACTCGTCACTTCCGGAAGTAGCTCGACAACTAGCTCGATAGGGTATACATGCACAAAATAGCTCGGCAGAAATCGCATAAACTAGGTCGTGTAGCTCGATTCCGAGAAATCAAGTTCGGTTCAATTTCAGCCGAATTAAGGTGTATACATGGCATTTTGAACTTCGATTTCAGTCGAGCAACGGCAGAAATTCGATTCTCTCTATGTGCATGTAAACGCACTGACTGGCATTAGAATGCATCTGCATATGCATCTCAAGTGACCACTTGTGATCCAATCTCACTTCCCCACTCTATATGCAAACCAGACATCCCAAGTCTCCCAGAAGTTCCAGGAGTCTCCCGCATATTGATAGCGGCTCCCTGATGCCCGCAAATTACATACAATCTCACGGAATCTAGAGCAAGCAAGCAAGCTTCATTCCGAACCTATCGACCAGTCAGTCAGTGCATAGGAGCAGGAGCATCATAGCAGAGACAGAGTGCCCCAAGAAACAAAAATATAAGACACATTTTACATCAAACTACACAAAAGTGTACTCTTGTCTGGTAAGAGTAAGGAATAATGACAGTTTTGCACACTGTACTGTGTGCAATAGTGACTTTAGCATTGCCCATGGCGGGTTGAATGATTGCAAAAGACATGTTGAGGTGAGTTTAGAAGTGTCATTCATTTGCATATAATTCAGGCCTAGATGGCTTGTTGCCAAGGCTATATGAAAAGACTAATCTCCTTAGACCTGTTTAAAATTTCAATAGAATATAAATAGTAACATAAATACTATAAACATCTTAAATAAATTAATAGTCTCATCTCATTATCCTAGCCGCTTTATTCTGTTCTACAGGGTTGCAGGCAAGCTGGAGCCTATCCCAGCTGACTACGGGCGAAAGGCGGGGTACACCCTGGACTAGTCGCCAGGTCATCACAGGGCTGACACATAGACACAGACAACCATTCACACTCACATTCACACCTACGGTCAATTTAGAGTCACCAGTTAACCTAACCTGCATGTCTTTGGACTGTGGGGGAAACCGGAGCACCCGGAGGAAACCCACGCGGACACGGGGAGAACATGCAAACTCCACACAGAAAGGCCCTCGCCGGCCACGGGGCTTGAACCCGGACCTTCTTGCTGTGAGGTGACAGCGCTAACCACTACACCACCATGCCGCCCTAAATTAATGGTAATCTACATATTTAATTGTCACACTTTCGATCTATAGGCCTTTCTTATTTGTTGTACTGACTAGAGAAAAATAATTTGAATTAAGAGAATTAAGAATAACACAGGTCTATAGCATATAGAAATGATGTCTTGTGCTTTCATATCTCTTAGGGACCACAACATGTTAGAGATAACTGCAGGGAAGGCTGCTCCAATGTATCACAGTTCTTCTCATCAGAAAAGCAAAGGCTCATTGAGAAGGTTACTACAGCTGAGGTGTATTTCACATCTTTCATTGTCGAACATAACCTGCCATTCCATGTGTGTAGGCATACTGGCAAATTATTTAGGAAAATGTTTCCTGACTCTGAAATAGCAAGAAATTATGCCTGCTCCTCCACTAAGGTGGGGTTTACATTAGACCGTATCAGTGGATCATCAGATTAATGTTTTTAAAACGATTAACATGCACACAGCAACACCAATACATGATTCGCCTGCACACAGCAACGCCAATACACGGATACGCTCGGCTTCGCAGGCATCCTGCACTCCAAATCACTCCGCCCTGAACAGCGAGTGCCCTCTGGAGGGTGCGCACTCCGGCCCTGCGCAACTCACAGAGCGCGCGAGTGAAGTGCACGAGCAGTAATTCGGGACTGAGCCGCTGTGTGTGTGCTCTCAGTGCATGTCGGGCATGCGCGTCACTTACCACTTGCAAGTGGAAGGATGGCAAGCCTAAAGACAATCATAACTACACAATGGGCAGTATTTGCATCAGTATTTGCAGTATTTTCATACTTTTATACTCTTTAATGAAAGGTGATACAAGGCGGAAGTCCGCGCCGTTTTTCAGCAGTCACGTCACATGACCAATGCCAGCGAATCAGGAAGGTGGATGTCACAGTGACGTTGTCCAATGACGACGCCAGCTAGAGCTCAGCACAGCGTATCCGCGTATTCTCAATGTTTACACAGCACCGGACCAGACACGATCTGGATTGAATACGTGGACACTGGCGGATTCCCGTTTCCAGGCGTTTTAATGTAAACGGACAGTGCATCCGCGAAGAAAACGAGACAGATACGGTCTAATGTAAACTTGGCCTAAGACAGCAGCTGCGATGAACCTGGTACTGGAACCTGAATGTTCAGAGGATGTGTACAAGTTAATCCGGACAGAAAAAAGGCCATACAGTATTATGGTTGATGAAAGCAATTACATCATGTGTGAGAAGGAGTGTACCATTTTAGTCAGGTACTACAGTGAAACACAGGATAAGGTGACAGTTGGATTTGTAGACATGCCAGTATGCAATGATGCCAAAGCTGTAAACATATTCAACTGCATTGCATCATCCATGCGTGATAAAGGCCTTGAATGGTCTAATTGCATAGGTTTCAGTAGTGACAACTGCACTGTCATGATTGGAAAAAACAACTATGCTTATCAAGAGTGAAAGCACAGGCACCTCACATATACAGTGTTGGCTGTCCAACTTGGCATATACAGTGTTGGCTGTCCAGTGTTGGCTGTCCAACAACTCAGTGTTGGCTGTCCACTTGGTTAACATATGTGCCAAAACTGCTGCTAAAGAGCTGGCAGTGTCTCCTGAGGAACTGATAATTGACATCTTTTACTACTTTGACAAAAGTAGTAAAAGAAGAGAAGACCTCAAGCAGTTCCAGGACTTCTGCAATGTAGCTCAGCAGAGGGTGCAAAAGCACTGTCCTACACACTGGTTTTCTTTGGGGAAAAGTTTGGACCATCTGCTCAACCAGTGGCCAGCCTTAAGTTCTTATTTTGAATCACATAGTGAAAATCAGAAGTCCTGTGACATTCAGAGGAGGCTGACAGACCCCACTATGAAGCTTTATGCTTGTTTTCTCCACAATGTGACACAGTGCTTTGATTAAATTTAATTTGATCTTTCAAAACAAGACACCAGTTCTTTTCAAGCTAAATGACAGTGTGGAGGAACTCCTGCATGGCATAGCAAGCAGATTTATTGTGCCGAAGGTATTGAGAAAAAAGAAATTGCAGGAGATAGATGTGAGCAACCCTGAAGTTCACTGTGCAGATGAAGAAATGTTTGTTAGGTTTTTGACAAGAAGGCATTTGATGAGTGAGGAAGCACTCTCCAGTCATAAGACAAAGCAATTCTACAGAGATGCGAGAGCATTATATGTCAGAAGCTTTCAAAAAATAAAGGAAAAATTCCCAGTGAGAGATCAAATCTTGACGGATCTGTCAGTGGTCAATCCTGAGAACCATGATGATGTGACACCAGAGCAGATTTTGACTTTGGCAGAGAGATTTCCAAATGTAATGAAGGCAGATGCCAGAGAACAACTCCATTTAGAAGTCCTGGATTATGTCTCATCTAACCTGGAAGCACTGGTGCCAAATTATAAGAATTTAACAGTTGATGAGTTCTGGGAGAGGCGGCACGGTGGTGTAGTGGTTAGCGCTGTCGCCTCACAGCAAGAAGGTCCGGGTTCGAGCCCTGTGGCCGGTGAGGGCCTTTCTGTGTGGCGTTTGCATGTTCTCCCCGTGTCCGCGTGGGTTTCCTCCGGGTGCTCCGGTTTCCCCCACAGTCCAAAGACATGCAGGTTAGGTTAACTGGTGACTCTAAATTGACCGTAGGTGTGAATGTGAGTGTGAATGGTTGTCTGTGTCTATGTGTCAGCCCTGTGATGACCTGGCGACTTGTCCAGGGTGTACCCCGCCTTTCACCCATAGTCAGCTGGGATAGGCTCCAGCTTGCCTGCGACCCTGTAGAACAGGATAAAGCGGCTACAGATAATGAGATGAGATGAGATGAGTTCTGGGGGAAGCTGTCCAAAGTCACATCTGTGAGCTCAGGGCAACTGAGATTCAGGGAGCTTTGTCAGCTGATGAAGCTGCTGTTGGTGCTGCCAAATTCTAACTGTGATGTGGAAAGGGCATTCAGTATGGTGCGTCACATCAAGACAGAATTTAGGAGTCAGATGTCTCACCAAACACTTGTGAATCTGATGTCTTGCAAGATTAACAAGTTTATTGACACAGAGTGCTACGAGGTGGAGGTGTCTGGAAAATTGCTCAAATCTGCAAAGCAAGCAGCCTCTAAATACAATGAAAGCTTGCAAAAGGAACAGGCATAGAACATAGGAAAGGAAAGAGCCCTTTAGGCCTAGGCCTACATGTACAATTGCTTTCATTGTCATTCATGTAATTCATTCATTGTTCTGTTATATTCATCTGTGTTTCGGTATCTAAGTAAAGCAATGTTCTGTGGTGAAATATCTATCTATCCTGGTCATCCTTCCTTATTTATGAGGGGCAGGGTGTCCAGATTCAATCAGTAAGGAGCTTAATATATGGCACATTGTAGTTATCATAGTTTATGGGTTGGAGGCAGCTACGTAAGTCCCCAAGTCAGGGTGTCAGCTATGAATCTGAGTGAACTGAGTGAATTCAGGTGTTGTTCATCTCCAAAAGGCCACCCCAAAATCCACCAGAATGCAGGAAATCACATCAACCAAATCCAAAATTTTCTGGGGGAGTACCCCTATACCCCCGGCAATGTATTTGTCCCAAAAAAAAAAATTCCCCAAGGGGGGCCCTCCCTGAAATGAATTTTGTCAGGTTGGGTTGTCTGATGCAAATAAACACATACAGTTGCAGTCAGATGTTTACATAAATTTAGCATGGACATGAATGTCATCAAAATATTGGGCTTTCAATAATTTCTTTGAACTGTTCTTTTTCTGGGAAATAATAATTATAGATCTTTAATATAAAAATTTTAATTTATTTTAGATATTCTAACGAACGTAGCATATATGAAATCAACACTTAGATTATTAATTCAGTGGTGCTGAAAGTTCCAAAATGTCTTAATTTCCTGTTCATGCTTATGATTTATTGCAGGTGATAGCTTCTCTGTGCCAACATAAAAAGGGTTTCTTTGGCAAGTACAAATTATTCATGTAGCCACTTTGCTAAGGTTTGGAATAAAACCCAAACTGTCACCATCAGTTGAAAGGAAATTGGTTCAGATGGTCAGGAACAACCAAGAAACCACCAAGCCACAGGCCTACCATGAACTGGAAGCTGCTGGAACACCACTCGTGCGTTTACATGCACATAGAGAAAATCGAATTTCTGCCGTTGCTCGACTGAAATCGAAGTTCTAAATGCCATGGAAACACCTTAGCTAGGCTGAAATCGAACTGAACTTGATTTCTCATAATCAAGCTACACGACCTAGATTATGCGATTTTTGCCGAGCTACTTAGTGCATGTAAACGCTATCGAGCTACGTAGTCGAGCTACTTACACTGCCCCTTCCGGAAGTGACGAGTGACGAGACCACAAGCGGGAAACCCAACAGCCTCGGTCGGCATGACAACGAATCATGACAACGGCATGAATCTTTTCTTTTTGTGGCATTGTTTGCACTGTTAAAATTTAGCTCACTTACTGTATCACCAAATACATCTGTACAGCTGTTGCATAGCTGTGAATTGTGTACATAAACAAGTCACTGTATTTGTGTGTATATATGTCCAACATCTGAAGAATGTCAATAAAAACAAAACAGTTGAACTTTTTGTGTGTTTATTAAGACATACGAGTAAGTTAAATTGTAAGCAAAAAATGGACTTTAGAAAAATATTTTTTGTAAGCAAAAAAAAAAATATTTTTTTGTAAGCAAAAAATGAACTTTAGAAAAATATACAATTGTGCAAAATAAGTTGTCTTACAAAACAGTGGTCTGCACAGGACAGTTTGTAGCCATACAGTCTGTTAGAGCAAGCCTAACAGCTTGAGCACGGAACTTGTGAACACGGAACTGCCAGTGTTGCCAGATTGGGCGGTTTTAAGTGCATTTTGGCAGATTTGAACATGTTTTGGGCTGGAAAACGTCAGCAGTATCTGGCAACACTGCTGATAACTTTGTTTATACTCTTGAATAGCTCTTCTTCATTACGACAACCAGAAGTGTACCAATACAATGGGGCGTGTAGCGCCACCTGTGGCTCGGGTGCACAATGTACCTCACACAATAGCTCAATTTCCTTGTGTGCATGTAGGATTGGATTTCTCTGGCACCCCTGCTGGGACCCTTAGCTCGATTACGGACAGCAGCTCGATTTGGATGTGCATGTAAACGCACTGACTGTCACCGTCTATGGACCCTTTTCACGTGACGTCACGACAAACGCGGCCGCCATTTTGGACGTGTACTACCAGTAGTTTACCACAGCCAGCATTGAGGAATGGCAGCAAAGAAAGTTTTTACTTTCAGCAAGACTTCCATCATGCCACTATATTGTTGTGCACCTGGATGTAGTAACCATCAACAAGCAAGGCAAGGTTTATCATTTTATCGGATCCCGACGGAGAAGATGGATAGCGGCCATTAACAGATTGGCAGCCCTCGGCATACCAGCGCTTGTGTAGTGACCACTTTGTTGGAGGTAAGACGAATAAAATTAGCCAGAAAAGGCATTACATTGCTGTTAACATTTTGTGGCGGCGAGTGTGTAACCAAATAGGCTAAAATAACCCATTGTAACCTCTTTGTTCTTCTGTAGTAGCTATTGTTGACTAGCTAATGTCAACAAGTAGCTGGTAAGTTACTGTAGCAATGTTTACGTTCAGTCATTTGGATGACTGTTAAAACCTTTCAGTCTCAAGTTTTTCCTTTACTGTATTTACTAGTTTACTGTAATTATGATCCGGCAGCTATTTACACCGGATCCAGTGTAAATAGCTGCCGGAGCCAACGTCCGAGGTTCCGGAGCGCGCGCCGGCTTGCTCTCCCTCAAATTAAGCAGCGCGCGCCGGCTTGCTCTCCCTCAAATTAAGCAGCGTGCGCCGGCTTGCTCCCGGAGTGCTCCGGCCGAGGTTCCCCACAAATTAAGCAGCGCGCGCCGGCTTGCTCCCGGAGTGCTCCGGCCGAGGTTCCCCTCAAATTAAGCAGCGCGCGCCGGCTTGCTCCCGGAGTGCTCCGGCTGAGGTTCCCCTCAAATTAAGCAGCGCGCGCCGGCTTGCTCCGGAGCAAGCCAGAGCGCGCTCCGTAACCTCGGCCGGAGCACTCCTGGAGCAAGCCGGAGCGCCCTCCGGAACCTCGGCCAGAGCACTCCGGGAGCAAGCCGGAGCGCGCTCCGGAACCTCGGACGTTGGCGTGTATGTGTATGGCGATGGGTTTTTAACGATATAGGTATACAGATCATGTGGGCTGAAGTCAGGTAAAGACGAGGGCTTTGTGTACTTCCGTACGTCAGTGAACAATCCTGGTGGAAGCAGGTAAACGTCGTTCTCTAAGCCTGCTAACCTCAATTTTTGCAAATACCTCTCCCTCTGCTCGCCCTGTAAATGCCCTACATCGCTGGATAGTGAAGGTGTTTTCTGCATCTCGCTCCTTTTTCTTTTATGTTTTTCGTTTGTCGCCTTCCTCGCATTCAAACTGATTCGAGCCGAAGTCCGCTACATGTCCAAAATGGCGGTCGCGTTTACGAAGGTCACGTGACTGAAAAGGGTCCATAGTCAAGCTAGTTTTAAATTCCCATGGACTGAGAGGCTCCCATCCAAGAAAGAAACCCCTGCTCCAAAACTGACACCTTCAAGCTCAACTATAGTTTGCAGCTGACCACAAGGACAAAGAAAAAGCCTTCTAGAGGAAAGTTTTATGGTCAGGCAAGGCAAAGATTGGGTTGTTTGGCCAAAATGACCAGAGGTATTTTTAGAGGATTAAAGGTGCAGCATTCAATCCCAAGAATACTGTAACAACTGTTAAAGGAAAACAAAACCAAAAAATAAACACCGTTTGTCGATCATGGCAAGTCCCCCCCCACACACACACACACACATTTAACTTAAAAATAAAATGTTATAACAATTTATCCATTTTAAAATTGATGATATTGCTAAAATAGGCTTACCTGGATGTGCATGGAACCATTTACACTGAAACCAGATATCCACTTGTGACGTAACCAGATCACTAGTATGCCGTTTACCTTAGTAACACAAAGCCATTAAATAAAGGCTTGTAATTCTATAAAGAAATCCCTGGGTGCCACTGCTCTCTCTCTCTCTCTCTCTCTCTCTGAGTTCACTGCTTCAGTTAGTTTAAATCCAGAGAAAGAACTTCACTGTGTTGTAATGTATATGTGATAAATAAAGGTTTCTAATTCTAAAACTCTAATCTGAAATTTTCTGTAACTATGTGATTTTTAAGGGCAACAAAATTTGCCCGGCCGGGCTCAGCCCGAAGAGGTGACGTGGGCCCGACCTCCTGTGGGTTCACCACCCACAGAGGTAGCAGTAGGGGTTTGGTGCAGTGTGGATTGGGTGGCAGTCGAAGGCAGGGGCCTCGACGACCTGATCCCCGGACACAGCGGCTGGCTGTTGGGACATGGAATGTCACTTCGCTGGGGGGAAGGAGCCTGAGCTTGTGCGGGAGGTTGAGAGGTACCGGCTAGAGATAGTCGGGCTCACCTCCACGCACAGCTTGGGCTCTGGAACCCAGCTCCTCGAGAGGGGCTGGACTTTCCACTTCTCTGGAGTCGCCCGTGGTGAGCGGCGGCGGGCTGGTGTGGGCTTCCTTATAGCTCCCCAGCTCAGCCGCCATGTGTTGGAGTTTACCCCAGTGAACGAGAGGGTCGCCTCTCTGCGCCTTCGGATTGGGGAGAGGGCTCTTGCTGTTGTTTGTGCCTACGGGCCAAATAGCAGTATAGAGTATCCGGCCTTCTTGGAGTCCCTGGGAGAGGTACTGAGGGGTGCTCAGACTGGGGACTCCATTGTGCTACTGGGGGACTTCAATGCTCACGTGGGCGATGACAGTGACACCTGGAGGGGCGTGGTTGGGAGGAACGGCCTCCCCGATCTGAACCCGAGTGGTGTTTTGTTATTGGACTTCTGTGCTAGTCACAGTTTGTCCATAACGAACACCATGTTCGAGCATAGGGGTGTCCATAAGTGCACGTGGCACCAGGACACCTTAGGTCGGAGGTCGATGATCGACTTTGTAGTCGTGTCATCTGATCTCCGACCCTATGTCTTGGACACTCGGGTGAAGAGAGGGGCCGAGTTGTCAACTGATCACCACCTGGTGGTGAGTTGGATCCGCTGGTGGAGGAGGAAGCTGGACAGACCTGGCAGGCCCAAACGTATGGTGAGGGTCTGCTGGGAACGTCTGGCCGAGCACTCTGTTGGGGAGGTCTTTAACTCCCACCTCCGGGAGAGCTTTTCCCAGCTTCCGAGGGAGGCGGGGGACATTGAGTCTGAGTGGACCATGTTCTCTACCTCCATTGTGGACGCAGCTGTTCGGAGCTGTGGCCGCAAGGTCTCCGGTGCCTGTCGTGGCGGCAATCCCCGAACCCGGTGGTGGACACCGGAAGTAAGGGATGCCGTCAAGCTGAAGAAGGAGTCCTATCGGGCCATGTTGACCTCCGGGACTCCTGAGGCAGCCGACGGGTATCGGCAGGCCAGGCGTGCTGCAGCTCGGGCAGTTGCGGAGGCAAAAACTCGGAACTGGGAGGAGTTCGGGGAGGCCATGGAGAAGGACTATCGGTCGGCCTCGAAGAAATTCTGGCAAACCGTCCGGCGCCTCAGGAGGGGGAAGCAGTACTCTGCCAACACTGTTTACAGTGCGGGTGGGGAGCTGTTGACCTCGACTGGGGACATTGTCGGGCGGTGGAAGGAATACTTTGAGGATCTCCTCAATCCCACCGTCATGTCTTCCACTGAGGAGACTGAGGCTGATGACTCAGAGGTGGACTCGTCCATTACCCAAGCCGAAGTCACTGAGGTGGTTTGCAAGCTCCTCGGTGGCAAGGCACCGGGGGTGGATGAGATCCGCCCTGAGTATCTCAAGTCTCTGGATGTTGTGGGGCTGTCTTGGTTGACACGCCTCTGCAACATCGCGTGGTGGTCGGGGACAGTGCCTCTGGAGTGGCAGACTGGGGTGGTGGTCCCTCTTTTTAAGAAAGGGGACCGGAGAGTGTGCTCCAATTATAGGGGAATCACACTTCTCAGCCTCCCAGGGAAAGTTTACTCCAGGGTACTGGAGAGGAGAATTCGACCAATAGTCGAACCTCGGATCCAGGAGGAACAATGCGGTTTTCGTCCTGGTCGCGGAACACTGGACCAGCTCTATACCCTTCATAGGGTGCTCGAGGGTTCATGGGAGTTTGCCCAACCAGTCCACATGTGCTTTGTGGATCTGGAGAAGGCATTCGACCGTGTCCCCCGTGGTATTCTGTGGGGGGTGCTTCAGGAGTATGGGGTTCGGGGCTCTTTGCTAAGGGCTGTCCGGTCCCTGTACGAACGGAGCAGGAGTCTGGTTCGCATTGCCGGCAGTAAGTCAGACCTGTTCCCAGTGCATGTTGGACTTTGTCAGGGCTGCCCTTTGTCACTGGTTCTGTTCATAATTTTTATGGACAGAATTTCTAGGCGCAGCCAGGGGCCGGAAGGAATCCTGTTTGGGAACCACAGGATTTCATCTCTGCTTTTTGCGGATGATGTTGTCCTGTTGGCTTCTTCAAACCAGGACCTTCAGCATGCACTGGGGCGGTTTGCAGTCAAGTGTGAAGCGGCTGGGATGAGAATCAGCACCTCCAAGTCTGAGGCCATGGTTCTCGACCGGAAAAGGGTGGCTTGCCCTCTCCAGGTTGGTGGAGAAGTCCTGCCTCAAGTGGAGGAGTTTAAGTATCTCGGGATCTTGTTCACGAGTGAGGGAAGGATGGAGCGTGAGATCGACAGGCGGATCGGTGCAGCCTCCGCAGTGATGCGGTTGCTTTACCGGTCCGTCGTGGTGAAGAAGGAGCTGAGCCAAAAGGCGAAGCTCTCAATTTACCGGTCGATCTACGTTCCGACTCTCACCTATGGTCATGAGCTTTGGGTAATGACAGAAAGAACAAGATCGCGGATACAAGCAGCTGAAATGAGTTTCCTTCGCAGGGTGGCTGGGCGCTCCCTTAGAGATAGGGTGAGAAGCACAGTCACTCGGGAGGAGCTCGGAGTAGAGCCGCTGCTCCTCCACATCGAGAGGAACCAGCTGAGGTGGCTCGGGCATCTTTTTCGGATGCCTCCTGGACGCCTCCCTGGGGAGGTGTTCCAGGCATGTCCCCCCGGGAGGAGGCCCCGGGGAAGACCCAGGACACGCTGGAGGGACTATGTCTCTCAGCTGGCCTGGGAACGCCTCGGTGTTCTTCCCGAGGAGCTGGCCGAGGTGTCTGGGGAAAGGGAAGTTTGGGCTTCCATGCTTAGACTGCTGCCTCCGCGACCCGGTCCTGGATAAGCGGAAGAAGACGAGACGAGACAAAATTTGCGAATCAGCAGACTTCACTTTTATGGAGTCTGAATCTTACTCAGCTAGATAACACACATGCAGTACTGACATACTAGTAAACTATTCTTGCCATCTAAAAATATTTTTCTCAATGAATAAAAATTAATGAAAGCATGTCACATAAAAACACAAGGAAAATTAAAATTTTTGAAAAAAAAAACTCAAAACAACCACACTGAGTAGCTGGCGATGGAGTGTTTATAGAAGCTTTGCACAGTCATGTGACCCCCCCCCCAATAGCAATCTAACTACGCCATGACAGGAGACACACTTGTAGTGCTTCATTCAGACAAGTTAGTTGGTGTTGATCTATATGAGAAGGTTTTGTTGCATTTTTGGATGTGCAAATCGTTTTGAATGAAACAAAGACATCAGATTTTTTTTTAATTTACCAAAAGTAATTCATCATCAGGAGGAAAAAGCTAGAGAGATTTCAAAATGTAGAAGGGAGAAATGGCTCACAAACATTCGTCGGGACTCAGTGTCAAACGGAGAGGTCAAATCCCTATGGTATATTCACTTCATTTCCACAAAGGTAAGAATTTTAAAAAATTATTTCAGAACTGTAGCAAGGTGCTCATTCTTATCCAACGAAGTGAACATGAGCGTCAACACAGCAGCTCAGCAGAACCTAACCTTCACCGAGACTTAAAAAGTGCATTTACAAATAAATATATTACGTTCATTATGTCTTCTTCTTTAAATCAAAATAATTAGTTTTCTTTTGTTTCAGACATGTAAAAGCTTTTTACCTTTACCTGACATGTTTCGACGGTGTAACTTCCATCTTCATCAGAGGGTCATCATCAGGTGACCCTCTGATGAAGACGGAAGTTACACCGTCGAAACATGTCAGGTAAAGGTAAAAAGCTTTTACATGTCTGAAACAAAAGAAAACTAATTATTTTGAAGTGCATTTACATTCGGGGATCCTTTGGAGCATGTTCTGTACACACTTGGGACCAAGTCATTATGGGAAACACCCAATACAGATTTGAATGCAATCAGCACACGCATATAAGGATGCTGTTTTCACAGAGACTTTGCAAGTATTCTATCAGGTATGC
This sequence comes from Neoarius graeffei, assembly GCF_027579695.1. Taxonomy (NCBI): domain Eukaryota; kingdom Metazoa; phylum Chordata; class Actinopteri; order Siluriformes; family Ariidae; genus Neoarius; species Neoarius graeffei. Next base: position 67,172,815 of record NC_083574.1, on the reverse strand, counting down.
GGCAATAGACTGATCTAAGTGCAGGGAGAGTGTTTATTAGCAGGTGCCTTATTTACAAAACAAAACTGAAAGCAGAGTCATAAATATGACTAGAAATGAACATGACAGTGATAATGATAATACTTTGAAAAGTCTCTGTGTCCTTATATGTGCATGTTGATTGCGCTCAAATCAGCATCAGGTGTTTCCCATAATGATTGGGTCCCAAGAGCACTCACAACATGCGCCGAAGGATCCTCAAATGTAAGTGCACTTTTTAAGTCTTGCTGAAGGTTAGGCTGCCAAGCCACCGTGTTACTCATGTTCACGTCACTGTATAAAAATGAGCACCTTGCTGCAATTCAGATTTTTTTTTTGAGTTCTTACCTTCATGGAAATTAAGTGAGTATACCATAGGGTTTTTGAGCTCTCCATTCGACACCAAGTCCCACTGAATGTTTGCAAGCCATTTTTCCCTTCTACATTTAGAAATTTCTTAGTTCTTTTCCCCTCCTGATCAAATACTTGTGGTAAATTTTAAAAAACGATGCCTTTGTTTCATTAAGAATGATTTGCACACCCCAAAGTGCAGCAAAACCTTCCCATACAAATCAATAACAACTAATTCGTCTGAATGAAGCACTACAAATGTGCCTTCTGTCATGGTGGCATAGGTAACATTGCTATGGGGGTCACATGATGGAGCAAAGCCTCTATAGACCCTTTCAGTCACGTGACCTTCGTAAACGCGACCGCCATTTTGGACATGTAGTGGACTTCGTCTCGAATCGGTTTGAATGAGAGGAAGGCGACAAACGAAAAACATAAAAGAAAAAGGAGAGAGATGCAGAAAACACCTTCACTATCCAGCGACGTAGGGCATTTACAGGGCGAGCAGAGGGAGAGGTATTTGCAAAAATTGAGGTTAGCAGGCTTAGAGAACGACGTTTACCTGCTTCCACCAGGATTGTTCACTGACATACGGAAGTACACAAAGCCCTCGTCTTTACCTGACTTCGGCCCACATGATCTGTATACCTATGTCGTTAAAAACCCATCGCCATACACAGGTATTGATCTGAAAGCGTATAAGAGTTTGGATGCCTACAAATATTTTGTGTCAGGCTGGGTAACATCAGTGGGTCGTCCCTGGAGCCGGTGGTCGCCATCTTATTACAGCTAAGGTTTGTTCACATTTTCATTTACTTTCGGTCCTCAGGATAAACAAAATGTTATTAAATATCATTGAAATAACTTCTTAATCTGTTGAGACATGGCCCGTTATAAATTTGCTGTTACCAGGCAATGACCAAGAACTGTATTATTAGGGTCGGTGTCTGTGTTGTAGCAGTGTACTAGCAGCTACCGTAGCTGTTAGCACTAGCTAATGTCAACAATATAGTAGCTAGTATGTTACTGTCTCAAGTTTTTCCTTTACTGTATTTACTAGTTTACTGTAATTATGATCCGGCAGCTATTTACACCGGATCCAGTGTAAATAGCTGCCGGAGCCAACGTCCAAGGTTCCGGAGCGCGCTCCGGCTTGCTCCCCCTCAAATTAAGCCCTGTACAGGTAAATAGCTGCCGGAGCCAACGTCCGAGGTTCCGGAGCGTGCTCCGGCTTGCTCCCCCTCAAATTAAGCCCATTCCGGAGCGCGCTCCAGAACCTCGGACGTTGGCTCCGGCAGCTATTTACACTGGATCCGGTGTAAATAGCTGCCGGATCATAATTACAGTAAACTAGTAAATACAGTAAAGGAAAAACTTGAGACTGAAAGGTTTTAACAGTCATCCAAATGACTGAACGTAAACATTGCTACAGTAACATACTAGCTACTATGTTGTTGACATTAGCTAGTCAACAATAGCTACTACAGAAGAACAAAGAGGTTACAATGGGTTATTTTAACCTATTTGGTTACACACTCGCCGCCACAGAATGTTAACAGCAATGTAATGCCTTTTCTGGCTAATTTTATTCGTCTTACCTCCAACAAAGTGGTCACTACACAAGCGTTGGTATGCCGAGGGCTGCCAATCTTTCCTGTTAATGGCCGCTATCCATCTTCTCTGTCGGGATCCGATAAAATGATAAACCTTGCCTTGTTTGTTGATGGTTACTACATCCAGGTGCACAACAATATAGTGGCATGATGGAAGTCTTGCTGAAAGTAAAAACTTTCTATGCTGCCATTCCTCAGTGTTGGCTGTGGTAAACTACTGGTAGTACATGTCCAAAATGGCAGCCGCGTTTGTCGTGACGTCACGTGAAAAGGGTCTATAGTCAGCAAAAGGCTCCCAAAGACTGGGTATGTGTGCACTCACTATTATATATATATAATACTGACAGAAATCTATAATCTATCATTGAAGCAGTAAACACACACACATACATACACACATATATATATATATATATATATATATATATATAAAATATATGTGTGTATGTATGTATGTGTGTGTGTTTACTGCTTCAATGATCAGGCTTATTTTTACAGCCAAATGCTTGACATTCGGGCATCTTTAGGGTTGTTTAGGTCATGTGGTGGGTAAGTGACATCACAATCAGACATCAGCGCAGGATATTTGAGCCTCAGAGAGAGTAAGATGTAAGCATCCAGGGAAATTTTATTTTAAAAGAAAAACAAATCTATACATGGTATACAGGTACAAATATGAACAAGTGAACACTCAAACATCTTGTATGGATATTTTCTGTCGGTATAAAGGAGTTTATTTTTTGGTTTTGTTTTCCTTTAAGCAACTATTAAGCATGATTCAACAAAGTGGATGGAATAATGAAGATAGAAGTCTACCTCAAAATTCTTCAGCATAACCTCAAACCATCAGCTAGATCAGGGGTCATCAAACTACGGCCCGCTGGCCGACTCCGGCCCGCCACCCCCCCTTTGACCGGCCCCCCAGCCCCTCTGACCCCCACCACTTGAACCGGCCCGATGAGGCAATCCCCAAAAGTGGTCATGGCCTATTTTTTTAAATTGCTTTTTGGCAAATAATAACATGTCTGCATTAGGCTTGGGAAGATTCACCGATGCACATCGGAAAATCGATACGACCTGTTAAGATGCAGTTGCATCGATTTGCAAACGTCGCATCGGAAAAAAACGCACATAAACTCACGATGCATCGTATCTAAACTGTCTGCATCGATATAAACCAATTAATATCTTAATTTAATACATATAATGAATAAATTATAACATAACAGTTTAGAAAAGGGTCTGGTATTTCTGGGTTTCATCTCTCTATCTCTCTCCTACTCAAGTCTCGGCTCAAGTCTCGCGCGAATAGGCGGGTCCAACCTAGCTTTCGAATAGGATAGAGGCGGAAAGTCAGCCAGATAGCGGTTAACATGGAGGAAGACAAAACAGACATTGTTCATTCGGTGGTGGGTTTCAAGTCTAACGTATGGAAAGATTTCGGGTTCTACAAGCGAGGGGGAGAGCTGGACAAGACAACGGCCATATGTAAACTCTGCCGTTCCAGAGAGACCTGTAAGCACTTTATGTTGTACTTCCTGTGTTTCAAAATAAAAGGCACAGCTTTAATGCTTCAAGTGCCATAACTTGAACTACTCTGTATTCCATGGTGCACTTTTCTTCTGCATTGCATCATATCGAATCGCATCATATCGCACTGGACCGCATTGTATTAGAATTAAATCATACTGTATCGCACCGTATCGCAGCATGCGGGAGAATTGTATCGCATCTTAGCACTGGCAATTTCATTAATCTTGAATGTATCGAATCGTTGGCAGTGTATCGAGATGCGTATCGTATCGCTTTGATTATGAAGATTCCCATCCCTAGTCTGCATCTTGTATTTTGTTGATTTTATAAATTAAAATTGATATTTGGTTATAAAATGAACTATTCATATTTTCCAAATTTTCGTCATATGCTCGCGATCAAGCAGTGACAGGCAGCTCACGCACAGAGAACTGTCAGTCTTCAGGACAGCAAAATGGCTAGCGGTAAGCAAAAAGTTGACAGAGAGTGCTGAGTTTTTAAAGAACAGTGGACCACCGATTATTTTTTCGTTCAGTGTAAGGACCGTGCAGTTTGTCTTGTATGTAAAGAAAGTGTGTCGGTTTTCAAAGAATATAATTTGCATCCTCACTATGAAACCCACCACAAAGAGTATGCTAGTTTGCGAGGGCAAACAAGAGAAGACAGGATTTGGAGGATGAAATGCGGACTGGCTGCACAACAGAATGTATTCCTTCGCCAAACCCGGATCAACCAGGCTGCTGTCTGAGCTAGCTATAAGGTAGCTCACCTACTAGCTACCCATGGAAAGCCATTTACTGATGGGGACTTTGTTAAAGTATGCATGCTTGCTGTGGCCGAGGAGGTGTGTCCCGACAAGAAGGATGCGCTCAACGCAGTGTCTCTCCGCACCTACTATGACCAGGCGAACCGAAGATTTGGGGGACGACGTGTATGACCAGCTGAATGAGAAAGCGTCAGAATTCAGGTTTTTTGCTTTGGCCATAGATGAGAGCAATGACGTGCAGGACACAGCACAACTGCTGTGATCTATTGCTCACATTATTATAATTTCACTGTTTTTTAAAATGTATTTATTTTATAGGCCTATTTATTTGACCTTTATGAAGTGCTGTACACAATTATTATTAATATTATTAATAATATCAACAGGCCTACCTACAATTTATAATTTTCCACTCACCTTTGCCAGTGTCAATCACCTCAACTAGGCAGATGTTTCTTACCTTGACAGCTTTGATGTTATTTTTATTAGAATATAAATAAATGGAATATCTGTAGTATTTCAAATTAAAACAAAGTGTGAAGACTCGATTAGTACTTTTGCAAACCACTAGTAAAGATAAACAAATATGTGCCAGGAATCAAGTGTTGATATAGTAGTGGCGATATAGTAGTGGGGATGGCTGTGCCAGGCTAGTAATCTCTACTACACAATGAGGCCTGCTGGTGGTCATATTTGTCTGGGTCATACAATTCTATGTTATATAGCTGACCCGACCCCGGCCCCCCATCACAGTCAGGAACAACAATGTGGCCCCCAGAGAAAAAAGTTTGGTGACCCCTGAGCTAGATGGTTGAAATTTGGGGGGTTGGATGTTCCAACAGGACAATGACCTGAAATGCATCAAAGCTGGTCGTGGAATGGAAAAACAGGCTAACATTAAGCCTCTGGAATAGACTCCCCAAACTCCTGACCTCAACATTATCAAAGATATGTGGACATACTTGAACTGTACTAATTTTGTCAAGAAGAGTGGTTCAATGTCCAACCAGGATTATGCCAGAAGCATGTGGATGGTCAAGGTGAAACTTGCTAAGGGACATTCCAGAAGAAATAATGTATGTAATCTGAATGCAAGTATTCACAGCAGATGCATTCATAATGCCTGGTGTGAAATGCATCTTGGCTGTCCACTTATGATCAGATCAGAAGTAGTCACATTACAGCATAGCTTTGCATATCACAGCTTGTTAGCTTGTCAAAGTGGGTCATAGATTCAGGCATGATGCAGCACCCCTCAAGCAGAAAGGGCTAAGGCCTTGCTCAAGGGCCCACCAATGGCAGCTTGGTGGTGCTAAGGCATGACCTTCTGATCAGTAACCCATTAGTCTTAGCAGTTGAGTCACCACTGCCACTTGAGACAGCTCTTAATACCAGATGTGAACAGGGCCTTAAAGGTTTGAATCATTGCTTAATTTTGCCCATTTTCTGAAAGAGTGCTAATAAGTCTGGAGTTATGACTATATGACCACAATTACTACAAAAAAATAATAAATAAACACACACAAAAAATTGGCTCGTGTGAGTAAATCCAGTTATAATGAACAAAAGAAAACCAGAATTTAATCATAAGTACATTAGTACATTATGTAAATCTTATGTTTGAGAATCTCACTTCTCATTTCACTGGTGTCATGAAATAATTTGTTAAAACATCCAAAAGCATCTTAAAATGTCAAACTTCAATGGATGCATTTTTTTTCCATTTAGAAAGAATCTATTCTATGTTTAAACATTCATTGTTATATTATCGTTGAGAAAACTAACATGACTTCAGTTTAACTGTAATAAATGCTGCCAATGCTCTGGAAGTGGCAGTCATTAGATGACATTTTACTTTTTTTCACATTTACATTACCTTTTTAAAAATGTACATCATTTTACTTTTCGTAATGTAAAACAATTAGTGACTTAAATTTTACATTAAATGATGATCTGTATTACTTATCACACTTTTATGGCCATTATTCCGCTCATTACTAAAATTATATAGTCATCTTACTTTCTTTCACAATGATAAGGTAAAGGCCATGGACAGAATCATGTCAAAAATTAATCAGTCACAGAAACAAACATTAGGCATTATTCATCAAAGTTGCACTGGAATGAGTATGAACAAATCTGTCTAATGCATGAAACACATCAAAAATGAGCAGTGATTTGAGCACAATTAATGAATCAGCTTCAGCTGTGTGGAAACAAGCCTCTGCCTAACAACCATAAGACATTCTCCAGTTTAACTTCATATACATCAAATTTATATTAAACAATTTTTGCAGGTTGTGGTAGTGATTGAGTAAAAGGAAATAATTTAATAGATTGTTCAATATCCAAGGAAGTAGATCCTTCAGGGAACATTTCATCTTAAGTGAAACTGAGTTAAAGATATCTATGGTAGCAGCAAAGACAAATGCCTGTTTTTTTGTTTTTGTTTTTTAAACAAAGCTGTCAAAGAGGAAAATCAAATAGAAAACGAAACAATTTTCCAACCTCAACTGCAAATATTTATGTTTTATTTGTGATGACATTTTAAATAAATTTAGTATTTGAATAGGTCAGATTCAGCTGCAGTCATATTTAATTAACTTTTCATTCATTTCATTTTTTGTTGGTATTAACAAGCCCAAAGTGTGCCAAGAAAACATTTCCCACACCATTACACCACCTCCACAAGCCAGGACTGTTGACATAAGGCAGGTTGGTCCATGGATTCATGCTATTGGTGCCAAATTCTGACCCTATCATCTGTGTGCCTCAGCAGAAACTGAGATTCATCAGAGCAGGCTATGTTTTTCCAGTCTTCAATTGTCCAGTTTTGATGAGACTGTCACAACTGCAGCCTCAGCTTTCTGTTCTTGGCTGATAGAAGGGGAATTGGACATGGTCTTCTGCTGTTGTAGCCCGTCCACCTCAAAGTTCAAATGCATTGTGCATTCTAAGATGCTTTTCTGCTCACTATAATTGTACAGAATGGTCATCTATGTTACTGTAGCTTTTCTCTCAGCTTATCCAAGGAGAAAATCCCAGGAGATCAGCATTTATAGAAATACCCAAATCAGCCTGTTTGGTACCAACAATCATGTCATGGTCAAAATCACGGAGATCACGTTTCCCCAATTCTAATGTTTGATGTGAACATTAACTGAAGCTGCAGGCCCATATCTGCATGATTTTATGCACTGCAGCCACATGATTAGCTGATTAGATAATTGCATGAATGAGGAGGTATACAGGTTTTCCTAATAAACTGTTCATTGAGTGTATGCTGCCTCTTGTACCTACTCAACTGAGCTATAAAATATCCAGATGTACATTCTGAATCACGTATACAAATTACACGTTAACACTAAACCACATTACCTAGATTTTAGTATATTTTAGAGGTTTCTGTGCACCATTGTTTTATTTATTATTTTTATTGTTTGTATTGCTTGAATTAATGTACTTTATGTAATTCTTGATAATTTTGAATTATTTTCATTATTTTACTGGAAATCAAGTATGTTTCTGGCTATTCTCAAATTTACACACACTGATCACATGAGAGTTTGATTGTACAGACACATTAAAGACAAAATTGATTGCAAAACTGTCAGTGGAAGGCTTGTGTTATGATTGGATTTAACCAACTTTGATGAATAAGGACCATTGTTTTTAAGCTTTCAAATAAACTCAGAAAGTGTACCTTTTTGGCCATTCAATTTCTAATTCAGAGCATAATGTAATTGATAAAAAGATTGAAAGTGAAAATTTGAAAGAGAATGCCCTGATGGGTTCTTCATTTTTGCCAATAAAATTTATTTCACCTCTTTCTCACAGATTTAGGGACTTCCATTGTTTTATGTTTGGTAGCAGGGATATTCTCCCCATCTTCAATCATCTTTTTGGCTACCTTGGGACTACAGTTGGCTTTCTTGGCTGTTTGAGGGCTGCTTGACCCTTTCTTCTGAAGCTGTGGGCTGGATGAATCAGCAAGACCCGCCCTACGAGACAGCATTGGACTCCTGGATGTCTTTAACTTTGACTGCTGCAAAGAATCAATCGTTGTCAGGGCCTTCAGGCCCAGCAACCCACAGTAGTAGTTGCACTGATGTTGGATGACAAATTGTTCCAATATCTTTGGGGCGCCTTCATCTGTGAGACTCTGATAGCTGTAGTAAACAAATAATTAAATAAGCATAAAACATCCATAACATACTGTAGAATATAATATAGTACAATATATAGACAAACCCTTTGGACTTGGTGGCAATCTTAACATTTGTGATCTTTGTATCTACACCTGAAACAGACCAAATAATGTGTTAGTTTAGCAGTTTTAAAACTATGATCAAACAATTACAGAGATCCACAATCCAGCAAACTTTGGAGTTCCACCTTTAGCCCCCTTACAAAAAAGAAGTTTATTCAAGTGTGCTTCTAGTATACTTCTTTTAAACTAAAATGAGAGTATGCTTTCAGTTTACTTTTTATTTACTTATCAGATATATACTTAAAGTTATACATAAGTATACTTGCCTTATACTGAAAAGCATAGCCTATAAAATACTTCATAGCCTATAAAATACTTTTTTTCACACAAATTGGCTTCTTTGTGATATACGGCAGCATGTTTTAACAAAACACTTAAGTTGTCTACTGGTAGTGTGCATGAAGTAAGGGTCAGGGCTAGAAAGCTAATAGTATACTAGAAGGGTATTTGCAGTATACTTCAAAACTAAAAAGTGGACTAGGTGTATATAACCAGTAACTAATAGTATATTTCCAATATGCTATAAAGTATACTTTTATAAACTAAAAAGTGGACTAGAAGTGTGTAACGAGTAAACCAATAGTATATTGGAAATATACTACAAAGTATACTTTAGTAAACTAAAAAGTGGACTAGAAGTATAAAACAAGGAAACTCATAGTATATTTCCAGTATACTATGAAGTATGCTTTTGTAAACTAAAGAGTGGACTACAAGTATAGAACTAGTAAACTATTAGTATACAAGTTTACTTGTGGTATACTTGCAGTACAAAATAAAAAATACTAGTTGTATACTCAAAGTTTACTTCTCTTAGACTTAAAGTATACTTTTGATAAACTAAAAGTGGGCCAGTTTAGTCCCAAGAAGTATTAGATTAGTTTACTTACAAGTATACTGTAAGTACATTGGTATCAGTATATTTGGTACACAAAAGTATACTTAAGGAAATATACCTTACTTAAGTATACTTAATAAAATGAACTTGAAGTATACTTTTTGATAAGGGCTAACAAACCAATATAAGATCTTCATACGAATATCAGGGTAAGGTGTCTTTAGGGTTGGAACTATATTCTGCAGGAAGTTAAAGGAACAGTCCACCGTACTTCCATAATGAAATATGCTCTTATCTGAATTGAGACGAGCTGCTCCGTACCTATCCGAGCTTTGCGCGACCTCCCAGTCAGTCAGACGCAGTCAGACGCGCTGTCACTACTGTTAGCAATGTAGCTAGGCTCAGTATGGCTAATGGTATTTTTGGGGGCTGTAGTTAGATGCAACCAAACTCTTCCGCGTTTTTCCTGTTTACATAGGTTTATATGACCAGTGATATGAAACAAGTTCAGTTACACAAATTGAAACGTAGCGATTTTCTATGTTATGGAAAGTCCGCACTATAATGACAGGCATACTAACACCTTCTGCGCGCTTCGGCAGCGCATTGATACGGAGTTCAGAGATCAATGCGCTGCCGAAGCGCGCAGAAGGTGTTAGTATGCCTGTCATTATAGTGCGGACTTTCCATAGCATAGAAAATCGCTACGTTTCAATTTGTGTAACTGAACTTGTTTCATATCACTGGTCATATAAACCTGTGTAAACTGGAAAAACGCGGAAGAGTTTGGTCACATCTAACTACAGCCCCAAAAAATACCATTGGCCATACTGAGCCTAGCTACATTGCTAACAGGAGTGACAGCGCGTCTGACTGTGTCTGACTGACTGGGAGGTCGCGCAAAGCTCGGATAGGTACGGAGCAGCTCGTCTCAATTCAGATAAGAGCATATTTCATTATGGAAGTACGGTGGACTGTTCCTTTAAATGTGTATGATAGGATGTGCATGACAGGATGAATTGTAGGAGATACTTAACCTTCTAGTTGGGTGACCAGCAGATTGCCGTTTGTCCACTGATAGATCCAGTGCTGAAATGTACAACATTTTTGCTCCACTTCAGATGTGGTTTGAGTGATCAGTCTCCCATTGTTGTCCATTGTGCAGTATTTCAGATACACCCCCTTTAAATCAGCCTCCATTGTTGCATATGGGATGGTGTTGGCAGGCCGGTAGATCAAATATAATGGAATCACTCTGTTGTTGTTGTTTTTTTTTAGGACAAAGACATAAAATCAGTGGGTTTACTCTTTTGAACGCTTATAACTATATAACATACACTCACTGGCCACTATAATAGAAACATCAGTACATCTGCATATTCATGCAGTTACCCAATTTGCCAACCATGTTGCAACAGTGTAGAGCTTAAATTCTTGCAGATACAAGCCAAGAGCTTTAGGTCATTTTCACATGAAACACCACAATGGGGAAAAATGCTATTTCAATGACCCAGTGAATCGTTGTTAGTGTTGGCTGGGGGGCATTTAAGTATTTCAAAAGCTCTTGATCAACTGCCATTGTCACACACAAAAATCTATAAAGTTTACACAGAATGGTACAAAAAAAATCCAGTGAGCAGGCAGATTAGAAAAACAAAAGGTGACATCTGCCAAGTTTTTAGCTGTCCAGTTTCTGTGAGACTGTGCCCATTGTAACTTCAGATACTTGTTCCTGGCTGATAGGACTGTAACCTGTTGTGGTCTACTGCTGTTGTAACTCATCTTGTCATGGTTCGACATGTTGTGAGATACTGAAATGCTCAAACCAGCCCAATTAGCAAGGGTTTTTTTTCTCCATTCTGATGTTTGATGTAAACAGATGCACTCAACTCATACTATACACAGTTTGACACACCAAACATTGTGCCAGCAAGGAAATCCATCCCTTCCTCAAGTTACAACATACTCCATTTGTACCCAGTGCACACAAGAAAGTTCCCTCAGGGGATTGCTGCCTTAACATGGTGAGGGGGTTTGAGAGGTCCATCAATCCCAAGAGCTATGCCGGCAGGAGTTTACTCCCAGCAGGTACTACCATGCCGGACAGGCCAAAGGGGAGGGCTGAGATGAAGAACAGACCCAGAGTGGGAGCAGTCCTAGGGATCAAATGTCTTAACACATCAGATCCCATGCCTAAGATGCTGAAGGCCAATCACCTACACTTCTGAAACAAAAATGATTCCAAAAAATATAAGATAAGATAGTCTTTTATTATCCCACAAGGGGAAATTTACATTGTTACAACAGCAAAATATATAAAGAGAAAAAGATATGGCAGTGAAGGAGTAGCACAAAATTACTAAGTATACATACACATATACATATACACACACACACACACACACACACACACATATATATATATATATATATATATATATATATATATATATATATATATATATATATATATATACGCACACATTATATATGACACATACAGTTAGGTCCATATATATTTGGACACTGACACAAATTTTGTTTTTTTACCTGTTTACTGAAACATATTCAAGTTATAGTTATACAATGGACATAAAGTCCAGACTTTCAGCTTTCATTTGAGGGTATCCACATTAAAATTGGATGAAGGGTTTAGGAGTTTCGGCTCTTTAACATGTGCCACCCTGTTTTTAAAGGGACCAAAAGTAATTGGACAATTGACTCAAAGGCTATTTCATGGGCAGATGTGGGCAATTCCTTCATTATGTCATTCACAATTAAGCAGATAAAAGGCCTGGAATTGATTTGAGGTGTGGTGCTTGCATTTGGAAGATTTTGCTGTGAAGAAAACATGCGGTCAAAGGAGCTCTCCATGCAAGTGAAACAAGCCATCCTTAAGCTGCGAAAACAGAAAAAAAAAACATCCGAGAAATTGCTACAATATTAGGAGTGGCAAAATCTACAGTTTGGTACATCCTGAGAAAGAAAGAAAGCACTGGTGAACTCATCAATGCAAAAAGACTTGGACGCCCACAGAAGACAACAGTGATGGATGATCGCAGAATAATTTCCATGGTGAAGAGAAACCCCTTCACAACAGCCAACCAAGTGAACAACACTCTCCAGGAGGTAGGCGTATCAATATCCAAATCTACCATAAAGAGAAGACTGCATGAAAGTAAATACAGAGGGTTCACTGCACAGTGCAAGCCACTCATAAGCCTCAAAAATAAAAAGGCTAGATTGGACTTTGCTAAAAAACATCTAAAAAAGCCAGCACAGTTCTGGAAGAACATTCTTTGGACAGATGAAACCAAGATCAACCTCTATCAGAATGATGGCAAGAAAAAAGTATGGCGAAGGCATGGTACAGCTCATGATCCAAAGCATACCACATCATCTGTAAAACACGGCGGAGGCAGTGTGATGGCTTGGGCATGCATGGCTGCTAGTGGCACTGGGTCACTAGTGTTTATTGATGATGTGACACAGGACAGAAGCAGCCGGATGAATTCTGAGGTATTCAGAGACATACTGTGTGCTCAAATCCAGCCAAATGCAGCCAAACTGATTGGTCGGCATTTCATAATACAGATGGACAATGACCCAAAACATAAAGCCAAAGCAACCCAGGAGTTTATTAAAGCAAAGAAGTGGAATATTCTTGAATGGCCAAGTCAGTCACCTGATCTCAACCCAATTGAGCATGCATTTCACTTGTTAAAGACTAAACTTCAGACAGAAAGGCCCACAAACAAACAACAACTGAAAACCAGTGCAGTAAAGGCCTGGCAGAACATTAAAAAGGAGGAAACACAGCGTCTGGTGATGTCCATGAGTTCAAGACTTCAGGCAGTCTTTGCCAACAAAAGGGTTTTCAACCAAGTATTAGAAATGAACATTTTATTTACAATTATTTAATTTGTCCAATTACTTTTGAGCCCCTGAAATGAAGGGATTGTGTTTAAAAAATGCTTTTAGTTCCTCACATTTTTATGCAATCATTTTGTTCAACCCACTGAATTAAAGCTGAAAGTCCGTACTTCAACTGCATCTGAATTGTTTTGTTCAAAATTCATTGTGGTAATGTACAGAACCAAAATTAGAAAAATGTTGTCTCTGTCCAAATATTTATGGACCTATATAAAAATAAAAGAAATAAACTACAAATTTAGAGATAAAAAATTAGCAAATTTGTATAAATTAACAGGTTTGCAGATATACAGTTAATATAAGTGTATTACAAAGGTGGTATTGCACGTGTAAGTATTGCACAGGTATTATTACCAGTATTACCCGGGTAGTATTGCACAAGTAAGTAGGTATATTGCACAAGAGCCATTTTAACCATGTGTAGCTAGTAGTTCGCTGTAAAGTACTGATGCTGACAGTCAGTGCACACAGTATACATTCAGAGGAGTTTCTATGGATGCAGAAGTGATCTGGACAGTATTGTTCATTATTGTGAGGAGTGACTGGTGCTGTGCTTGGTGAGGTGCCGGTTGTACAGTCTCACGGCAGTAAGGCAAGGCAAGGCAAGTTTATTTATATAGCGCATTTCATACACAGTGGCAGTTCAATGTGCTTTACAGAGGTAAAAGCAAAACAGTAAACAATAGAAAATAAAATTACATAAAATAAAGGGGGAAGAAGAGAGAAAGTCCAGTAAAAACAGCAGAATAAAATGGAATAAAAGTTAAGTAAAGTTTAAAACGTAAAGATGATGATATTTATCAGTTAGCAGAAAGCATCTGAGAACAGCTTGGTCTTTAATCTAGATTTGAAGCTGCCAACAGCAGGAGCATTTTTGATGTCCTCTGGGAGTTGGTTCCATAGCTGTACTGCATAGTAGCTAAAAGCTGCTTCACCACACTTTGTTTTAACAACAGGTTTTACCAGTAAATTTTGCTGCTGCGATCTGGTAGATCTGATTGGGTTAGGCCGCTGCAACATATCAGAGAGGTAATTGGGCCCTGTACCATTTAGAGATTTGTACACCAGCAGCAATGCTTTAAAGTCAATTCTGTAGCTTACAGGAAGCCAGTGAAGGGACCTTAGAATTAGAGTAATGTGCTCTGTTCTTTTTGTTCGTGTGAGAACCCTAGCCGCTGCATTTTGAACCAGCTGAAGTCGTTTGATGGTCTTTTTTGGCAGGCCTGTGAAAAGGCCATCTCAGTAATCAACCCTACTAGAGATGAAGGCATGTATAAGTTTTTCCAGATCATTTTTTGACATAAGTCCTCTGAGTTTGGAAATGTTTTTTAGGTGATAAAATGCTGATTTAGTGATTGCTTTCATGTGACTGTCAAAGTTTAGCTCGCTGTCAATGAAAACACCAAGATTTTTAACCATATCTTTTGTTTTAATCCCCTTTGTGTCAAGAATAGTGGTAATCCTGAGTCTTTCATCATTTTTCGCAAATAGAATTACTTCTGTTTTATCTGTGTTCAGCTGGAGAAAATTTTGTGACATCCAGTTGTTGATTTGGTCAATACACTGGTAGAGACATTCAAGGGGGGCATAATCATTAGGTGAAAGAGCAAAATAAATTTGGGTGTCATCTGCATAGCAGTGATACAAAATTGAGTTGTTCTTGATCATTTGTCCAAGTGGGAGCATGTAAAGGTTGAATAGTAATGGTCCAAGGATCGACCCCTGGGGGACACCACAGGTCAAGGACATTGATGTTGAGGTACAATTTCCCATGGTAACAAAGAAGCTTCTATCTTTTAAGTATGATTTTAACCAATTGATAACTTTACCAGTCAACCCAACCCAGTGTTCAAGTTGATATAGCAGTATGTTGTGATCAACAGTATCAAAAGCTGCACTGAGGTCCAGTAACACCAGGACCGATGTTTTGCCTGCATCAGTATTAAGACGTATGTCATTTATAACTTTAATCAGCGCTGTTTCAGTGCTATGATTGGCACGAAATCCTGACTGAAAGTTATCAAAACAGCTGTTTGATATCAAGAAGGCAGGTAATTGATTGAAGACAATTTTTTCAAGGATTTTCCCAATGAATGGTAGATTTGATATTGGCCTGTAGTTGTTCAATACTGAAGCATCTACACAGCAAATTCCTCAGTGTTGAATTAACACTTTCAGAGTTAATTTGTGTCCAATTGGACCTACAGTGGTGCTTGAAAGTTTGTGAACCCTTTAGAATTTTCTATATTTCTGCATTAATATGACCTAAAACATCATCAGATTTTCACACAAGTCCTAAAAGTAGATCAAGAGAACCCAGTTAAACAAATGAGACAAAAATATTATACTTGGTCATTTATTTATTGAAGAAAATGATCCAATATTACATATCTGTGAGTGGCAAAAGTATGTGAACCTCTAGGATTAGCAGTTAATTTGAAGGTGAAATTAGAGTCAGGTGTTTTCAATCAATGGGATGACAATCAGGTGTGAGTGGGCACCCTGTTTTATTTAATGAACAGGGATCTATCAAAGTCTGATCTTCACAACACATGTTTGTGGAAGTGTATCATGGCACGAACAAAGGAGATTTCTGAGGACCTCAGAAAAAGCGTTGTTGATGCTCATCAGGCTGGAAAAGGTTACAAAGCCATCTCTAAAGAGTTTGGACTCCACCAATCTACAGTCAGACAGATTGTGTACAAATGGAGGAAATTCAAGACCATTGTTACCCTCCCCAGGAGTGGTCGACCAACAAAGATCACTCCGAGAGCAAGGCATGTAATAGTCGGCGAGGTCACAAAGGACCCCAGGGTAACTTCTAAGCAACTGAAGGCCTCTCTCACATTGGCTAATGTTAATGTTCATGAGTCCACCATCAGGAGAACACTGAACAACAATGGTGTGCATGGCAGGGTTGGAAGGAGAAAGCCACTGCTCTCTAAAAAGAACACTGCTGCTCATCTGCAGTTTGCTAAAGATCACGTGGACAAGCCAGAAGGCTAATGGAAAAATGTTTTGTGGACGGATGAGACCAAAATAGAACTTTTTGGTTTAAATGAGAAGCGTTATGTTTGGGGAAAGGAAAACACTGCATTCCAGCATAAGAACCTTATCCCATCTGTGAAACATGGTGGTGGTAGTATCATGGTTTGGGCCTGTTTTGCTGCATCTGGGCCAGGACAGCTTGCCATCATTGATGGAACAATGAATTCTGAATTATACCAGTGAATTCTAAAGGAAAATGTCAGGACATCTGTCCATGGACTGAATCTCAAGAGAAGGTGGGTCATGCAGCAAGACAACGACCCTAAGCACACAAGTCATTCTACCAAAGAATGGTTAAAGAAGAATAAAGTTCATGTTTTGGAATGGCCAATTCAAAGTCCTGACCTTAATCCAATCGAAATGTTGTGGAAGGACCTGAAGCGAGCAGTTCATGTGAGGAAACCCACCAACATCGCAGAGTTGAAGCTGTTCTGTACGGAGGAATGGGCTAAAATTCCTCCAAGCCGGTGTGCAGGACTGATCAACAGTTACCGCAAACATTTAGTTGCAGTTATTGCTGCACAAGGGGGTCACACCAGATACTGAAAGAAAAGGTTCACATACTTTTGCCACTCACAGATATGTAATATTGGATCATTTTCTTCAATAAATAAATGACCAAGTATAATATTTTTGTCTCATTTGTTTAACTGGGTTCTCTTTATCTACTTTTAGGACTTGTGTGAAATTCTGATGATGTTTTAGGTCATATTTATGCAGAAATATAGAAAATTCTAAAGGGTTCACAAACTTTCAAGCACCACTGTATATAAACACAGTAGGGTGTTAAATCAACACTCTGGGTGTTAATTCAACACTGGGGATTTTGCTGTGTAGATTATTCTTTTTAAGTAAGTTCTGAAGTGCTTTCTTGATGTGATTCTGCTCCTTCTCTTTTCCCTCTATCGTTGTAGGGATATTCTGAGCCCTGTGTTGCAAGGTCCTAATGACCCCCAATTTGTGTTCTAGTGGGTGGTGAGAGTCAAAGAGTAGGTACTGGTCTGTGTGTGGGGGTTTCTGGTAGACCTCGATGCTCAGGCTTCTGTCTTGTCTAATGTGTACATCACAATCCAAGAAGGCTAGATTATTACCACTGACATCGTCCTGAGTGAAGTTGATGTTAATATCCACTGCATTGATGTGCTTAGAGAAGGCTTCCACCTCATGGGTTTTGATTTTAACCCAGATGTCATCCACATATCTGAACCAGTGGCTGGGAGCAACTCCTGAAAAAGTGGTCAAAGCTTTATGTTCCACTTCCTCCATGTAAAGATTGGCCACAATAGGGGATACCGGTGAGCCCATGGCGCATCCATGCTTCTGTCTGTAGAAACTTTCATTAAACTGGAAATAAGTGGTAGTCAGGCAGAGGTCAAGCAGGGTGCAAATCTGGTCCGTGGTGAGGTTTGTTCTATCCAATAAGGTGCTGTCTCGAAGGAGTCGTTTTCCAACAGATTCAACTGCTTCTGTGGTGGGAATGCAGGTGAACAGAGATGTGACGTCATAGGAAACCATGGTTTCATCTGAGTCTAGTTTGAGGTCTGCAACTTTAGTAGCAAAATCTTGGGAATCTTTTCTCTCCGTGCTTCCACGGAAGGCGGTCGCATTCTGCTCTCCCTCTCCCTCCTTTTTTTCCCTGCTTGTGCTCTGTGTCTTGTCTCGTCTGCTGTACTTTTTGAAGAGACTCTTCCTGCATTACTTTCTAAACTAAAAAGCATGGAATTGATAAACTGGTCTCCTAACGAAATTGGCACAGTTTTGGGTTCGGGGGAACCCATTTGTCCTGCTGGAACGTTTGCGGCTGGTTACACGATGGACACGTGGGAGTGGTGGCGGGTCGTGTGCCTGGCGATTCTTTCTGTGGAGGACATTGAAGATATCTATCTATTCGGAACCATGATTACAGGACTTTTGCTGATTGGATTAGGCATTGCCCTGGTATATCAAGGAAATCAGACAACGGTGACAGCTGTTCAAAGCCCCACAAAGCTTCCCGATATTGGAGTGGTGGGCAAAGCTGTTGGCACTTGGACTGTGGACATTCAGAACTTTAACCACAAAATGGTTGTTATCTCGGAGCAGCTTTCAGCTTTGCAAGGAATACGGTTTTCGGAGATCAATTTGAATAGAATGGACAGATATGGACGAGCGGTGAGGACGTGCAAAGACTGCGTCTGGAAAGACCAAACAATTCATATCTTATCGACATTCAGCGCCCTGAGACAGAACCGGCCTTGTTTTAGGCCGTTGCTGAGAAAACATTTCCCCCTGAAGGTCAATGCTGGGAGACACTCTCATTTTTCGAATTCCTCTCTAACTCTCCGCGGTCGCCATTTTTACCCCCAGTGTGACAAGCGGGTGCGTGACCAGCGCCTTCATGGCTGCAGGAGCGGATGGCTGCTTGCTTGCGCTGGATTACCTCCTCCCCCCCCTTACCCCTGATCCCCCCCAAAGTCCCGTGTTTAAAGTGTACCTGTGTTGTAGTTGTGCTTATGCAAAGGTTTTTTTAATGTTCCCACACTGTACTCCTGACAGGAGCATAGTGGGGGGGTGTTCTTTTTTCCTTATCTCTCCTCATGTTGTGTTTCCTTTTTATCTTTATCCCTGTCTTCCTGTCCTGTCTACCCTATGTTAATTGTATGTTGTATATGTACGGACAGGTTGACAGCTAATTTCGCTGGTACATGTGACTAGTGACTTCTGATTCTGAGTTTTTGACATGATGTGGCGTATTCCCAACGAGAGGAGCCAGAATGGTGGCTAGGTGTTTGGCAATGTTGTAAGTAACAGAGTTTATACTGCTGATGATAGGTCTGAGTGGAGCTCCTTCCTTGTGAATCTTGGGGAGTCCGTATATGAGAGGAACGGCTTCCCCAGGGTACAATCTGTAGTACAGAGATCGGTTGATGGCTTGGTCCTTTTCTAGAATGATGGCATTGCTGCACAGGCTAGTATGTAGATGCATCTCTTGCAAGCTCCTACAAGGTCGACTTTAAAACCTAATATAAATCTGTCAAAACAAATGCAAGGGCTTAATTCTTAAGTCTTTTAAATGTCAAATAACAAGTTGAAACTGTTTCAAGATTGCAATGGCAGCTTCAAATACTAGAACCCAGTTGGCAAAGCAGCAACGTGGTGCTGCAATAGCAGCAACCAAGCACGGTCATCCCCGAGGCCTCAACTAGCAGCAACATGCTAACTCCAAAGATGCTCTCTGTCTCACTCAACTCCCTCTAGGACTCTGTCTGTGCAAAGACTGGGGCGGCCATTCAGGACCTGCGGGCTGATATTAAACTGGATATCGACTCCATGAGGAATGAGCTATCGGAGGCGATTACGAGCTTGCAGACCTCATTAGCATCACATGACACTCGACTGAAGCAGCTGGAGAAAGCCGCTGATTTTACGAGTGACTGTGCTACAGAGCTTCATGCCACAGTGTCCCAACTTCAAGGTGATGTGAGGAAGCTGCAGGCAAAATGTGAAGACCTAGAAGGCTGTGCCAGGCAGAATAATCAGACCCTCCAGGATTTTGTGATGTTGCGATTTGCAACTTCAATGCAAATTCAACCAATCCCCACAAATTCAGGGCGGTATTGCAATTATATCCAATCACCGCAACTTTCCCGCAAATTTGACCAATCGTTGGCATCGTCTTGAGGTGACGTCGACAAACTACCTTCCACCTTACTTCCATGTATATGTTCAAGAGAAGCAGCATGTGCACAGTGTTGTCAGATTGGGCAGTTTCCCGCCCAATTGGGTGGTTTTAAGTGCATTTTGGTGGGTTTTGAACATATTTTGGGCTGGAAAATGTCAGCAGTATCTGGCAACACTGCATGTGCGAGTCAGTGTTTATGTAGGCTTAAATTCTGTTACTGAAAGTGTGTTATGTTTACAGTGAAGGACTGTGTGCACTTTACATTATTTTTTTACTTAATACAAGAAATTAATGGATGCCAACATTTTTGCCAAAATGGTATTTTATTTTCCATTGTTTAGGCAGCTTCAGCATCATACTGTGAGATTCTCTTCAAATTGTTTTTTTTTCTTCTATGAAACCTGAGCCATTTATTTTATTAGTTTATAATTATCGTTTAATTTAGTCTTCAGGAGAGACTGCCTGCACACAGTACTAGTATTAATAGTTTTTTTTTTCTTACATGAAAGCTGAGGCAGGCGGCACGGTGGTGTAGTGGTTAGTGCTGTCGCCTCACAGCAAGAAGGTCCTGGGTTCGAGCCCCGGGGCCGGCGAGGGCCTTTCTGTGCGGAGTTTGCATGTTCTCCCCGTGTCCGCGTGGGTTTCCTCCGGGTGCTCCGGTTTCCCCCACAGTCCAAAGACATGCAGGTTAGGTTAACTGGTGACTCTAAATTGACCATAGGTGTGAGTGTGAATGGTTGTCTGTGTCTATGTGTCAGCCCTGTGATGACCTGGCGACTTGTCCAGGGTGTACCCCGCCTTTCGCCCGTAGTCAGCTGGGATAGGCTCCAGCTTGCCTGCGACCCTGTAGAAGGATAAAGTGGCTAGAGATAATGAGATGAGATGAGATGAAAGCTGAGGCATTTATATTATATTTTAAGGTAACTTCATGTTGTGCTGTGAGGTTCTATGCACTTTAACTTTTGAGCCAACAGGTGCATTTGGATAAGTAAAGCCTATTTTTCTGCATTTTTGTAGTCCTGGTAATCTTTTATATTGGTAAAGTTGTTTATAGGACCATTTCTAAGTGTCTTTATTTTTTTAATCAATAGTTTTTCAGTAATAACTTAATATTTAACATATCACTCAATTTTAATCACAAAAAGAGAAAATCACAATTTTTCGCAACTTTCACTTCATCCCGCAATGTAATCGCAACAAAAACCTAAAAAACACTGCAACTTTCATCGCAATTTTTTTGAAAAACATCAGACATTTTAGCCCGCAACAATCACAAAAAAGGCCCGCGAAATCCTGGGGGGAATTAATAATTTGAGGCTGACTGGTGTTGACAAAGGGTTGGAGAATGGACAACCTACACAGTTTGTGTCTCAACTTTTGAAAGACGTCTGTAACACTTCCTGATGTGGGTGGAGCACAGAAGCATGGCAGGCAAGAGTTGATGTTTATCCAAAAACTTTATTGAGCTTTTCAGCTTCCTTTTATCACTCACTCACTCATTCACTCACTCACTCTCTCACTCACTCACACACACATGCATTGTGGTTGGGGAGAAAGCTCCCTTTCTCTGCCCTCTCTCTCCCCTTTTATGCTCCATCCCTGTAACAAACAGTGACACACACACACACACACACACACACACAAAATTGACAGCAGGTGGAATGACTTAGCCACTTACCTTCCCTGACCCCACCCTCCATTCACAGACTGCTGCTTGGCCACGCCCCCGCTGCCACAATGTCCTAAACCTGAATGAAGCCCCGCTTCTGGACAGAGCCCATAGATCACTACAAGCAAAACCAAAACCCAGGGAACCCCCACGTGTGTGTTTCATGCAGGTACGCTATATGCATACGAAGGATGAGATACTCCGTAAGTCCACCCAGGGCCCCCTGATGTATGAAGGGAAGATGCTTCATATTTATCCTGACTACACTACCATGGTGATTAGGAGAAGGGCAACATTTGCAGATGTGAAAAGGAGGCCGAGATCCACTGAGGGTGCCAAATATGGGTTGCAATATCTCAATGGTTACCATAATGGTAGTGTTTCCTTCTGAGGGAGGGAGGTCAGTGATGAAGTCAATGGCTATATGGGACCAGGGTCTCTGAGGAATAGGTAGGGGGCACAATTTACCAGCAGGAGGGGTTCTAGGAACCTTTGCCTGTGCACAAGTAGAACAAGATACAATGAACTGGTTAATTTCAGTAAGCATGTTCTCCCACCAATACTTATTCTTCAGCATTTGATCAGTGTGTTGACTGCCAGGATGACCTCTGGTGGGTGATGAGTGGGCCCATGTGATTAGTCAACCTCAAAACCACTTGGGCATGTAGAGTAGACCAGGTGGGAGGTTATTAGGAAGAGCTTGTGGTTGAGAATTCCTTATCTCTCTGTCCAGATCCCAGGTGATGGACTGTGCAGAACATTGAGATGGGAGAATGGGGTGGCTGACAGAATCTCGGTGTGTGGAACCAAAACTTCGAGATAAGGCATCAGCCTTGGTGTTCTTGGAACCAGGGCAGAATGAAATGGTGAAATTGAACCTTGTGAAGAATAGTGCCCACCTGGCCTGCCGAGGGTTTAGCCTCTTGGCTTTCTTGAGATATTCAAGATTCTTGTGGTCAGAGGCCCTTTCAAGCCAATGCCACCACTTTTCAAGGGCTAGCTTAATGGCGAGCAGTTCTCTGTTGCCGATGTCATAGTTCCTCTCTTCAGAAGAGAGTTTTTTTCAAGAAGAAAGCTATAGGATGTAGTTTCTGTTTCTCACCAAAATGCTGAGACAGAATTGCCCCTACTCCCATGTTGGATGCATCCACTTCTAGGGTAAAAGGTCTCATGGGATCTGGATGCTGGAGGACTGGAGCAGAGGTGAAGACCTGCTTGAGACGTTGGAGTGCTTCATCAGTCTTAGGGTTACACTGGAGGTGCTTTGGTCCCTTCTTCAGCAAAGCCATTAAGGGGGTGACTATTGTACTGAAGCCCCTAATGAACCGACGATAGAAGTTTGTGAATCCCAAGAATCGCTGAAGCTCACTTATGGAGGTAGGTGTGGGCCAGGATGTAACTGCGGAGACCTTAGAGGAGTTCTTGAATGTACTTCTCCATGGCAGCATGTTCCTTCTGGGAACACACCGTGGTGGTGACATGCCTGGCAGTAGGTCAATAGCACAGTCATAGGGCTGATGTGATGGTAGCCCGCAAGCCTTTCCCTTGCTAAAGACCTCCTGCAGGTCCATGTAACACTCTGAGACTCCATCCAGGGAGTCTGGTTGAGAACTCTCCATGGTTGTGGATGAAAGATTGACTTGGGGACAAGAGATACAGTTCTGAAAACAAGTAGGAGGCCATTGGAGAATTTCCTTGTTCTGCCATGATAAAGGGATCGTGAATCTGAAGTCATGGATAGCAGAGAAGGAAATCATGACTTACAGTAGTGGTGACATAAAGGGAGATGTGCTCAGAATGTAGAACTCCCACTTGGATATGAATCAGTGTGGTCCACATGGTGATGAAACCATCTCCTGTGGGTCCTCCATCGATGGTCCTAATGCTGAGTGTGCTTTGCAGAGGGATTATGGGCAGGTTGAATTTCTGCACGATAGAGTGGCTGATAAAGTTCCCCTCTGCCCCAAATCAATAAAAGCACAAAGGAAGTGTGTAGAGTTTGTCAGCTTTAATAACACAGGAACCTTAAAAGACTTGGAATTAAATTCTCATATCAGACGCACAGTGTGTGTAGAATCTTCAGCTGGAGCTGTACAGGATGGACAAATGGGACAGTTGTTGAGCTGATGCTCGGAGCTCCCACAGTAGAAGCACAAACCCTCCCTTTTCCTTCTTTTGTGCTCGGAGCATGATAGCTGGGTGCATGGGACTTCCATGGGCAAGCTGTCCTTGGACGTTATGATTGGCTTAGCGCCTTTCTGAATGGAGGGCTGGTATGCCAACAGATGATCAAGTCAAATGGCTAAATCGATAAGAGAATCCAGAGTGAGTTGTTCATCCCAGCAGGCTAGTTCACCAAGAATCACGGGGTGCAGACCTTGGCAGAAAATGGCTTTCAAGAAGGGTTAGTTTCATCCACTGGCTGCCAGTAATGTTCTGAAGTCGAGGGCATACTCAGACACACTTCAGGAACCTTGTAAAATGGTGAGCAGACTT
The DNA here is from genome assembly GCF_027579695.1 of Neoarius graeffei. Lineage (NCBI taxonomy): Eukaryota > Metazoa > Chordata > Actinopteri > Siluriformes > Ariidae > Neoarius > Neoarius graeffei. Next base: position 67,148,619 of record NC_083574.1, on the reverse strand, counting down.
TCACCTATGGCGGCACGGTGGTGTAGTGGTTAGCGCTGTCGCCTCACAGCAAGAAGGTCCGGGTTCGAGCCCCATGGCCGGCGAGGGCCTTTCTGTGCGGAGTTTGCATGTTCTCCCTGTGTACGCGTGGGTTTCCTCCGGGTGCTCCGGTTTCCCCCACAGTCCAAAGACATGCAGGTTAGGTTAACTGGTGACTCTAAATTGACTGTAGGTGTGAATGTGAGTGTGAATGGTTGTCTGTGTCTATGTGTCAGCCCTGTGATGACCTGGCGACTTGTCCAGGGTGTACCCCGCCTTTCGCCCGTAGTCAGCTGGGATAGGCTCCAGCTTGCCTGCGACCCTGTAGAACAGGATAAAGCGGCTAGAGATAATGAGATGAGATGAGACTTTCACCTATTTCAATCCCTTCAGGTTCTTGGTTGAAAACTCTGTTAAACAGGGAGGAACTGCTCATAGGAAGTTGCCTGCTCACAGTCCTTGGTCCAAACGGCACTTGCCCAGCATAGTGCTTTGCCCATGAGAAAGGAAAGGAACTTAGCGATCTTGTGTTTATCGGAAAGGTTAGGCATGGTAGCGAAATACGTGGAGCATTGAAGTAAAAACTTTTACAGTCAAGAGCATCTCCAGCAAATCTCTCCGGTGCAAGAAGCTGTAGCACGGGGCTAGAAATGGACTCCGGGCATAGTAGGAGGGCCTATAACATCACGGTTGCTAGTTGCATCATACCAGTGTTGAGATCTGCTAGCATCTGTTGATGTTCTCCCAGTAAGTGTCCCTGAGCGTTCAGAGCAGTCTGCTTCACCTCTTCCACTACATCCATGGTGGCGAAGTATCCTGTCAGAGTGCAGGCACTTATGGATGTATGTGCAGAGGAGAGTGGGGAAGGGGACTGGAGATGAAGCCAAAACGAGAGACTGGAAGCAAGGTCAGGAAACAAGTGAGGGTCAGGTGATCGGCAAACAACATAGTATAGGCAAGACAAAGATCGTAAACAAAATAAGGCAAGCAAAAGTCAGAAAATCAAGAGTCAGACAGAAAATGCAAGGCTTGGACTGGATGAAACAGAATGATACTTCACGTTGGAGTGGTGTGAGAGTTGCTTAAGTAGGGGAAGAGCTAATTAGGGAGATGCGTGTCAGCTGTAATTAATACTCTGTTGACAGAGGGTGCTGTGGTTCTTGGGGATTGTAGTTCTGATTGTCCATGTTTGTAGTTTGTGTGTTCTCAGCAGATTTACTGACACAATAGCTCACATTTCGCAATTAGAATTAGCATACGCAAACCCTCACCTGACTTATTGAAGGAGCTACTGATTGAGAAAAATAAATTTGACATCTTATCCAGTGAAGCAGAGAAAATTCTCTGGAGGTCCCGACATAAATATTATGAATTTGGTAATAAAGTCAATAAGATTCTTGCTCACTAACTTCGACAAGCGGCTGCCTCACAACTTATCACAAAGATCCAAACAGCTGAGGGGTGTACATATGATATGTTCAGGGATTTCTATAGATCATGTTATGCTTCTGAGCATGCTTCTCATCCCAAATTGGACAGTTTCTTTCAAAATCTGAACATGCCCACTATTAGTGAAGAGTCCAAAAATATTTTAGAAAATCCAATTACCACTGAGGAACTGAATGTGGCAATCAAATAATTTCAGAGTGGGAACAGTCCAGGGCCAGATGGGTTCCCATCTGAGTTCAAGAATGTTCAATATAATTTACCATCCTTCAGATCCGGCCACTCCAGAGCTCATTATGTTCATGGATGCTGACAAAGCATTTGACAGGGTGGAGTAGGAGTATTTGTTTCATACATTAGATAAGTTTGGCTTTGGGAAACAATTTATTAACTGGATGAGATTATTGTATACCACACCACTAGCATCAGTCTGTACAAATGGGATGTATTCTGAGCATTTTACAATCTCTCATGGAACAAGGCAAGACTGCCCCCTATCGCCATTACTCTTTGTGTTGGCCATAGAACCTTTAGCCATTGCAATCAGGCAGGATACTACATTAATTGGCATATTCAAGGAGGGGTTAGAGCAAAGAATATCGCTCTATGCAGATATGATACTGTACATTTCGCAGCCAGACAGCTCCATATCCAGGGTCCTCTCCATCCTTGAGACCTTTGGTAACATCTCAGGATATAAACTAATTCTCCAGAAAAGTGAGGTGTTCCCTATTAACTCCTCAGCCTGGGCTTATCCTCTTCATGCGTTTCCCTTTAAGGTTACTCAAGGTCAGTTCACCTACTTAAGGGTTCAGATTACAGATAATATATGTAGACTCTTTAAGGAAAATTTTGACCCACTAGTAGCTAAGGTACAGCAGAATCTTAAATGCTGGATGCTTCTACACCTGTCTCTTGCTGGTAGAATCAATGCTATCAAAATGAATGTGTTGCCCAAATTTAGCTCTCTTTCAATATCTACCAGTGTATATCCCCATCTCATTTTTTAAACATCTAGACACAATAATATCCAGCTTCATCTGGGATAATAAATGCCCATTCTTGAGCAGAGCTTATTTACAACGTCCAAAGGTGCTAGGTGTTATGGCACTACCAAATTTTCAGATGTACTGTTGGGCAGCTAATATTCAACCTGTTCTCCATTGGCTATATGAGGATCCAGGTGCTGATGCAGGCGGCACGGTGGTGTAGTGGTTAGCGCTGTCGCCTCACAGCAAGAAGGTCCTGGGTTCGAGCCCCGGGGCTGGCGAGGGCCTTTCTGTGCGGAGTTTGCATGTTCTCCCCGTGTCCGCGTGGGTTTCCTCCGGGTGCTCCGGTTTCCCCCACAGTCCAAAGACATGCAGGTTAGGTTAACTGGTGACTCTAAATTGACCGTAGGTGTGAATGTGAGTGTGAATGGTTGTCTGTGTCTATGTGTCAGCCCTGTGATGACCTGGCGACTTGTCCAGGGTGTACCCCGCCTTTCGCCCGTAGTCAGCTGGGATAGGCTCCAGCTTGCCTGCGACCCTGTAGAAGGATAAAGCGGCTAGAGATAATGAGATGAGATGAGGTGCTGATGCCCCCTCATGGTGCACTCATGAAGCTAGATCTTGTGCTCCCTCCTCATTATCAGCACTAATCTATACATCTACTGCTTCAGACACTGCCTCATATGCAAAAAATATTCTGGTCAAATCAACGCTTAGAATATGGAAGCAGGTCCAGCAGCACTATGGATGGCATAGACTCAATGAAATCCCCAGTCCAGAACAGAGGCCTGCAGACACTGCAGGACCTCTTCATTGATGGTCTTTTTGCCTCTTGTCAACAACTGCACACTAAATTTATCCCATATACACACTTCTTTCGATGCTTACAGGTGTGAGATTTCATCTGAAAACAGCAGTCTCACTTTCCAAATCCTCCCCCAGATTCTGATACTGACACTCTATTAATGCCTGTCCAATCATTTAAAAGGTATAATATCTAACCTGTATAGTGCACCATCGGCCCAAAAAACCTCATCTCTTGCCACTATTAGACACAGATGGGAGCAGGATTTAGGTGAGGTTATACCAGATAAAACTTGGGATGCAAAATTAAAAGAGTCCACACCTGTCTGTGCAAGACATGGGCTACTATAGTGTAAAATACTACACCGGGCTCATTGGACCAAAGAGAAATTGTCAGAGAGATTCCCAGACATAGATACAGCATGCAATCATTGTAAAATGATTCCATGTTCATATCTACATACATTTTGGAAATGCTTCAAGCTGACAACTTAGTGGAATTCTGTGTTTAAAACACTCTCAGAAGTCTTAGAGGTGACTATAGTCCCTAACCCAATCATAGCCCTTTATGGAGTACCTTCTGATGTTTATGCTTTAAACAAATCTCAGCGTGACTTCCTGGCTTTCTGTACACTGCTCACTTGCCACCTAATCCTTCTGAAATGGAAAGAAACCATCCCTCCATCTCATACAGAATGGATCAGGAGCATTTTATGAGACTGGAAAAAAATAAAACATACACTGTGGTTCATCTGGCAAATTCTATACGATTTGGCAACCTTTTCTGAGATACATAGAAGAAAAATTAGAGCTGAAAGAGAACACCTACAGTAACTATGGGACAGCCACTGGTTTGGCTTGACTGACTGACAACCACTTGAATTATCTTTTGTATATACTGTATTTTTTGTAATTTTTTATCATCTTATTCATTTGTTCATTCATTTACATTGTCTCTTTTTTATAATATATTTTTTAAATATGTATTTTTTGTTGGTTTATTTATTTTTGTCCTGTCTGTGCATCTTTGTTTACTTTGAGGGTGGGGGATCTGTTCTGAGTGTTTCTGTATGTTTCTCTCTCTTAAAAAAGTGCAATAAACAAAGTTTAAAAAAAAAAGTCATTGAAAGAATTTGGAGAAACCATGGAGACAATCTACTCTGAAAACCAGAAGCTCTTTTACAACATATTTAAAAAGGTTCAGAAAGGAAAAGTCCTGCCCAAAAAGACAAAGAATAAACAAGGAATTATACTGAATAAGCCAGAGGACATCATGAATAGGTGGAAAGAACATTTTAGAGAGCTACTAGAAAGGGAAAACCAGGAAAATAGCTACTCATCTGAAGAAATAAATACAAGACCAGAATATAGCCACAAGCAGTGATGAGGGGCCCTCGCACCTCCGGGTCTGTGACCCATCACATGTGGTCAAACAATGCACACGCATCTGCGATGTGAGACAAAAGCCTGAGTATCTGATGTATGCGCCACCAGTAATAAGATTTTAAGCAATGGAGTCATTACTGTCCAGGTCCAAATGGTGGCACTATACCAGAGAGTCACTTTGGGCATGTCGATATCATCAGAACCACCATATCCTGTAACTTGTGAAGTTCGAACCATATCAGGCAATGCATGGTGAATTTATGACACTTCCTGTTTGCGTGGTGTAACAAATACATTTATTGTTTCACCATTTCAGCAGCTTGCAAGTTGTTGCAAATTCTGTCATGTTTAGAGCATCTTGATATCATGTAGACCAAATATGATGTAAATCCAACAAACTGCCTAGGAGGAGTACATCAAAATGTAACTCATGTCAAACTGCACTGAATCAAAAATAACTCACTTCCTGTTGAGGATGGTGAATAGAATGTATATTACAATTTTGTTCATCTTGGGGCACTCCACACTACCAAGTTTGACATGGATAGGTGAAATTATATATCGGGCAGAAGTCTCAATGACCTGTAGGGGTGCTATGGAGTCCCACAGACACACCCGGGGCCACACCTCTATCCCTGAGTAGTGGTGGACAGGATTGATGTGAGTACCAAATTTCATGAGTCAGAGTTTTTCAGCAATGGAGTCATTACAGTCCAGGTCCAAATGGTGGCGTGATAGCAGAGGATTGGGCATGTGGATATCAGGACGATTATATCCTATAACCTGTGACGTTTTAGCCATATGACAATGGATGGTGAATTTATGACACTCTACATGGCATAACGTATAAATTTATTAATTCGCCATTTCAACATCTTGGAAGAGATCACAAATCCTTTCATAATTTAACATCAGGAGCACCATGACATGACGTAAACCAAATATGGCATGATTCCAACAAACCACCTAGGAAGAGTACGTCAAAACGCAACACAAGTTTTGGCAATGGAGTCATGACTGTCCATGTCCAAATGGTGGCGCTATACCAGAGGGTGACTTTGGGCATGTGGATATCTTCAGAACCATGATATCCTATAACTTGTGAAGTTTGAACTGTATCAGGCAGTTATGTGAATTTTTGACACTTCCTGTTTGCGTGGTGTAACATAAATGTATTGGTTCGCCATTTCAACATCTTGCGAGATATCGCAAATCCCTTTGCAATTTAACATCAGCAACATCTTGACATGATGTATACTAAACATGGCATGAATCCAATAAACTCCCTATGAGGAGTATGTTAAAACATAACATATGCCAAAATGCACAAAACCAAAAATCTCACTTTCTGTTGAGTATGGTATATTGCAATTTTCTTCATCTAGGGGCACTCCATACACCTACCAAATTTGACACAGACAGGTAAAACTATATACCAGGGAGGAGTCTCAATGACATATGGGACGCTATGGAGTCCCCCGGACACACCTGTGGTCAAGCCCCTATCGCCGAGTAGCGGTGCACATGACAGACATGTGGACCAAATTTTATAAGTTTTCGCCCATGTGAACCACCTCCAAAATGGCAACATGTTGAGGAAAATGAAAAATAATAAATATAGCCTCTAGCATTGATAAAGGGCCCTTGCACATGAGAACATGCCGAAAATAAGGTGTTGCACCCGGGGCCAACCTCTATCCCTGAGTAGCAGTGGCCAGGACTAATGTGTGTACCAAATTTCATAAGTCAAAGTTTTTAGGCAATGGAATCATTACTGTCCAGATCCAAATGGTGGCACTACACAAGAGGCTCACTTTGGGCATGGGGATATCGTCAGAAACCTGATGTCTTATACAGTAACCTGTGTGGTTTTAGTTTTATCAGGCAACACATGGTGAATTTATGACATTTCCTGTTTGCATGGCGAAACATACAAATTTATTGGTTTGCCATTTCAACATCATGCAAGATATCTCAAATCCTGTCGCAAGTCAGTTGACAATGTGCATTTCAGTTTTGTTCATCTTGGGGCATACCCCACACACCTACCAATTTTGACAGTGATAGGTGAAACTATATACTGGACAGAAGTCTCAATGACCTGTGGGGGCACTGTGTAGTCCAATGGACACACCCGGGGTCAAGCCTCTATCCCTGAGTAGCGGTGGCCAGGACTGATGGGAGTACCAAATTTCATGAGTCCAAAGGTTTTGGGCAATGGAATCATTATTGTATGGGTCCAAATGGTGACACTATACCAGAGGGTCAAATTGGGCATGTGGATATCAGAACCATCCTATCCTATAACCTGTGAATTTTTAGGCATATCAGGTAATGCATGGTGATTTTTATTTTTTTTTTTACACAATTCCTGTTTGTGTGGCGTAACAAATTTATTGGTTCGCCATTTCAGCATCTTGCAAAATATTGCAAGTCCCTTCACAATTTAAAATCAGTAACATCTTGACATGACGTCTACCAAATATGGCATGAATCCAACAAACCATCTAGGAAGAGTACATCAAAATGTAACAGATGTTTTGGCAATGGAGTTATTACTATCCATGTCCAAATGGTGGCGCTATACCAGAGGGTGACTTTGGGCATGTGGATAGCTTCAGAACCATGAAGTCCTATAACCTGTGAAGTTTGAGCCGTCTCAGGCAATGCATGCTGAATTTACAACCCCGGTTCCAAAAAAGTTGGGACAAAGTGTAAATAAAAATGGAATGCAATAATTTACAAATCTCAAAAACTGATATTGTATTTATAATAGAACATAGACAACATATCAAATGTCAAAAGTGAGACATTTTGAAATTTCATGCCAAATATTGGCTCATTTGAAATTTCATGACAGCAACACATCTCAAAAAAGTTGGGACGGGGCAATAAGAGGCTGGAAAAGTTAAATGTACAAAAAAAAAGGAACAGCTGGAGGACCAAATTGCAACTCATTAGGTCAATTGGCAATAGGTCATTAACATTACTGGGTATAAAAAGAGCATCTTGGAGTGGCAGCGGCTCTCAGAAATAAAGATGGGAAGAGGATCACCAATCCCCCTAATTCTGCGCCAACAAATAGTGGAGCAATATCAGAAAGGAGTTCGACAGTGTAAAATTGCAATGAGTTTGAACATATCATCATCTACAGTGCATAATATCATCAAAAGATTCAGAGAATCTGGAAGAATCTCTGTGCGTAAGGGTCAAGGCCGGAAAACCATACTGGGTGCCCGTAATCTTTGGGCCCTTAGACAGCACTGCATCACATACAGGCAGTGTTGTGCAAGTTCACACTTTTTTTGAACTAGTTCAAGTTCAGTTCAAACATGTTAAAAGTGAACTGGTCACGTTCATAGTTCACAGTTTTAATTCTGAACTAGTTCAAAGTTCAATTCATTTTACTTTTAGGCGGAATATGAAAATAAAGACTAAAATCATATGCTACATTCTAGCTCAAAACTACTCACATATTATAGATATTATATTCTATCACACAAAATGGAAGTTATTGTACATACTATATATGGAAAAAGGACAAAATATTTTGATTTCTTCACTGACTCAACCACTGCACCAAAACGTTACACGTGACTTCAAACAAATGCTTTCAGTTTCAACTAACAGTAACTTCTAATAAACTAGTCTGATGAATGAGGATTTCTCAACTTTGCTTAGTGGTTGTAAATCTTCCACAATGTAGTCAATAATCAGTTTATCTACCTGCTGCTGGGAGACAGTGGTACTCTTGAAGGCTGCAGGCAGTGTGACTTGGATTTTGGGATTTTGGCAGGGGATCTTCTTGCCCTTTCCCTTCTGATCCTCGAGGACTTGCATATATGCTTTGAAACTGGACAGATGCTTCAACTCAATGCGTCGTTTCAAATTTGAGAACGACGTTGTAGATGTTCTTACTTGTTTTTTTCAGGAAAGGTGGACAGAGCTTACACAGAAAGGTAAGGTTTTTACCGTCTGAGTCTTTGTGTGAAATTGTGTAAAATTGCTGTAAATAACCATGAGGAGAATCCGTCTCATCTGTGTTCTCCGTGCCGCTACTTGAACTTTCACTGGCCATGTTGCTGTGAGTGTGCGCCGGCTGTGGTGTGCACGCTGTCTGCTGCCTGTAGCTAGGGAATGCTGGGTTACGCCTACTCTGCTCTGCTGCATCATGGGTAACGTAGTATGGAGCCAAATCATAGAGCCATCCACTATCTCCGGCTTCACACTACGTTATCCATGATGCATTGTACACACGCGGCACCTCAGGGCAGTGAGTGACAACAACATCAGACTGACAGTGAAGTAGTAGAACGTAAAATATCTTGCAAGTAGACGTGCCACTCGATTCATCAGGTTTCATATTTCATTCATCTTCATGTTTGTCGTTCATGTCGCATAATTTGAACGAATTCACGTTCAAGTTCTTTCATTACAAAATTGTTGCGTTCAGTTCAAAGTTCATGGAAAAACGAGCGTGTTCAATGAACGCGTTCTTTTGAACGCGTTCATGCACAACACTACATACAGGCATGCTTCTGTATTGGAAATCACAAAATGGGCTCAGGAATATTTCCAGAGAACATTATCTGTGAACACAATTCACCGTGCCATCCACCGTTACCAGCTAAAACTCTATAGTTCAAAGAAGAAGCCGTATCTAAACATGATCCAGAAGCGCAGACGTTTTTTCTGGGCCAAGGCTCATTTAAAATGGACTGGGGCAAAGTGGAAAACTGTTCTGTGGTCAGACGAATCAAAATTTGAAGTTCTTTATGGAAATCAGGGATGCCGTGTCATTCGGACTAAAGAGGAAAAGGACGACCCAAGTTGTTATCAGTGCTCAGTGGCCCATGTGGCATGGGCAGCTTACACATCTGGAAAGACACCATCAATGCTGAAAGGTATATCCAGGTTCTAGAGCAACATATGCTCCCATCCAGACGACGTCTTTTTCAGGGAAGACCTTGCATTTTCCCACATGACAATGCCAAACCACATACTGCATCAATTATAGCATCATGGCTGCGTAGAAGAAGGGTCCAGGTACTGAACTGGCCAGCCTGCAGTCCAGATCTTTCACCCATAGAAAACATTTGGTGCATCATAAAACGGAAGGTACGACAAAAAAGACCTAAGACAGTTGAGCAACTAGAATCCTACATTAGACAAGAATGGGTTAACATTCCTATCCCTAAACTTGAGCAACTTGTCTCCTCAGTCCCCAGACGTTTACAGACTGTTGTAAAGAGAAAAGGGGATGTCTCACAGTGGTAAACATGGCCTTGTCCCAACTTTTTTGAGATGTGGTGTTGTCATGAAATTTAAAATCACCTAATTTTTCTCTTTAAATTATACATTTTCTCAGTTTAAACATTTGATATGTCATTTATGCTCTATTCTGAATAAAATATGGAATTTTGAAACTTCCACATCATTGCATTCCGTTTTTATTTACAATTTGTACTTTGCCCCAACTTTTTTGGAATCGGGGTTGTATGACTCACTGCCCGTTTGCATGGCATCAGGTATAAATTTATTGGTTCACCATTTCAACATCTTGCAGCATACTGCAAATCCCTTCGCAATTTATCAGCAACATCTTGACATGACATATACCAAATACGGCATGGATCCAACAAACTGCCTAGGAGGAGTTCGTTAAAACGTAACATGTGTCAAAACATACAAAACCAAAGATATCTCACTTCCTGTTGAGTATGGCTGATGCAATGTATAGGCAGTTTTGTTCATCTTGGGGCCCTCCACACACCTACCAAATTTGACACAGATAGGTGAAACTATATACCGGGCAGGAGTCTCCATGACATATGGGGGTGCTATAGAGTCCCCCAGATACACCTGGGGTCAAGCCCCTATGGCTGAATTTCAGGGTGCATGCCTGACGTGTCTACCAAATTTCATGAGTTTTCGAATATGTCCAAGGTGTCAAATCTGTATTTTTGGACTAGGTGGTGCTATGGAGTTAATGAAGCCCACCTAGACTAATTTACCTTATCAACTCAAATAGTATCATTGGACAAATGTATGTGCAAAATTTAATGAGTTTTTAGCCCTTGTAAACCCCTCAAAACATCATAGGAAAATTTCAAAATCCCACATTCCATCCAACATGGCTGACTACTTGTTGGGCGGAGTCAAATACACCTAAGTGAAATTTGTCCTGCACACCAAGAGTATCCATCACACCAAATCTTGTGCCGATCTGAGCAACTTCATCTCAACCATAGCTTGTTCTCGGGGACGCTATAGAGCTCCGGGACCACGCCCAGTCCCTTGCTCAGTGTAACTTTGATTTTACCCACATTTGATCAGTGTGCCAATTAATGATTTTTCAAGCATCGCAAGTGCCTCAAAAACGAGTACTTCCGTGGAGAAAAAATAATAATAATAATAAGAGGAAGAATAAGAAAAAAACAGGATGAAAACAATAGGGCTTTGCACCTATGGTGCAGGTAGTGCTTGGGCTGTAATATTAATAAGAAAAACAGGCTGTAAACAATAGGGCTTTGCACCTACCGTATGGTGCAGGCCCTCGGTGCTCAGGCCCTAATAATAAGAAAAAATATGCCAAAAACAATAGGGCTTTGCACCTACAGCCTATGGCCTACACCTTGGTGCTCGGGCCCTAATAATATGATGAAGAAACAGGCCAAAAACAATAGGGCTTTGCACTTCAACCTATGGCCTACACCATGGTGCTCAGGCCCTAATAATAAGATGAAGAAACAGGCTGAAAACAATAGGGGTTTGCACTTACTGTACAGGCCATAGGCTTGGGCCCTAAGAAACATGTCGAAAACAATAGGGCTTTGCATCTATGGTGCAGCAACCTCTGTTGGACACCAGAGGCCTTGCACCTCTAGTGCTTGGGCCCTAATAACACAGATCCAACAAGTGAGGCAGAATTAAAAGCAGCAGTAAGAAAGACGAAACTAGGAAAAGCAGCAGGGTGTGATATGATTACAGCAGAGATGATATATTCCAGAGCCAGGGTGTGGCAGCGGGGCATGGCCAAATGTCGGTTTGTGAATGGAATGCGGGACCAGGGGAGGTGAGTGGCAAAGTAATTGACAACAGGTGTACTGAATGTGTATGTGTTTGCAGTGAAGATGGAAGGTAGAAAAGGAGGAAGAGAATGACAAGAGGGGATCCCTCCTAACCAGAGCACATGTCTGTGTGGTGTGTGTGCACGTATGAATGAGCAAAGTAGAGCTGAAAAGCTATGAAGAAAGTGAAAATAAAGTTGTCTGTTAACATCACCTCCCGCCTGCCATGCTCCAGTATTCTTCCCACATCAGGGACATACTACAATGGTGCCAAAAGCTGGGATACTGAAGGGAACCACACATGGAGTCCTCCCCACTTAAGGAACTTATCCATACCCTCTCAGCCGCCCAACAGAGCCAGCACCAAGCAGTGATCGCCTGCTGAAAGGAGCGAACAACGCTTTTAAGCCTTGCTGCTGGCCCAGCAGGAATGTCACCAGGCGTTCCGGCACCTGCTTGCATTGGTGGGGTCTTTGACTACTCCTGCACCGAACCCTCCCCACGTCACCCTCACTAAGATGGGTCTGCCCAACGATCCGGAAGCCTTCATAGCACTCTAAGTGGCCGAAGTGTGGGGGGTGGCCAGTCAAGCAACTGGCCACCCAGTGCACCTATTACCACTACTTGGCACTACTATCTGGAGAGGCGCAGCTCACTGCACAACAGCTCCTCACGGACAGTCGGCTCATCTACACTAACCTGAAGCAAGCCATCCTGCAGCATGTCGGCCACTCCCCAGAACATTGCTAGCGCTTCCGGACATTGATATTGGAGGAAGTCAGCTGGCCATTTGCATTTGACCAACAGCTCCAGGATGCCTGCTGGCAGTGGCTGAGGGTGGATGACTGCGATATCAAGTCACCACCCAGACCAAAATCGCTGTTTATCGTGCCTGCATTGTCAGCCCTCTACTTTACGGAAGTGAGTCTTGGACCACCTATGCTAGGCAGGAAAAACATTACATATCTTCCACATGAGATGCCTTCATCGCATTCTGTCCATCTTATGGGCAGATAAGGTCTCCAACAGCAATGTTCTTGAAAGAGCAGGCATTCTGTCCATGTACACCCTCCTCAGGCATCGCAGACTGAGGTGGCTGGGCCATGTTTGTCATATGGAAGACAGTCAAATCCCCAAGGACCTCTTGTACGGGGAGCTGGAACTGGGGTTGAGACCTGTCGGCCGACCTAAGTTACGTTTCAAGGATGTCTGCAAGAGAGACATGCTCAAAATTGATTTACCACCTGCAACTTGGGAATCTCTTGCTGTGAATTGAAGCGAATGGAGGACTGTGTGTAATCAGGCACTTGAAGCAGGCGAGCGCAAGCTTAATGCTGAAGCAGATGCAAAGAGGGCAAGGAGGAAGACTAATACTGGGATGGCACCAACATCATCTGCATTTATTTGTGAGATTTGCGGCCGTATCTGCCTCTCAAGAATTGGCCTGGTCAGCCACCAAAGAAAGTGTTTGCAAACGCGCTAAGTCGTGGACCACGTCCAACGACTGTCTACTACTATCCCCAATGAGCAAGCCTGTGGCAACAGTGGCAAGGAAAAACTCCCTCAGATGACATGAGGAAGAAGCAAAGAGGAACCAGTCTCAAAAGGGAACCCATCCTCATTTGGGTGATAGATAACGTGACTATAACATTTAACAGTTTTAACATGAAGTCTGTTTCATTGATGTTATAACTCTTCATTGATGGAAACTCGAGTGCAAAACTGTTCATGACAACTGCAGTCCTAAAGTTAGCAAGTCAACTGTAGTCCTCAGCCATAAGAGTATGACTGTAAGTGTCCAGAGCATCTTCCAAGTGTGACTTTCAACTGTCCATATGGGGCCGTCTTCCACAGGAGCAATATAATGAGACTCCAGCCAGACATAGGGCATCAGGATGGATTAGGCAGGTCCGAGGAGCAGAAGAGGTCAGCATCTCGACCTCAGGATTGACATGTAACTCAGAGGGGACAGACAAACGGGGGGGAGGGGGGGAAGAGAACACAGGTTGTTAGGTATGCCCAGTGTCACCTGATGAGTAGGAACAGTATACATTTTGCACTGAGTGCAAGGAGGGACTCTGGCAAAACTAACCATGACAGCATAACTAAAAGGGGAGAGCCAGAAGGTAACACAGGCATGAGGGCACCCCAGGACATAAAGCAGCTAGCCACGACACAGTCAGTCAACAAACTTGAGTGAGCAAGTGAGTGGGGGACTGACAGCATCCATGCATCCCAGTTTACCAAACACTATGTCTGAGAGTGCTATTTTTTCCCTTTCTGATCATTTTCCTTTTAAGAGGAGCTACATTATCTAAAGTATATCAGAACGTTGACTCCAAGCATTCAGTTGCCTGATCAAGTTCTGCAGGGTCTGACAGTGACCCAATCAAAGTTGATAACTCTGGGAGATCATTTATAAAACTGCAGTAGTTGATGTGAATGTACATTTAATACAGTAGCATGGCGAGGTGCATATATTACTCAGACATATTTTGAACAAGATGAGGTAATGATCCGAGATAACTCCAGACTGTGGAAGTGTGACTATATTTTCTATGTTTAACCCAAATTTTAGTATTAGATCAAGAGTGTGACCACCATTATGGGTCGGCCTATGACTCTGATTAACCCCTACTGAATCTAAAATGGACACAAACGCTGTTTTCAAAGGGTCTCCTGGGTTATCTAAGTGAATATTAAAATCTCTGACAACTAAAGCTTTGTCTAAGGAAATAACCAGATCTGAGAAAATCTGCAAATTCAGAAAGAAACTCAATACAGCCCCGGGGGCCTGTAAATAATAAGTAACGGAATTAACTGGGTAGACTTATTTTGAGGCTACATACATTAGTATGAAGATCTTCAAATATATTAAATTTATAACCAGGTTTGTGTTACACCTAGATAATCTTTATAAATAATCGCAATGCCGCCTCCTCCTCTGCCAGTTAGACGAGGCTGGTGTACAACCCCGATTCCAAAAAAGTTGGGACAAAGTACAAATTGTAAATAAAAATGGAATGCAATGATGTGGAAGTTTCAAAATTCCATATTTTATTCAGAATAGAATATAGATGACATATCAAATGTTTAAACTGAGAAAATGTATCATTTAAAGAGAAAAATTAGGTGATTTTAAATTTCATGACAACACCACATCTCAAAAAAGTTGGGACAAGGCCATGTTTACCACTGTGAGACATCCCCTTTTCTCTTTACAACAGTCTGTAAATGTCTGGAGACTGAGGAGACAAGTTGCTCAAGTTTAGGGATAGGAATGTTAACCCATTCTTGTCGAATGTAGGATTCTAGTTGCTCAACTGTCTTAGGTCTTTTTTGTCGTATCTTCCATTTTATGATGCGCCAAATGTTTTCTATGTATATACTTTGTCCCAACTTTTTTGGAATCGGGGTTGTACAACACATGGCATCAAAGCTGCCTCCCATATATATCATGATACAAGAGGTAGCACTCATATGCGCTTGACTTTAGAAGCAAAATTATTGATTGATTTAAATAATATCTATGTTATTTAGACCCTGACACCTTCTTATTTTTTCTCTATTAAAGAAAAACATTTTTGACTATTTTTTGAGAAAGGATACAAATTGTTTGAGAATTGTTGGATTTTGGCAGTCTCTTGACAGCTCCCAGACTGACAGATTTTGATTAGAAGATGCCCATCATGAGAAACAGTATATTTTTCTCTCTGGTATTAATTTTAGCCATGTTGGACCACTTCTGACGCCATCCCAAGCAGCAGCCTGCCAGAGTCACTCTTCCTTGTCTAGTGTTTTTTTGTTTGTTTGTTTTGTTTTGCTTCAGATTTAAGTATTTTATAACTTATAGCTGAAACTACATTTTTGGTCTTCATGGTAGGATGTGGTTTCGCATGTTCTTTATAATTTTCATCACTTGTGGAGTACTTATCATGTCGGATCCCTGTTCTGGAGGAGACACACCAGGGCTCCATTGTTTACACCAGAGATCAGCTGATGAGCCTCTGAAAAAGTGGTGTGGCCAGTGAGAGACCTGAACTCCCTAAGGAGCTGAGGAAGAAATACCGGGGCTTCAGAGCTGGGAGGAGATGATGGCTAAGGAAGAGGAGATACTGACTGTATCTTCCCACTTTTGTTATGGGAAATGTAAGGTCACTGGTGAATAAAATGGATGAGTTATTATCACTCACAAAGAACGAGAATGTGTTTCATGAGAGGTCTGTTGTGCTTCACTGAGACATCGCTGCATGAGAACATACTGGACTCTATTGTGAGTTTAGCCAGCTTTCAGTTGGTGTGGGCGGATAAGAGTTGCAGCCAGAGCGGCAAGAATAAAGGAGGGGGAGTCGCTATTGACGTGAACAACAAGTGGTGCAACCCTGGATACATTACAGTGAAAGATTGTGTGTGCAGCCTGGACACTGAACTGTTAGCAGTAAGTCTCCATCCATATTACTTGCCCAGAGAGTTTTCCCAGGCCATTGTTATTGTTGTTTACATTCCTCCTGTGACCGATGCATCGTGGGCTATAGACCCTTTTCACGTGACGTCATGACAAACGCGGCCGCCATTTTGGACATGAACTACCAGTAGTCTACCACAGCCAACAATGAGGAACGACGGCGAGCATCGAAAGGAATATAGCCATCAAAGAAAGTTTTTACTTTCAGCAAGACTTCCATCATGCCATTATATTGTTGTGCACCTGGATGTAGTAACCATCAACACACAAGGCAAGATTTATCATTTTATCGGATCACTACAGATGCTGACCGACGGAGAAGATGGATGGTCTCTAAAATATTGGCAAAATGATGTTTATTGACATAGCAATCGTGTGTAACGGGAAGCATTTGCATATCCGAAGTGTTGTGTTTACATCAAAGATAAAATAAACCGATATGACAACGACTGCTGCTGCCAGGTTGGGGACACAAACTAGTAGAAAGGAAGTGTGCCAACCGACTTCCTTTGTGGTCGATTCTGCTTTAAGGTAAGATGCATTTAATTATTCGTCTGCTGTGGGTTTGGAATCGGTAGCCTGACCGATTCGTTCATGTTTGTGGTGCCATTTGTTTGTTGACGCGTGTTGAAATGGAAGATTGGTTGTTGACATGATTTCCAGTGATGCTTTGGTGCTGCTGTGGATCAGATGTGTTGAGTAGCCTGACTGTTTTTTTTTCTTGCGTGTGGTATCATTGTTGACGCGAGGTTGTTTTTTGAACATGCCAATGCGGACATGATTTCCCCTGATGAGTTATGACTTCAGACGCGATGCGTGTATGGAGGTGTGGAGTCCGCGATATGTGCGTAAGATAGGCTTCTCATGTGTTTGGAGATCCGCGCTCTGAGACAAGCGCAAGCACCCCCCCCCCCCCCCCAAGGGAAAAAAAGGGACCCCCCGAAAATATCGGCATAGTTCGAACACTGGGTTGGAGAAAGTAATGGCAAATGGTGAGTGCACAAAACCATAGAAGGTAAACTGTACACAGCGCCAGGGCAGTGTGATGGTATGTCTACTTTTAGATTGTGTTAGCTTATCAATGAACACACTCGTCACTCGACGAGTTTCACGTCTTTACAACGGATACTTAAATGTGTGTTAGGTATTATTGTTGCAGTCTAAGCAGTCATTGTAGCAGCTAGATGACCGAGAACCGAAAGGGTCTGTGCCATAAACCGTTATTTCTTCATGTCCAAAATGGCGGTCGCGTTTACGAAGGTCACGTGAGTGAAAAGGGTCTATTGACATCATCAACACCATGACCACAAGACTTCAGACCCTGTACCCTTGTGCCTTCATAGCAATCTCGGGAGGTTTTAACCATATAACCCTGACAATATCTCTGCCTACTTTCAAACAGTTTGTGGAGTGTAAGACCAGAGAAAACAAAACACTGGACCTGCTGTATGCTAATGTTAAAGAAGCATACAGCTCTGAAGCCCTCCCTCCCCTAGGCAGATCAGATCACAACCTGGTTTATCTCAAGCCCCACTATATACAGTACCTGCAGGCCGAAGGCAACCAGTGATCACTAGAACTGTCCGGAGGTGGTCACAGGAAGCTGAGGTGATGACAGGGCTGTTTTGAAGCAACTGACTGGGATGTTCTCTGTAATGCACATGGGAGGGCATACTGTAGATGGGCTTATAGACTGCATAACAGACTATATTATAAGGGTGGCACAGTGATGTAGTGGTTAGCACGGTCACCTCACAGCAAGAAGGTTCTGGGTTCGAACCCAGCAGCCGGCGAGGGCCTTTCTGTGTGGAGTTTGCATGTTCTCCCCGTGTGTGCGTGGGTTTCCTCCGGGTGCTCCGGTTTCCCCCACAGTCCAAAGACATGCAGTTAGGTTAATATGGGATGGCCTTGGGCTGGGGTGCCCTTGAGCGAGGCACCTAACTCCTGACTGCTCCCCGGGCGCTGTTAGCATGGCTGCCCACTGCTCTGAGTATGTGTGTGTGCTCATTGCTCATGTGTGTGTTCACTACTTCAGATGGGTTAAATGCAGAGAGGAAATTTCACAAGTGTGTGATGAATAAAGTTGTGCTTTCTTTCTTTTTTCTTTCTTTATATTAATTTTTGCATGGACAGTATTATCTTCACCAAGACTGTACATTGTTTCCCCAGGAATAAACCCTGGGTGATTAAGGACATTAAGGCATCACTGAACAGGAAGAAGGCTGCCTTCAGCAGTGGAGACAAGGAGGAGATGAAGAAGGTGCAGACTGAACTGAGGGAAAAGATCACAGAGGACAAGGAGTGTTACAGGAGGAAGCTGGAGAACAAACTCCATCAAAACACCATGAAGTAGGCATGGAGTGGTATGAGAACTATCACTGGTCATAGAAGGAAGACTGACCAGAGGATGGAAGGAGAACTGCATCAGGCCAATGAGTTAAACCTGTTCTTTAACAGGTTTGATGATGTGGCTTCTGCCCACCCTGCACCCAGCTCCTCCTGTGACCCACTCCCCCAGACATCCTCACCTCAAACATCTCTGCCTACCCCCCATCCCCATGCCCCTCTCCTAACATTTCTCTACTCCCACCCCCTCACCACCATTTACCCCAACAGCCCCCCATGACCCACCTCCCCCAGCACCCCCACTTCACCATCCCTCCTCAATGACTCTCCTGGCTCCTAGCCACTCAACTCAGCCCTCCTTCACCCCTCCTTCATCAGGATTCCAGAACGGTTCTCCAAATCAACATCTCAGCAGAGGAGGTGAGAAGGCAGTTCAGTCATCTCTGCCCAGGCAAGGCTGCAGGCTCTGACAGTCTCAGGCCCAGAGTGCTGAAATGATGTGCTACTCAGCTGTTTGGGGGTTTTCAACACATATTCAACCTGAACCTGAGCAGGATGGTCATCCCGGTCCTGTGGAAAACATTATGCCTTGTTCCTGTGCCCAAGAAGAAACATCCAAGCGCAAGCAATGACTACAGACCAGTGGCTCTAACTTCACATGTCATGAAGTCACTGGAGAGGCTGGTCTTGAAGCACCTCCATTCAGTAGTAGAACCATCACTGAACCCCCTGCAGTTTGCCTACCAGCCCCATATTGGAGTGGAAGACACCATCATCTTTCTGCTGCACAGGGCTTATACTCATCTAGAGGAGGCATGCAACATTGTGAGAATCATGGGTTTTGTTTTGTTTTTTACACTTTTCCAATGCTTTTAACACAATAAGACCTGCCCTGCTTGGTGATAAGCTACTGAAGATGTAGGTGGATGCTCCTCTGCTGGCCTGGATCACCAAATACTTCACAGGAAGGCCACAGTATGTGAGGCTGGAAAACAACATGTCAGACATTATAGTGAGCAGCATGGGGGTACCTCAGGGGACAGTCCTGTCTCCCTTCCTGTTTATACCCTATACTTCTGACTTCAGATACTGCTCACAGTCCTGCCACCTGCAGAAGTTTTTGGATGACTCTGCCATTGTGGGCTGTTTCAGCAGGGGACAGGAGCCTGAGTATAGGAGTGTGGTGGACAGTTTTGTGGAGTGGTGCAGACTAAGCCACCTGCAACTCAACATTGCAAAGACTAAGGAGTTGGTGGTGAATGATAGGAAGCAAAGGACCAGTCTGAGCCCAGTCAATATTGAGGGAACGGAGGTGGACAGTGTGGAGGAATATAGGTACCTGGGCATCCACATAGACAGTAAACTGGACTGGACAAAAAACACAGATGCCCTATACAAGAGAGGTCAGAGCCACCAGTATTTTCTCAGGAGACTCAGGTCTTTCAATGTCTGCAGAACCATGCTGCAGATATTTTATCACTCTGTGGTGGCCAGCATCATTTTTGTTGTGTCCGCACTTGGAACATCTGGCAAATGCACCCGAATGCCCAGCAATTAAAGCAGAGTGTAAAACATGCAACAAAAAGGGACATTTTGTGTGTGTGTGTGTGTCTGCATAGACTCATAGCATGCGTCAAGTGGAAACACCAGAATACACACTGCTCTTATTGCAACAGTCACAGTTGCCAGCAAAGCTCCATTGCACTGTGGACATTTGCATTGGATCAACACAGAAGATTGTTAAACTGACAGTGGATACTGGAGCTTCAGTGTCTGTCTTACCAAAATACATGTTTGATGAATACTTCAAGGAAGTGCCCCTATAGCTGCCTGCAGCTCACCTGGTTACATACTCACAAACTCCAAGCAAAGTGCTGGGTTGCATGCCTCCTACAATGGTGAGAAACCATGATACTTGCAAAGTGAACTTTTATGTGACAGAGAATAGAACACCATTAATGGGAATGGATCTAATAGCTGCTCTTAAGTTGCATATTGAAGGAGGCACAGTGCTTTCTGCCTCACCTGCCTGCAACTCCACTGCCTCTAGCCCAGTCATGCAGCTAATGTGGACTCTCCAGCCATGGCGGGGTGGATCCAGGAAAATGGGGAGGGGGGGGGGGGGTCAACCCAGTAAGGCCAGGAGTCCGGGGAGCCACCAGAGTGCCCCAGGAACTCTGCAGTTTTTAAATGTCCAGAGATGCATTTTGAGCTGTCAGAGACATGTTGTAAATGAAATCTCTGAAAGAAAATTACCATATCAAAAATGTTTTAAAACTAGGAACTTTCAAAACCATTTTATTAGTCACTGAAAATGATATTGTCAGAGTTGCAGGTATATGCATAGAACATAATTACAACTGATATATGGTCATATTTATGAAAGTTGCATTGTCATATAATGCATTACCACATGACACACTACAGTGTAGTACACTGACCACAAAATAGCTTATATCAATAAATTATTACTGTTTTAGTAACTGCAATCTGAGCTCACTGAGGAATTTTAAGTAGACTGTCACAGGACAGACAAGTCTGAAATGTTATCTACCCATCCAAATTTCAGCCTGTCCGCATGACGGGCCAAAAGCCCAGAACAATGCGGCTGGGGGTCCGGGGCCCGCCTTAATGCCCTGGAAGCTGAAGGGGTTTAGATGCCTGGAGATGGCTTCTCAGCTATTTCCAGGCACATTTTTGTCATCTTCAAAGGCCAAATTACACTGGACATTAGTTACTAATTACACTATAAATTGAATATAATTTGCAAGAAAATGTCAGAAGATTCAAGAAAAGCATGCTTAAAGTTATACCCAAGAAAACAGTAGCACACACAGGTCAGTTTCATGTCTGGAAAAAAATATGGGGGCAAGGATGTTCCAGTTGGTTACAACTTACTGGTACTCATATATAGATAATATAATAACACCCATGAAACATTATGGCAACAGTGACTATTTTTATACTATGTTTATAATAAGTCTAAAAGAAATTTAGTAATTAACAATACAACTCTTCTTACATAATAGAGTTAAAATTTTGAGTATGAGATTCCAAGTAACTTTGTCACAAAATGACTTTTAAAATGTCTCAAAACTAAACATGGTAATATCATTTGACATTCAGACTAAAATCTGCCAGACTAGAACTTAGAAAATAGAAGAAAACACTGTGAAAGAGAAACCAATCAAAACCGAAAGAGTGAAAGTGATTATCATGAAGTTACCATGTGAATAGTCTTTTATGAATGCGGAAGTGGGCACTCCGACTCCGGTGTGACTGAGTAAGGTGACAAGTTTTATGTTTCATCTAATTTAGGTAATTTAAAAATATAATATTATTTGGCAGTGGGCACATAAGAAAGTGTAAAGTATAAAGTTTCTGTCAATATGTTTATCATGCTTGTATGATAAAAAACTTGTGGAGATATTTATCTAAATACATGACCTACTCATTCTAAACCTGCTGAGCTTCACTGGAGAAGCTCTGGACCCCAGAGCTGGCGTGGATTTGGGGGGGGGTTCAAAAAATAAAAATAAAGTTTTAGTAGTGTAGATGCCAAGATATGCCCACTGTTTTTATTTAATTAATAAGGTTTTTAAAAATAAACAAAATAAATCGTTGATCCAAGTCAAGTCCACTCTTGACCCAAGTTGAGTCCGAGAACAAGACTCCAACTGCACCATTTGATGGTGGCTGTTTTAGCACCATTAACATTAGTTTGTTCCTGAACATGATGTATGGACAGGTTAATGTGCATTCTCTTTGTCAGGGAGTGTGAAGTATTCTGTCAGAGATGGTTGGGAGACGGATGTAAGTGCAAAAGATGTGTTTATTAATACAAGTGAAGACACAAACAATCCAGAATGGCAGGCAAAATTGTAAAACAGTGAAACAAGCAATAGGTCAAGCGAGGCACAATCAGGCTATCGTAGACTAGACAGAATCAAAGACGAGAAACAGGAATTCAGGGATCAGGAAAGCAAACAAGGAAATAAGGCTCGGTAATGTGTCAGCAACACAACTCAATACTTTGCAAAGTAAGTGTGTTTTCACAGTTTTTATATAGGCGCGCTGATTGCACCTTAATCATGTGCAGGTGCGAGTTGTTTATGGCAAATGCAAGAGTCCGCTTGGCATGTGTGCTGTCTGGAGTGTGCCCGAGAGTCTATCTGATGCACATGCCAAGGCGCGCAGGTGTGAGACTCTTGCACAAAATTAGTACAAAAATTAATGCAGATATAAATATCTTATGCCAAATTATTATGGCATGTTACAAAAAATTAAGAAAAAACCTGAGTCTTCATCTCCAATTTACGAGTCTGAATGCAGTTAATGCACGAGTCCAATTCCAAATCCAAGTCATCAGTGCTCAAGTCCAAGTTGAGTCATGAGTCCTTAAAATTAGGGCACGAGTCGGACTCAAGTCCGAGTCCTGTACTCAAGTACTACAAGCCTGATTAGACCCATATCTTTACAATTTTTCATGGGTCATCCGGTTTGATGCTTTTGAAATACAGACAGACAAATGTGAAAATTACCGGTCAGTGTCTGCCGGTCCAGCCTTATTTCTCACACTGTTATTATGTCGATGCATGAAGTTCCCATGCCCTGTTAAAATCCAACAGGACTCACCCAGCTCGCTTTTCACTGCATTCGTGTCACGAGCGAAAAAATCTATAGGACCTACTATTAAATATAAATTTATACCATAAACTCTTCAGCTCAATCCCACATAATGATTTATTTTATTTATTTTTAAAAAACCTTATTAATTAAATAAAACCGGCAGGCATATCTTGACATCTGCAATACTAAAACTTTTTTTTGTTTGTTTGTTTTACTTAAATCTGTGCCAGTGTGGGTTGTGGTCAAGTCTCTGAGAATGCTTCACCTGTATGTCAGAAGCTGCAGTGCCTACCCTTCTCTGTAAGATCTGCTGTGTCTGATCAATTGAACTGATTGCTTTCTGCTGGAGTGATTGAACAAATTGATGCATCATCCTGGGTTTCACCCATCATTGTGACACAAAAGAAAACAGGTGGCAAAAGAATGTGTGTGGCTCTTAGAGAACCAAATAAAGCTATGGTGGTGGACAGCGATCCCTTACCACATATGGACAAACTGCTTGCTACTCTAGCAAGATCTACAGTCTTTTCTACAGTTGACCTTGAGAGTGCCTATCATCAACTTTCACTCCACCCAGATAGCAGGAATTTGACAGCATTCATAACTCACGAAGGTCTTTTCCAATTCTGCTATGTGCCATATGGTTTGGCATCTGCCCCAGCAGCATTTCAGAAGATGATGTTTATTGTCCTGAAAGGGGTGTCAAATGTTCAGAATTACCTGAATGACATCATATGCTTTGGACGTACACAAGCTGAGCATGATGCTGCACTTAATGAGGTGTTGCAGTGGCTTAGCAAACAGGCCTGCATTTAAATGAGAAAAAGTGCCAGTTCAGACAGCCCAGCCTGTGCTTTCTTGGACATTGAGTGACTGAAAAGGGGATTGAGCTGGATACAGAACATGTTCAAGCCATCACACAAGCACCTCCACCAAAGATGCAGCCAGCTTACATTCATTTCTTGGGATGCCTTCATGGTACAACAAATTCATACCCAATTATGCAACAGTGGTTGAGCCACTACCTGCTTGCCTTTGAAGTAGCTCAGAGTTCAGGTGGACTGATGAATCTGACAAGTGCTTCAGCGAGGTGAAACAGCTGTTGGTGGACAGCCCAGCATTAGCTCTGTATGACTTTGCCCTGCCATGTATCATTTCCACTGATGCCTCTGATTATGGCATAGGCACCATCTTCACACAGATTCACCCTAATAACACTAAACTCACAGTTGCATTTGCATCAAGAACACTTACACAGGCTGAGAGGAAATATGCAGCTGTTGAGAAGGAGGCCTTAGCACGTGTTTGGGCAATAGAGAAGTGAAGAACATGTCTGTGGGGGTGCAGGTTCACTTTGCACACTGATCATCAGGTCCTGGCTACTCTTCTGTGCCATAAAGGGTCTGATAGAGCTGGAATGCACATCGCCAGATGGTCAGCATAATTACTGTGCTTCAATTATGATGTAGTCTACCATGCTGGTGCACTGAATCAAACCACAGATTATCTGTCTCGATTGCCATTGTCTCCTGCTGCTGCTTACAAACCTGAAACTGAGCCTGAGTTGCATTGCTCTCCATGGCACAAGTTGCCATTACACCTGCTGAGCTTGAGTCTGTCCCTGCATCATGCACAGAGCTCTGTTTTGTGCACTCAGATTCAAAAAGGATGGCCTGCTTCTCCAAAATCACTGAGTCCTGAACTTCAGCCATACTTCAAAATGTGCAATGGCACTGAGTGTGCATGGAAATTTAGTGCTCCATGGGTTCTGCTTAGTGGTGCCTATAGCTCTAAGGAAACATTAGTTGTGCTGGCATATGAGAAGCTCCAGGGCATAGTGCAAACAAAACATTGGCTGCATGAGTTGTATTCGTTCCCTGGAATGGATGCACTAGTTCGGGCTTACATCTCAGCCTGCACACTCTGCCAAAGCTTAGACTGCACAGTAAAGACCTCTGCTGCACCACTACAGCCAGTCCTTCTGCCTGCTGCCCCATGGACAAAGATAGGTCTTGACATAGTAGGACCATTTTGGAGCCATGTGTATATTATCTTTAAGATATTAAGTGTAACTCTAATAAATGTCGTCTAATAATAATCATTTGAGACAGCCATATGGAACTGTAGGTATGCCATTATCATTACTGATTATTACTCCAAGTGACTGCAAGTAGCATTTACATCCTCTATTACCGCTGAAACTGTAATCGGATTCCTCACAACCACCTTTAGTCGTTATGGCAACCATGAATGTATAGTGACAGATAATGGACCACAACTGACTTCCACTATGCTCTCCACATTCATGAAGGAATGCAACATCATGCAGATCAAAGTGTATCACCTTGCATCTAATGGGGCTGTGGAAAGATTCAATCAAGTTCCCAGAAGTTTTGTGCAAGCTGCCATCATCCAAGCTGTACCATAGAAACAGATGGTGACAGACTTCCTTTATACTTATCAAGTGACTCCACATGCCATGATGGGTGTTTCATCTTTTGAACTGATGTTTGGTCACAAGATGAGAACCAAACTTGACATCCTGCCCCTGCCAACCTGCATAAATCATGATGCTGAAGTATGCCATCATGTGTCCACCCACCAGTCACAGATGAAGGCATATTGTGACAAAAAGAGGGGTGCATGCACTCCTACTTTTAAAGTAGGGAACAAAGTAAGAGTGAGAAAACAGACTCATGTTCCCAAAAGACATCCCAAATTCATAGATCCTGTCAAAATTCAAAAGCAAGTGGGTCCCTGCACATACAAATTGTCTGATGGGAAACACTGGCCTTCCTCTCACCTCACGCATGTACCTGATGTAGCAGTGACACCTACAGATCAGCGCACTCATGTGGCGGATGCAGCAGTAATGCTTACAGACCAGCCCAGGACCAGAGCAGCTGAAGACTATGCACCTGAGAGAGACAAGTTAAAAGACTATGATACCTAACTGGAAGGACTGCATCATATCCTTTCAAGTCATGGTATAGCCTAGAGCTTAAATATTGTTTATGCTCACTTGTTTAATATAGTATATGGTTGAATATTATGTTCAGTGATTACTCATGACAGGCTGATACTAGCCATTCTTACCTCTTATCCATAGCCTTTGTTAAATCCCTTATCACTACTGGCTTACACAAGAGTGGTAATTGTTATTGTACTTTACACAGGCAATATTTGTTTACTTTGTGTGGGGATGCCGTGTTTGCACTAGGAACTGCGCCACTAGGTGTCAGTATAATGTTACTGGTTACTACAGGTTCCGACTGTTAATAATGAGAAAAAGAAGATAAGAGTTTAATGTGAGTTGTACTGTTTCATACTTAATGACTAGATAAAAGAATTATGTTTGTATGCCAGCCTTGTGCTTTTACTACTTAAAAACATAATTTTCTATGCTGTGGTGTGCTGGGGCAACAGAGTCAAGGCAGCTGATGCCAACAGACTCAACAAGCTCATCAGGAAAGCTGGTCCTGTCCTAGGAGTGGAACTGGAGTCATTGGTGGAGGTGTCAGAGAGGAGGATGCTGAGGAAACTTCTTAGTATTATGGATAATCCCTCCCACCCACTGCATGACACAGTGGAGTCACATCAGAGCACCTTTAGTGGGAGACTGAGGCCACCGAGGAGCACCACAGAATGCCACAGGAGGTCTTTTCTACCAGTGGTCATCAAACTGTATAACTCCTCTCCCTTCTGCAAGATGGACAGCTGAATAATCATGTCCTGTGGTCCTCTATCATGTGGTCCCATGTCCTGTGATCCCCTGTCTTTTGGTTCTCTATCATGTGATCCTGCCCTGTGATCCCTTTTCCTGTGACCCCATTGTATGATCTCCTGTCCATTGGTTCTCTATCATGTGATTATCATGTGATCCTCTGTCCTGTGATCCTCTGTCCTGTGATGCCCTGTCCTTTGGTCCTCTATCATGTGATCCTCTGTCATGTGATCCTCTGTTCTGTTGTCCTCTACCATGTGATTTCCTGTCCTGTGATGCAGCATTGTTTATCCCAACACCATGTGTAATATTGTTTTTCCCCAACATCATGTGTAATATTGTTTTTCCCAACATATGTGCAATATTTACTTTCACCACATGAAATATTACTTTTCATTACATTCCACTATCGTGCAAATTTTTCCCCTCAGTGTACTTTTTCCTTTCTATTGTGTACTTTAAGTTTTTTAGGTTAGTCTTTTACATAACTTACCTTATTTCTATTGTTAGATTGCTAACGATCTAGGCACTGGATTTTGCATTTTCTATTTCCATCTTCAGTTTTAGTTTAGCCCCTTATGTAACTTATAGTATCCCTATTGTTAGTCTATTGTTGTTCTATTAGGCAGGATTTTTAGGCATTTATTTCTTGAACAGTTCTTATTTTACATATAGTTTATTTTTAACTTGTATTGTTGTATTCTAACTTATACTGTATTGTTATGGAGCAATATCTGGCACAAGAATTTCCTTTGGGATCAATAAAGTCTTGTCTTGTCAAATGAGCCAGCGTGCCTGACAGAAGGGGTCCTGTACATCAGACAATGGATTAAAAACAAAGACGGTGGTGCCCACACTGAAGCGCTCAGCGCGCAAATATGCACACTAAAATCACCATGACCCAACAAAACCATATTTGACTATTGTAAATACTTAATCTGTAATTTTAATCTTTATTTTTCAAAAGACATTAATCGTCTCATCATCTGTAGCCGCTTTATCCTGTTCTACAGGGTCGCAGGCAAGCTGGAGCCCATCCCAGCTGACTACGGGCGAAAGGCAGGGTACACCCAGGACAAGTCACCAGGTCATCACAGGGCTGACACATAGACACAGACAACCATTCACACTCACATTCACACCTACGGTCAATTTAGAGTCACCAGTTAACCTAACTTGCATGTCTTTGGACTGTGGGGGAAACCGGAGCACCCGGAGGAAACCCACGCGGACACGGGGAGAACATGCAAACTCCACACAGAAAGGCCCTCGCCAGCCGCAGGGCTCAAACCCAGACCTTCTTGCTATGAGGCGACAGCGCTAACCACTACACCACCATGCCGCTCGACGTTAATTGTATTAAGAAGAATTTATGACTTGTATTAGTAAGCAGCATTTTTCTTACAAGTTGGACAATTATCCATCCATTGAGTTCCCTGACATCTCAAACTACATGGTGCTGCAGACATCATTCTACATGAACAAACAGATAAAAACCTGGACGAGCATAGAGGCATACAACTTTTTATATGTGGCTGGGTTAAAGATCTGGGGATTATGACACTACAAGATAAATCCTGTATCATTTATGCCCAGGTAAATAGGTATTTTTAGGCTTTTTGTATGTGTCTTTGCAATGTTTGCTAGGACTCTACAAGTTTTAGTAACGGGTGTAAACAAACAACAGCCACTCAATTCTCAATTCCCTGCTCTTCTCTTCCAGGTTAATCATTCACAAAGATCCACAGAAACCCCTTTAAAGACCTGGGTATTAGTGAAACAGGACGGACAAGTTATCAGGGCTCACTGTAATTGCATGGCCGGGGAAGCAGTTTCGTGCTGTTAACTCGTGAGCTCTTCTTTTTTGTTTGCGTGGATTGTCTTGATTATCTATCTAGTTCAGTGTATGAGCCCAATCTATATCATCGTCCTTGTGAAGATTGCTAGGATATCCTGATAAATCAAGTGAAAACATATACGTTAGTTTACAAAATGGCGAGCACAATCAAACAGTAAACAAAAATGCAGCTGAGGACTGAAGCATCTCTTGAACTTCAAAACATCACGAAATAATGGAAAATAGTGAGAAGTGATTTCTGAATCCAAGCAAAATAAATGAGGAATTTACAAACCTTTCACGAGGTGATCACTGTAAAATCGAGTGTTCTTTGACTCTGCTCCCTTCCATTGCATTGAAAGGTTCAAGAGCCATCTTTCTCATCATCTTTTGGTAAAATTCTGTGCTCTTTCACCCTTTTTTATCACTTCATGGTGAACCCGGAAGAAACTTTTATCAGTTTCATGGTTTGATTCGAACAGTGCAAGCACTGGGCATTTTAATGACTAGCAAGGTGCCCTGTGATAGTAATGCTTTGTGAACAGTGAGCTCAGCTGACCACCACTTCATGTCTTGCATATCTAATAAGGTGGATGTGACATCATATGCAACCCACCTATTGTACCACATGCAGGTCTTGCCGTTCACCATGTACACCATCATTGCTATTTCAGTTGACATTTTAGACACCTTTTGGATGTGTATATTTTGTAAAAAAAAAAATTGCCACATCTTGGAAAACAACTATTCTCACACAGTAAGTAAGATTTATCGAATTATTGTCTGGTTATTGGGTTATTCAGTGCATTTGTCCATTGAAGTAACGAACCACTGTCCTCTGAGGATAAATATTGTCAAGATTTAAAAAAAAAAAACTTTACAGATCAATTCTTTATACATCAGGGGTTTGTCAATACCTAGTTTGTTCCAAAGTTAATCAAATTCATGATTAAAATACAACTTGAGTTTCACAAGTACTTTACTAGGAGATTCCTTCAGTGGATTTTATATCAAAATACACTGATATGGAGGGAATTTTATTTTCTGATCAGTTAA